>NC_053136.1:28551313-28862563 GCF_016808335.1 Panicum virgatum | reverse complement strand
TCGCATTTCTCGCTAGCCAAAGATAGATAACGAAATTAAAATGCCTTTCCAGAGTGAATACAAGATATAGAAAAGCTGTGGGAGAGTGAAAATATATGGAAAGTAATTTTTATGCAAAAGGCTCTCCAAATAATAATTTAGAGAGTGAAATTTATAAAGGCTCTTGGAGATGAATATATCTTCCCGCGATCCACCTTTTGCATACAAATTTACACTGATTGAGATATTTTAGTGTACCCCCCTTCCCCATATAACAAGGGGATCAGTGCATTTCATATCCATATATCCATTAGTGGTTGAGGCGATGTGTTGTAGAGTTATAAACTGTAATGCATTACTCCCTCCTTCCCCGTTTATAAGGCATGGTAGAACATGACACGGTCTTCTAAACAACACTTTGACCATTTATTTATCATATATTATATCACTTTTGATTATAAACTTATAATCATTGTAAACTATGTTTGATTATGAATCCAATCATATGAAATTTGCATTATAAAAATAAAAATTTAATAGTCAAATTATTGGTCAAAGATGAGAAGATTTGAATCTTGATATACGTGTATGCCTTATAAACGGGGAAGGAGGGAGTATAATTGAAGATGCTGATTGCGCCATTAGTTGTCTAGAATAGCATTAGATGGAAAAGGACGGCTGCAATAATAGAGATGATATGATTGACGAGATGAAGTTGCAAGACTAAATGTCAAAAATGCATATATGCTGTATATAATGCGGCCATCTGGATATCTGCATATCGCAGTCATGATATACCATAGGTATGCAGGTCAGCAGGTGGCTTATAATAGTTTCGGACGATGGCTTCATACTATATATAGGCACTACAAGAAAAATGTCAATTATGTTCTTGTACAAAAAAGTACAAAAAAGAGGAATGTTATAACGGAGCCATGAAATACAAATAATAAAAATTTTATTTGTGCTCACAAAACCTGCCATGTTCCTTAGTCATATTAATAAGGGGAAGATGCATGGTAGTCACCAGGACGCCATTGAGATTTGATCGGTCGCATGGGGGATTGAGAATGATGAGAGCAGTAGAGCACTTTTCAAAACTTGTAAACGGCTGCCGGCCAGACTAAGGCCCTGTTTAGTTGGTGAAAAATTGTTGGTTTTGGTATCGTAGCACATTTCGTTGTTACTCGACAAATAATGTTCAATCATGAACTAATTAGACTTCAAAGATTCATCTTGTGCTAATCAGTTAGACTATATAATTAGTTATTTTTTAACTGCATTTAATATTTCATACATGTGTCCGAACATTCGATGTGACAAGTAACATATAATTTTTTTTGAAAACTAAACAGGGCCTAACTTCTCCGTTGGAAGTTTGGAAAATATAAGTACTCTTGTCCCTTTTGTTTACAAACAAGTACTAACGTATAATAAAAAAAAACAGGACCTGCTTCGTTGTGTTTGCGCGAAGAAAGCGCTGCTTTGCTTTTTCTCTTCGACGGGGAGAGCGGAAGCGGAACGAAGCGGCGGTTTGGTTACCTACCTACCTGTGTCTCCGCTGCCGTGGCGGCCTGGGCTGGCCCCACCGCGTGCACCGGGACCAGTAGGGACCCCACCTCTCCGTCCCTCCACGTCCACGGGGCGTAGAGAACGAGCCCGAACAAAACCGGCGGGGCGTGCCACCCGCGCGGCGCAACGCAGCAGCGGCGCCAGCGCCCCGCCCCGTCCCCACTCCCCAGCGTCCGTGAAATCTCCTCCCGTGCCGCCGCCCGCGCTGCCGCGCGCACGTGGGCGGGGCGTGGCTCCTGGATCTTCTGCGGCCACCAGAGAGGGGGTCAGTGGAGGGGACCCCCGCGCGCTCACACCGGCAGAGGACAGGCCGGGCCGGGTCCGGATCGGCCTCGAGTGTGGGGTGGGGGGGGGGGGGGTGATCTGTTATGATTGGGCCCTCAGGCTGGTCGCACTGGGGCCTCTATCCCATCCTCTAGTATCAGTATACAAGAAAAAAAAACTGCAGCGGCACCTGTATTGCCTTCGGTAACGAAGCGGAAGTGCTCCGGATCCCCTAAAGCCGACGTGGCACGGGCCCGCGTGCCCACTCCGTTTTCGCGCCGCTCCGCCTCTGCCTCGGCGCCTCCGCCTTCCGGAGCCACCTCGGCCACGCCGCGCCGCCTCCGCCTCCACGGTGCCGCTCCGCTGCCGTAGCTGCTCGCGGCCGCTCCGCCTCGCCGCGCACCAGCCCGCACTGCACCTCCGCCGCCGCCAGCGGCACCCGTGCGCCGGAGCCGAGCTCGCCGGCCGCGAGGGAGGACGAGGGAGTAGTGGAGCCGCGCCGCAACTGCACAGTAGTAGAAGGAAGAGGGGCACGGGGCAGAGCAGGCCTGCCGAGCTCACGGCGCCCCGGCCGCCGCCTCGCAATGGACACCGCGGCGTGCGGGCCGCCGCCTCGCCATGGATGCCGGGGCGCACACTCGGGCGCGTCCCCGCGGCCGCCGCCGTCGCGAAGGCAGCTCGCCTGCGACCGCTGCCCGCCCGCCCGCGTCGGCCGTGCCCCGCGCCGCCCCATCCGCTTGCCGCCGCTGCCGCCCCCACGAGGAGATTCGCGGGGCCGAGCCTACGAGCGCCGCCGGTGTCCTCCGGCGCGGCGAGGGAGGCCGCGGTCCGCCCTCGAGGCCGCCGCCTCCACCTCCGAGTCCCGCAGTGCGCAGCTCCGCGAGCAGGGCTAGGGAGCAAGGGCCGCCTGCTCGCCGCCGCCGCCGCTGCTCGGCTACCCCGCCGCTCCGAATCGAGGGAGGTGAGGGGTGCCGGCCCGCGCGCGAGCAAGGCTAGAGAGCAGGGGCCGCCTGCTCGCCGCCGCCGCCGCTCGGCCACCCTGCCGCGCGCGGAGCAGGAAGGAAAGGGGGGAGTCGGCGGAGCCTCCAGGCCCGCCTCGCCATGGCCGCAGAGGTAGAGGGAGAGAGAGAGCGCGACGGGAGAGGGGAGGAGAGAGAGAATGGGAGGGGAAGGGGAGGGAGGTAAAAAAAATCTGACGCGTGGGTCCCGTGGCCGGTAGTTGGGATAGAGGATGGATGAATGCAGCGAAATTAGATATAAAGGGGAGAATCTGAATGATCAGGATAGAAATATTATATTAGAGGATAAATTTAAAGGACAATGAGTGTGAACAGCCTCAGCCTGGTCGCAGTCGCAGGCCATCGATTCGGCCGCGGCGTGTGCGCGCGCGCTACTGCTGCGGGTTCTCTTTCCCGCCTCCGGCCCGCTCGTCTGCTGCCCGTCGCGTCCTCCGCCGCCGGTCGCCCCCCTTCCTTTTGAGAAAAAAAGCGCCGCCGCGCCCGCGTATCCTCTGATTCGGCCGCCGCTTCCTCCCCCACGGCTGCCTTGCCTTTCCGGCGCTCGCGGCCGGCATCTGCTATCGGCAATCTGCTCTCCTCCGCGTCTGACTCGCTCTGCCATCCTCCCTCTTCTGCTCAGCTCCGCCCGCGCGCTCCAGAGCCTTCTTGCTGGGGGACTCCGGCCGGATCGGGGAGCCTCGTCGTGGTCCACCGCGCGGCGCACGGCTGGACACGCCTGTGCGCCAGTGCGTGCACGCCGCCTTCCTTCGATGTCCATGGAACCATCACCGGTTTCGCACGCCGTGGCTTGGCTTCTTACCCGGTCCTGGCTTGGCCACTAGCAAGAACAGCAACCGACTCTACTTAATAAACAGCTGCCACTTCCGGGGAAAAACTCTAACTCCTAACTCAAACCTAACTAAAAAAATCGGCAATTCGTAATGCTCTCTTCCTTTCCTGACCCCTTTTCAGGAGCGCGCGTGACTCGATGAAATTCCAAGATCAACCATTCCCGAGGAAGACTTCGTGAGGAAGCTGCTAGTCAGGTCAGGAGTAAAAAGCAAAACAGGGAGAAGAAATTGTCACCCGGCCCATGCTACGTGTTACTGCTCCGTGTGCCCTACTGGTTGTGCTGCATGCGATGATGACGACGGGTCGGGTGCTCGGTACGTGCAGGTTTTGGCAGCCCGTCCAGAGAAAAGGAGATGCGTACGCCATGATGCTTTTTGCTCTCAAAGAACGAGAAAGGGGGGGACGTGCGCCGCATCGGTGCCAATCATCGGCCGCGTTGCCACTCGAGTGCCACCTGACACGCCTTTTGCCCAGTTGCCCGTCCCTCGATCGGTGGCTGGCAGTTTGCCAAGGAGCGCGGCGCCGATTCACGACCAGCCTCCAGGCACTAGAGCCACAACGAGTCCACGACGACATGTGCGTGATGCCTCCTTGGCTAGAAGAAAATCTGCCGGCCTCATTTACTGAAGCCCAACTTAGACTTTCACCGAGGCCCAACACAAACGCGCCCTCGTGGTCCAAGGTAACGGTTTCTTCACGTGCCCAATCTCCTCCTTTTCACCGCTGCTCGTGGTACACTCCTATTTGGTTCCATTCCCATCAAAGCAAGCGAGTCGAGGCCCAATTGGTCCAACGTGGGTGGACCCGTGTTGTGGCCAGCGTTTACCTTTCCGACCGGTCCGGCCAAACCGGAGGAGTCCGGTTCCGATATACCGGTCCGGTTTGACCAAAAACCGATTGGAATCGGTCAAATTCAAATTTGAATTCAAAAGCCGCCGTGCAATCGGTTCGGACCGGTATACCGGTCGGTTTGACCGGTTTACCGGCCGGTTTGACTGGTAACCGGCCAAATTCAAATTTTTTTTTTGATTTAAATTCAAATGCCCGTAAAGTATACTAAATGAATATTTGTATAACATGTTTTAGTCTAAATGAGCACTCCATTCCTTTTTTACTATTTTTACATTGTATTTGTATACTTTTGTATGCACGTTTTTTTGTTTAACTTCAAATCCCCGCAAACTATACTAAATGAACGATTTTTTGAGAAAATTTGACACCATTAGATTCGTCGCACCTTGAAGTATTTTTAGAATTTTTTTGAGAATTTTTCATTTTTTTAATTTAAATTTGAATTTTGAATTTGGGTCGGTTTGGTACCGGTCCAAACCGGAATCGGGCCGGACCGGTTCCCACCGGTTTGGTGAACCCTGGTTGTGGCACGGGGGGCCCTAGCTGTCAGCGTGCGGGGGGCGCGGCGAGGCCGGACGTCGGCGCACGACGTGGAGGTTTGGCGCGGGCAGCACCGGCCGGTGGCGGCGCAGGCTCAACCAGCGGGCGGAGGTGGAAGGAGGAGCTGACAAGCGGCCCGTCTGTGTGAGAGAGAGGCGGATCAGGTCGGGGTGGCGAGCTGGGTCAAGTAGGAAGGGAGTGAGGGAAAGACAGAGAGGGAGAGGTGGGCCGCGATCGATACCGGGAGAGTTTAGAGACACGTATGCATGCACACATGCATGGATAATTTTTTAAGAAACACAGTAAACATGCAAACTCTCACAAACACTCATGCACGCTCACTTCTATGAATACACATGCAACCCTAAGCCTAGGAACATCTTTGAAAAACTGAGCCGACAGATCCTCAAAATTAACGAATGACTACGTGCACCTCGCTGTTGACAGAAACACCGCTTGCTATCGAAAGAATAACGCTAGTTAATTCTAAATAAATTTAGGAAAATAGGAGCACTTATATGAAGTTGGGGACTCGAATCGAATCCAAGTAGGCAAGTTGAACCTTACCAGGAAGCCCGGACATTCAATATTGTTTCCCGGACATTGCTTAGAATGGAAGAGACACTTCATGGGAGACAAAAATATCTCTAGAGCCGAGGGCGGCGAAGATGAAGTGTACATCACTAGGACACATGGTTAATTTTCTATTTTTTTTCACAAACATACCTTGTCTTACATTTCATTAAGAGAAAGAATGGTTAATTTTTCGTTGCTGGTGAAAGAGCAGTTCTCCAAAAAATAAATAAATGGAGAATACGAACAACTCATGAAAGGATAGTCGTACTGGTCCACTTATTTTCTCTGGACAATAATCTACATATCAGAAGTCCAATATACTCCCTCTGCATTGTAATGGAAGTCGTTTCGAATATCGTCAAGGTCTTTAAAAACAACTTTGATTGCTAACTTTTTACTATAAAAAACTTATAAAATATAATCAATATATTTTTTTGTGAAACTACATTTTCAGATGAGTCTACTTTTATCGCTTTTATATTTTCAAACTCAACCCAAAAGAATTTATTTATAGTCAAAATTTAAAATGTTTGACTTAGGCGAAATAGCCAAAATCATCCCTTAACTATCGCTCAAGCCTCAATTTCGCCCCTGAACTTTAAAAACGTACACTTTAGTCCCTGAACTATGTTAAACGGGTCAATTTCGTCCTCCTGACGACGTGGCGTGCCACCGTGGACCGCCAAGTCAGCGCCCAGTCATTATGTGATGGGAAATGCCGTTTCTACCCATGAGCCAGCTAAACTCAAATTCACTCAGGGCCACAGGCCCGGAAATCCTCATTGTAATACTGCATCTGTGACCCATCAAGAACAAATTCCCCATTGAAATGAAATCTAACAGTCAATACCTCATCATCTCTCATGTTATTTCCGCCCTACAGATCCAATTTCGTGGTCAAATTCCATCACATAATGAATGGGCGCTGACTTGGCGGTCCACGATGGCACGCCACATCGTCAGGAGGACGAAATTGACCCGTTTAGCATAGTTCAGGACTAAAGTGGCGTTTTCAAAGTCCAGCGACGAAACTAAGCCTTGAACGATAGTTGAGGGATGATTTTGGCTATTTCGCCTTTGACTTAAGACAAACTCAGAACGATTTCCTTTACAATATGGAGGGAGTAAGTTGTATTACAAATGCCATATATAACTTTGAGCAAATTCTCTATGTGCCAATGAGAAATATAGACAATCCCTATTGAAAATTAGCATATTCCTTCTATGCCATCATTTATATTTTTCAATTCCCTACGTACCTCAACCATTAAAATCGTATGTTAACTGTGTCAAACTTTTCCTTTTGGGATGTTTTTACCCCCACCCCACCACCCAAACCACAGTTCAGCCATGAGATCAACAAAATAAAATCAAGCGCCCTGTCATCCCACAACTTTTCCTCCCCCGACTCCTCCCACACGAACCCTAGATCCGACAAGCCGAGGGCCACGACGCCCGGCGAAGAGTGCGGGCGTAGAGGGCTGTGGCGGCCGGTGCACAACGCGCTGGCGAAGCACTTGCTGTGGTTGGACAAGATGTCCCTGGAGCTTGGGCAGTCCGGCTGGTGGCGTTCAAGGTGGACGTGTGTAGGGACGTCAGCGAGCTCACTGTAGGTCGGGGACCTCAAGCACACACTCAACTTGAGTGTGTAAAAGGAAATTAGGATGGAGGCGGCCTTTGAACGACAGAACGAGGCAGTTGGAATTGGGGGATTGGATGGGTCGGGGAGGGAGAAGGGCTCGTCATAATTGGTTCTGGAGGTTCAGTAATAAAGGTTTTTCATTGGGAGAATGTGACACCCGGCCCAGGGCTTAATAGGATTAATAGGATACTTATACCAACAAGTTGCAACTTTTTTTTCGGAAGCCGGTCTCGAAAAAACTCCAAAGTCCAGGTGCTTGACCTGGAGCTATTTTGGGATGAGTGACCGACCGGGAAATACTTCCCGGGTGCGTACGAGTGAGGACAAAGTGTATAGAAAAGACATGTGTTGGTCTGTGAGGATAGTCTGTGTTCTAGTTAAGCTGCCAGATGTAAGCAGGCCCAACCTCGAGGAGGCGGGACGTTACAGAATGGTATCAGAGCCGATTCTCGCGGTTTTACTGGCACGTACGGGCGTAAATGTGCGGGCATGAGCACGGGCGCGTGGGGGCGCAGATGCCACTGGCATGTGGACGGGCGCGTGGCGGGTCAGTGCTTGGGCATCTGGGATGCGCCGTTGGCACTAGTGTAAGGATCACCGGGGTGTCCGACCCTAGAGGGGGAGGGGGTGAATAGGGTCGCTAATCGCTTTTTAACCTAGGGCTCAAACTACTTGCATAAGATAAACCTAACACATCCTACACATGCTAGTTATGACTAAGGTTTATCTATGTTACTCTCTACTTACCCCTAAAAGACTTGCAACCTATCTAATCCTAATCAAACTAATTAGGAAATTAAAGGTATGCAAGGTAGAGTAAATGCGGAAACGTAATGCGATAAGTAAAAAGGTAAGTGCAAGAGGGATGCAAACTCCCGAGTAGACACGGTCATGTAACGTGGTTCGGCATAAATGCCTACGTCCACGGGACACCGAGGCTCTTCCGATCACCGTCTTGCACTACGCCACCAAGGCGATGCCGACAAGCAAAAGCAAGTGCCCCTAAGACACAGAGTCTCATGCACCGCCACCGTCTCTCTCGGTCACCCGGCCGTAATCCACTACGGAGCTTCTCCACCAAGGAGGGGGCCTCCTCCTCCCCCGCACAAAGTGTCGTTGCCACTCCACACCAAGACGGAGGGTCACACGACGGATCACAAGTTGCTTGCCGCAGCAAGGCTTCTCTCAAGGGAGCTCTCGCAAGAACTAATCCCTATTACAAGCACTAAGCACTCTCACAAGTGTGTTTAAGCCTATATGATGTACAATGAAGCTCTATGGTGGTTGGAGATGATCTTTAGCTCTTGTATACTTCCTTGAACTCCAGCACTCACAAATGAGCCGTGGGGTGGTATATATATAGCCCACACACCCCAAACTAGCCGTTGGAAAAAGGCTGACAAAAACCCTTAACGCCGGTTAAACCGACGCTCCCATTTTTGTCATCACCGGTTTAACCGGTGAGTGCATTTTCCAACTAGCCGTTATACTTCAACGGCTACCTCAATCGACCGACGTTAATCAACCGGTGAATGTAATAAAAACGTCGGTTCAACCGATGAGTGTAACTTCTTCACCTTCCATGGAAAAACATCCTTCTGGACAACTGCACCGATGTGTTTGACCGGTGATACATCGGATCAACCGGTGTATGTATTTTTCCTGACCTTCATCTGGCAATGCACCGACATATGCATTTTCTTCAACGTCGGTTTAACCGGTGAGTGTATCTTCAGTTTCCAGCTTCTGGACAATTACACCGGCGTGTGTCTTTTCCTTATCATCGGTTCAACCGGTGTATTGAATTTCTTCACGGTCTCTTCGATTCTTGTCCTTTGAACCGAAGAAGTTTCAGGGCGCTGCCCTGAGACCCGCGAGGGGCGGCTCCCCCTCGACCCCCGTCAGCTAATCGGGTAGAGGAACCCCCATAGGGGCGGCCCTTCGGGCCTAGCTACGCCTATCTTCTCTTTGTCATCACTTGAACCTAAAAGCCTGAGAATGGTCATCTTAACAATCACATTAGTCCAAGTGTTGTGTGTGTCATCAATCGCCAAAACATTATATTGAAATATGGCATGAGAGGCCATTTTCGCTACAATCTCCCCTTTTTTGGTGATTGATGACAACACAACCAAAGCAAGCAAGATGATTTGTAAGAATATGAAATTGATAACAATTTGAAAAGTTAGAAACTACTTAGCTTGCTCGGATGACATTTCAATGCTCATTTTTAAAAAGCCTTTGATACCAATTGTAGAAAAAATTGTAGAACAATGGCTTGTGTGTGGTTTGAACCATATGAGCAATGAAAGATTTTTGTACCTTAGTCCATGGGATCATCAAAATGCACTTCTCCCCCACATTGACTAAGTACCTCCCCCTATCACCATGCATCCTTTTGCCTTGCATTTTCCATTCCTCCCCCTTGCTAATGGCATCATTTACTCCAAACATACTTGCTTGCTTTTAGGGTACATTTCTCCCCCTTTGTCATCAAACACCTAAAAGCTTCATAACCAGTAGCAACAAGGGGCATTAATAGCAAAAGAAATTCACTAGTGATAGAGTGTTATACCTAGCCATGCCTCCCTATATCATTTATCTCTTTAATCTTTGGGAGTTATGGCTTGGTCTTCTTTTTCCCTTGTCCAATCTTTCTTGATCAATTGATACCAAATGTAGGGTTAATGGCAATGTGCATCATCTTGATATCAAATGATTGAGTGTATTACCAAATGAACTAAGGAGGTGTGACTACAACAAATAGCACTTGTAAAGCATGTTAGTCACAAAAACACAAGCTATAGAGTTAGCTCCCCCTAAATGTGTGCATTAGTGTTTGAATCACTTTAAACAAATGTATGCATTTGTAATTCACATAATGGAGATCAAACTCTACAACTTGAAAACATGACACCAAATGAATACCAAAAAATAGGATTGATACCAATTGTAGACTTTGGTATTTTATTTCGAAAATATGTGTCATGGAGAAGCAACGGTTTTTCGCCCATGTAGGTTGCACTAGATAAGAAGTTAGTACCAAAACAACCTACCATATGATATTTCTAGGAAAGCATATCAAATAAAAGATACCAATTGTAAATACCAATTGTAAAGATGAGATCATACATTCCTAGAGAGGCATTGAGCTACAATGATGCATGAAGGATATCAAATGAAATTTGAGATTATCTTTTTACCTTGTTCATTACCTCATATGTAGGGAAGGGGAATTTGGGTCACTAATCTTTAATCTACAACTTGGCTTTACTTCATCTTTGCATGATGCATCCCTACTTATGCATCCCAAACCTTGTCAAGCCTCCAAATTTCCCGTAACTTGGATGCTTACCACCATCCAATGATGGCTTGGCCTCCCCCTATAGGATATGCTTCTTCTCCTTGAGAAAATATCTTTCTTTGATCCACATTTCTCTCCCTTTGGAATCAAATCACTTAAAAGGTCTTGCTCCTAAAAAGGTCTTGCAAAACAATATAGCTCAAAAGAAGATTAGTATCCTAGGGAGTTAGTTCCATGACTCATGATCCGATTGTATGATATCAATGAAGATACCAATTGATAATTTACTATGGTGGATCACAAAATCACGAAACTAGCATGACATGAGCTAAGCTTTCCACAAGTATGTGCACAAAATGATAATGTGAAAATCAAGTGCACAACTAGATGTTATAACTAGACAGCTTAGATCATATCATGCACGGAGGTAGTTCTAAAAAGGATAAGAATTTGACAATTATACTAATTGAATGAGTTTAGAACCTAGCATACCTCCGGGGGAGGGGAACAACTTAGTTTACCTTGCATGTACCAAATTGAAAGTGACTTGCAACCAATTGAAAGTCTTTGAAAGAAGAGTACTTGGTACACCAAGGTTAAGCAATTGTATGAGCACATAGCCTATGAACTTAGATATGAGTATTTAAGTTCAATAAGCCATGGCTCAATATGCATGAAAGCATAAATTATCTAATCACTCTTAGAGAGTTGTTTGTTCATATTGAACGTGAATAACATTCTCAACTCCATGTGAGACTACAAAAGATAAACTAGTAAACACATTAGTCTCAAAATCACAAGCTATAAAGTGAACTCCCCCTAAATGTGTGCATTTAGTGTTTGAATCACCAAGCAAATGTATGCACATTGATTTTGACACAATTGGAAAGTTTACCCTATAGCTTGTGTTCATGGTACACATATGAAATACATACCTCATGAAGTCCGTGTACCATGAAAGGTAACCTTGTGTAGCTTTCTACACACTTATCAAACCATGTAAGTTGCTCATGGGTTAGAGTCATGGCAAAAGCAACCCACCATATAAAACACTAGGAGATGCAAAACAAGCAAACATCCTTGCAATGGAGCTACATGATGCTTGAATTGAAATCTAGCTACCATTACCGTATGGGGGACTTGGGCAACAAATGTCCAAGTTGTGAGCTTAGCTTCTTTGCCTTGAATCTTCACTTCATCTTGTGAGCTAAGCCTCCAAATCCCCCGATGTTTGGTGCCTAAGTCTTAGGAACCCAAACCTTTTGAGAGCCATCCATGGTATGAATAATATCCTTGGGCACCCAAAAAGGTCGGTTCCATCCATATGTTCTCCACCCCATGACATGAGCCACCACCTTGCCATTCTTCTTCTTTTCAAATATGTAGTGGTTGCTCTTTTGCTTATTCTTGTGGGTGGGCTTGATGTACATGTAGGACGCCTTCAAGTATGGAGATGTGTTTTTCTTGATCTCCTTAGCCTTCTTGTGTCCCTTCTTGCTCTTGTTCAAGTTCTTGGGCTTGCTATTTTCTTTGCCCTTTGCATTGCCCTCTTTCTCTTTGCATTGGTAGGACTTGTGGCCTTCTTTGCAACACTTGAAGCAAGTCACAGTTTCTCCCTTCTCAAGCTTCTTCACGCCCACGGAGGTGTTATCTTGAGAAGGTTGGACTTGCTCTTGAGTGTATTTTCCTTTGAGCCGCCTCAAGTCCGCCATTAGCCTTTCTACCTCTTGTTTGAGCTCATCATTTTCCTTAGCAATGAGATCATCACATGTTTCTACAATCACATTCTCATTGCAAGGGGTTAGATCACAAGAGGTAGACACATCTACCTTGTCAATGGGAATAGCACAAGGGATATTGCAAGGAAATGATTTATCCGATGATGATTCTCTTTTAGATTCAAGACTCTCATATTTCATTTTAAATTCTTTATGCTTATTGTCTAACAAATTGAATTTGTTTAGCAAGTTCTCATATCTTGAGACAAATGAAGCATGAAGTTTTTCTTTAGCCTTGAGAGTTTTCATTTCTTCATTTTGTTTAGTGAGATATTCTTGTTGATTATGGAGGAGTGTCATCATCTCACTAATTTCATCGGTTTCAACATCGGATTCATCATTTGAGGAGGAGTCATCAGTTACATCGTTATTACATAGTGCCATAAGACACATGGGTGGTGGTGATAATCTCCGAGGGCGATGAGTGGTGGAGCTCTTGGAATTTTTCTTGTGACTTGAGCTTTCACCACTTTTCTTGGGCTTGTGGATGGCGGAGAGAGCTTGAGCTCTTGACTTGTTCTTTTTCTTCGCCATCTTCTCCATCCCAACCGCACTCCCTCTAATGAGTGTTTTGTACCCAAGCTCATAGAGCTCATGTACATGCTTGGCAATCTTGCGGTGGTGGTATAGCACGGCCTCTGGGTATTCTTCATCACTTGAACTTGATTCATCATCACTATCTTCCTCATCCTCTTCTTCTTGTTTACTTTCACTTGAGCTTGATGAGTCTTGTCGCCTTGGTTGGTGCTTGCATGAGTGCTTGGCAGCGAGACTCTTTTTGCTTGAAGAAGAGGTGGACTCTTGCTCTTTCTTCTTTGTCATCCCCATACTATATTCATGGACAATGATTTGATTGATGACTTGGTTGGGTGTGAGCTTGACCAAGTCTTCCTTTTGCAAGAGTGTATTGATGTGTCGTAGTTGGGCTTGCGAAGGCTTCGGAGAATCTTGCGGTTGATTTCTTCATCTTTAACTTGATTGAGACCTAAGGCATTAATTTCATTGACAAGAGTATTTAATCGTGAGTACATATCATGAGCATTTTCATTTGGAAGTTGCTTAAAGCTACTTAGCTCCTCGCCGAGAATATGGTATTATTGATTGGCCACATCCTTTGTGCCCTCATGATTCTCGACAATTTGCTTCCATAGCTTATGAGCATTTTCATTAGCAAATACACGATTAAACACACTATCACATAGAGAAGACAATAGAATTGATTTTGCAATGGCATCATATTGTCTCTCGGCCTTATTCTCATTTTTCTTGCCCTCTTCGGTGACACGCCAAACATCAAACCCCCGGGCTTGAAGATGTGCTTGCATAAGCACTTTCCAACGTGGAAAACCCGTGCCATCGAAAAACAGAGCCCTATCGGTACTCATCCCTTCCCCGGACATATACTCACTCGACGGTTAAGTCGACGGTTCTCCTACGAGCTTTCTCACAAATTTACCAATAGAATTGGCTAATCCTCGTAAGAAGTGTGAGACCAAGCTCTGATACCAATTGTAAGGATCACCGGGGTGTCCGACCCTAGAGGGGGAGGGGGTGAATAGGGTCGCTACTCGCTTTTTAACCTAGGGCTCAAACTACTTGCATAAGATAAACCTAACACGTCCTACACATACTAGTTATGACTAAGGTTTATCTATGCTACTCTCTACTTACCCCTAAAAGACTTGCAACCTAGGTAATCCTAATCAAACTAATTAGGAAAGTAAAGGTATGCAAGGTAGAATAAATGCGGAAACATAATGCGATAAGTAAAGAGGTAAGTGTAAGAGGGATGCAAACTCCCGAGTAGACACGGTCATGTAACGTGGTTCGGCATAAATGCCTACGTCCACGGGACACCGAGGCTCTTCCGATCACCGTCTTGCACTACGCCATCAAGGCGATGCCGGCAAGCAAAGGCAAGTGCCCCTAAGACACGGAGTCTCGTGCACCGCCACCGTCTCTCTCGGTCACCCGGCCGTAATCCACTACGGAGCTTCTCCACCAAGGAGGGGGCCTCCTCTTCCCCCACACAAAGTGTCGTTGCCACTCCACACCAAGACGGAGGGTCACACGACGGATCACAAGTTGCTTGCCGCAGCAAGGCTTCTCTCAAGGGAGCTCTCGCAAGAACTAATCCCTATTACAAGCACTAAGCACTCTCACAAGTGTGCTTAAGCCTATATGATGTACAATGAAGCTCTATGGTGGTTGGAGATGATCTTTAGCTCTTGTATACTTCCTTGAACTCCAGCACTCACAAATGAGCCATGTGGTGGTATATATATAGCCCACACACCCCAAACTAGCCGTTGGAAAAAGGCTGACAAAAACCCTTAACGCCGGTTAAACCGACGCTCCCATTTTTGTCATCACCGGTTTAACCGGTGAGTGCATTTTCCAACTAGCCGTTATACTTCAACGGCTACCTCAATCGACCGACGTTAATCAACCGGTGAATGGAATATAAACGTCGGTTCAACCGATGAGTGTAACTTCTTCACCTTCCATGGAAAAACATCCTTCTGGACAACTGCACCGATGTGTTTGACCGGTGATACATCAGATCAACCGGTGTATGTATTTTTCCTGACCTTCATCTGGCAATGCACCGACGTATGCATTTTCTTCAACGTCGGTTTAACCGGTGAGTGTATCTTTAGTTTCCAGCTTCTGGACAATTACACCGGCGTGTGTCTTTTCCTTATCATCGGTTCAACCGGTGTATTGAATTTCTTCACGGTCTCTTCGATTCTTATCCTTTGAACCGAAGAAGTTTCAGGGCGCTGCCCTGAGACCCGCGAGGGGCGGCTCCCCCTCGACCCCCGTCCGCTAATCGGGTAGAGGAACCCCCGTAGGGGCGGCCCTTCGGGCCTAGCTACGCCTATCTTCTTTTTGTCATCACTTAAACCTAAAAGCCTGAGAATGGTCATCTTAACAATCACATTAGTCTAAGTGTTGTGTGTGTCATCAATCGCCAACATTATATTGAAATATGGCATGAGAGGCCATTTTCGCTACAATTAGACGCACGGACGTGGCACAGGGACCGTTGGCACTGGACGCACGAACATGGTACATGGGCTGTTGGCACTGGACGTACGGGACGTGGCCAAGAGAAGACTTTCCTGGATTGGGAATGACCGACGGGGACGTCAGTCTTTTAAGGGGGTGAGTATGTGATACCCCGGCCCAAGGCTTAATAAGATTAATAGGATACTCATACCAACAAGTTGCAACTTTTTTTCCGGAAGCCGGTCTCGAAAGAACTCCGAAGTTAAGCGTGCTTGGCCCGGAGCAATTTCGGGATGGGTGACCGACCGGGAAATACTTCCCGAATGTGTACAAGTGAGGACAAAATGTGCAGAAAAGACATGTGTTGATCTGTGTGAATAGTTTGTGTCCTAGTTAAGCTGGCAGATGTAAGTGGGCCCGGCCTCGGGGAGGCAGGACGTTACAGAGAAGAAATTGGATCATCCACGGGCAGCATAATCTCTTTGTTTGGTGGTATTGTATTCATTTGGAGGGTCCATTTGTAGTAATTGTAATCTCATATAAGTGTAACTGACTGAAAAGGGAGAAGAGTTGTTCATTTCTTCATATTCAACTCAAGGTGCTCAAACGGTTCTTGTGTTGTGAGAGAAATATGTTGTTGATTCTAATGGGGAAGGAATGAACTCCACATATATGCTTCATCCTAGCTAGGGGTTTTATTGTCTTTTGACCCTATCCTTTAACGGTTCAGTTAGGCCTTGTTTAGTTTTTAATCTGTACTTTTTTTAAGAATATCGGCACACATTTGAAATATTAAACATAGACTAATTAAAAACTAATTACAGAACTTGTCTGTAAATTGTGAGATGAATTTATTAAGGCTAATTAATCTATCAGTAGCACATATTTATTGTAGCACAAAATTGTTTAATCACGAACTAATTAGGCTCAAAAGATTCGTCTCGCAAAATACACCCAATATGTGACAAGTTTTTTTCCATCTCCATTTAATATGTCATGCATGTGCGAGAACATTCGATGTGATAGTTTTAGGTGTAAAGTTTTTTTTATCTAAACAATGCTTAGTGTTGTTTGATGGTAATGACACGTATGGGATGAGAAATTATAAACAAGGGTATAAAAAATATAATTTTCAATAACAGGTAGGTAATAATATAATATTTTTCTAAGAATTTGCTCGATGACTTTTTATTCTTCTATAAGAAATTTGGTGGATATCCTGACGGTGGCGCTGAATGGGCCATCGGGCCTCAATTATGAGTAATGGTGGTCGAGGTTGTCGCGCGCTCTTTATATTTTGGGCCGAAAGTTGCATAGTATGCTTCCTCAGTGCCGGGCAGACCAAACCCGGAAAATCTATATATCTTCCACAAGATATTTTTTTTATACATCTTTCAATATTTGAGATGCGTTTAATTCTAATTGGATGGTTAGGATTTGCTGTGAGCCTACACTGCTAAGCACCAGAACGACAGAACCCCACGTGGGGAGCAGCGGACAGCAGCGTTAAGGTATGGGTTTGGACACTGTCACATCACAAGTGGGTGAGGCGGGCTGAAAGCTAAAGGAATTCAAAACTTAAAATGAAAATTTCTCTTAAACTATATATCCGATTTAAAATACGCTTGCACATTTATGTTGATTAGAATTAATGCAAGAAAATGAGATCCAATATGTTATTTTCAAATTTGTTATCTTAACATTTCAACATTTTAGTATACTGGTTGAACATTTTTAATATACCATTTCAACATTTGTAACATCCTATTTCAACATATTTTTAGAAAATGTTGACTTTTTACCCAAGTTGTTGAATGTGGTTTTTTAAATTGTTGAACCAGTTTGATGAAAATGTTGAATACCACATTATAAAGATTCGTGTAAAAAACAAAGTGAAATATAAAAGAATACAACCCCTAGTTGCCCACGGACAAGTGCAGTGCGGACCGTCTCCTATGTGCTCTGTCTCTGTGGCTCCGCGGTGCTGTGCACGGAATACACACTACTATCAAGTCGGCTGTGCACTACAAAATACATGGGCCGTGATGGGCTTTGCGATACGAAGCTTATTGATCTTCCGGACGATGCACAGGAGCCCCTGACCAAACCACCAGATGGCGAGTTGGTGTTCCGTTCCGTACGAAGCCTTGGACGCTAAGGTTAATACCACCATGATGCAAGCGGCGACCTGCCGCGAGTGAAGGAACGGCGCAGCTGAATTAATTGGGCGCCATGCCATGTGTTGGTTCCTCGGGAGCTGCGGTCAACTCCATCCATATCTCCAAACAACTTCCGTCGATTGGAACAAGCTACTACTGTAGTATACGAAGGATCAGCCTCAGTGTACTGCGAGAGAAATCGATGTGTGCTGTAAACGAAATTAACTGCCGCAAATCTAGTTTGGAATTTGAAAGAAAAACTCTTCAAAAAAAAGAGAACGCATCCTCCACGTACGGCACCGATCGATGCAGGAGTCAGCTCTCGCCAGCCTAGTGCAGTGGACCGCAGCCGATCGCCGCCTAACGCTAGTGGCCAGGCAGTTAGGATCGATAGTTCGGCCCCAGTCCAACGACGACGGATCACGGATCCTTTTTTCCTGGGCGCTTTGGTTGGAAGGAGGGCGGCGGCCTAACAATAGATGTAACCGGCACGAGCAGGGGGGGGGGGGGGGGGGGGGTCGCTCGCGAGTCGTGGTCGACGACGACGACCGCTGGGTGGCCTGGCCTTGCCTTGCCCCCTGACGCGCGCAAGCTGCCCACGCATGATGGCTTGCGAGGGCGGCCGGCGGCACCAGAAAAACGGCCGACGCGTTTGCTCCGGCGCCGCAAGCCGCTGCCGACATTATTTGTCTTCTGGAACCGAACGAACGAACGTAATAATCTCTCTATATTTTATCTGCAAATAAAAAGAGAGAGAAATCAGAAACCAGGAAACTTTTTGTTCAATTTTCCAGGCGGCAGGTTTGAATTTCAGGTAGTACCATCAGTCGGATTAGGTCTTGACACGGACATGGAAGTTAGCTTAGCCGGCGCGTGTCCACCAGTTGCTTGCTTAGCTTGCTATCTGCTGCTGCACTGCTACTTGCTTTTTGCCCCTTTGCTTTTTAATCCCAGCGCATGGTTACGCGGCACGGTGATGCCTCCTCATTCGTCCACACCTGCGTGTGTATCCACCGACCGGGCGTGCCTGAAGGGGAAGAAAAAAAAAAGAAGCGGAAAGAAACGGACAGCTGCAGACGCTTCAGAGGCAGGATGTTGTCCCGCCCCAGAGCAGCCAACATCTATCTTCTGCTTTGCAGTCTTGATTCTTGAATGAAGTTTAATAGTGGAACAGTCCAAGAAAGAAGAAGGAGAAAAATTAATGTAAACAGGGAGGGTAATCCAATTTCGAAACATCGCAAGGGAAAAAGAAGAAAAAACAGGGTTGGAGGAAGACAATTGCATCGATCCCCTTGTGCATAGTTCCATCAACTTCTTTGGCCACACTGTTCGCTACTCCTCCTCACTTCTTGTTTTTTTTCCTTTTGCTTTCACTCATGTTTGACTTCAGGCTCTAGCACATCAAGTCACAACTCTCTTTTCTCCTTATGAATTATTACGTCCTTTTTTGAATATATATTCTGTTGAGGACAAAATAGTTAGTTCATTCTTGAAATAATTAGGCTGTCCTATACGTTATATATTTAAGTGTAGACTGTAGAGTGTATATCAATTAAAAAAGAAAAGTTATAGCAAACTAAAGGAGACCAAGTTCTTAAAGAAAAAGAAGAAAGAATTTTTTTTAAAAAAGTCTAGTCATTCCTGGATACGAGAAAAGAATTTTTTCTGTATCTTCCTTCCATTTTTCTGTGTCACGTGTGGCGTGAAATGTCTCCTGTTTCTCATGGTTGCCTTGTGGCTGACCAGGCAATTGGTTTTAGCGTCAGTTTATATAAAGTAATTCCTGACGCACCTTTAATTCAATGAATCTCAACAGATTTGACGAGTTTCCTTTCCAACAATTCCAGTATAGTTTTTATCCTTTTTTCTTAAAAAAGAATAGCCTATTTTAGCTTAATTGATTTTTAGATACCACCAATTCAAATGGCTCTTTTCCCGTCCATCTGAAACTGCAACTACAGTTGGTAAATGGTAATACGGGCTTTGGGGGGACCTTTTCTTAAGTATTCAGGAAAAGGGATCTAGATGCAAATTATCTCAACCGGAAGAGCGAAACGCAAAGAACATGAGGGGGTTGGCGAGAATACCATACCACCATATCTCCCGGCCGATTTAAATACCGACCGTTTTAAATAAGTTTCTCCTCTGATCCTCTTTCCCACCGTCCCTCTTTTCCGGCGCCTTCCCGGGGCGCGGACACGCACGCCTCCCCTGCTCCTGTCCGCGTCGCTTCCTGTTCCCTTCTGCCTCGCCGGCCGGCCAGCCGGAGCACGAGGAGGTGGCAAACCACCCTAGCTAAGCAAAATCATCCAGCGCCCGACCAAACCAATGGCGCCGTCCAGCTTCTCCCGCGCGCTCCTCCTCGTGCTCGCGCTGTCGTCGGCGGCGCTCGCGCCGGGCCCCGCGGGCGCCACCGGCGTGTTCCGGGTGCGCCGCAAGTTCCCGGGCCACGGCGGCGCCGGGGAGGCGGAGGAGCGCCTCGCGGCGCTGCGGCGGCACGACGGCCGCCGCCACGGCCGGCTCCTCGGCGCCGCCGACCTGCCCCTCGGCGGCGTCGGGCTCCCCACCGAGACCGGGTAGGTGACCGACGACCAACCTCGCCTTCGCCTTTTTCTCGCCGTGCCGTGTCTGATTGGGGTTGCTCTCCGCGCCGCCGCAGCCTGTACTTCACGCGGATTGAGATCGGGGCGCCGCCCAGGGGCTACTACGTGCAGGTGGACACCGGCAGCGACATCCTCTGGATCAACTGCGTCCGCTGCGACGGCTGCCCCACCCGGAGCGGCCTCGGGGTACAACACAGCTCGGAATTTTGCTCGGAGTTAATTCTTCCCTACCTCCCTGGCATGACGATGCGGCTCTGGTCTGGCTGTAGATAGAGCTGACGCAGTACGACCCGGCGGGGAGCGGGAGCACGGTGGGGTGCGGCCAGGAGTTCTGCGCCGCCGCCAACGCCGGCGTGCCGCAGCCGTGCTCGTCGGAGTCGTCGCCGTGCCAGTTCAGGATCACCTACGGCGACGGGAGCTCCACCACGGGCTTCTACGTCACCGACCTCCTGCAGTACGACCGGGTGTCCGGCGACGGCCAGACCACCCCGTCCAACGCCACCATCACGTTCGGGTGACTTCTCCTTCCTTCTCCCTGGCGCAGTAATGGCTGCGGGCCGGGCCCCGTCCTCCAGTTGGTTCGGCAGAGGAGGTGATGGCTCCTCCGACTCTGTTCTGCAGGTGCGGCGCCCAGCTCGGTGGGGATTTGGGGTCCGACAGCCAGGCCCTCGACGGGATTCTGGGGTTCGGCCAGTCCAATTCGTCGGTGCTGTCGCAGCTGGCTGCTGCTAGCAAAGTCCCAAAGATTTTTGCTCACTGCTTGGACACCGTGCGTGGTGGTGGGATCTTCGCGATCGGGGATGTGGTGCAGCCCATTGTGAAGACCACGCCGTTGGTGCCAAACATGTACGCCGCCTTACTTAGTTCAAAACTTCAAATCTTGTTCATACTGTACTTCCATTTCCATGAGATAGTAGATTCCTTGAATTTTCTGGGCATTGCTTTCCTACAAAATCTGGTCAACACCTAGATAGGCTATGACGGAATATCGGAATATGCTTTGTTAATCTGTCAAGTGGTATAATAAGCTGTCAGACTCAGCATCCAAAGCTTTGACTAGTGTTTTGAAGACATCGAAACTTTGACTTTAGCATGCATGCATTAAATTCGATCTGCAAGCACGATCTTTCTTCATCCAAAATATATGAAAGTCAAAGGAGTATACTCAAGCGGCCAAACTTTGACATCGAAACTTTTGACGGTTTGGATTAGTTAATAATTTTTGTCCGTTTTATGTAATAGACTAATAGTGTTCCGTGTCCCAAAGTCCTCGTTTTTCTAGCTTCATATGCCAAATACTTGGTTTGTCTTTCTGTGATATACTAATTCATTTATTTGTATATACAAGTGTTACTAAGTAAACAGTAAATCAGCTATCATCTTCCTTTTTTTTTGTCCGTGAATATTGCTGTGTACCAACATGAGTATAAATAAACCAAAATGCTGCTTTAACTGTTCAATTATCTGTACTGAGATATATGGATTCAGAAAACAGAAATATCATGTTTCTCTTGGTAAAAAGGAGGTAGACTTGTCTTTTTCCACCTTTGTTACCCTGCTGCTGGTTCCCTTCACTACTATGTCCACCGTGATTGACTACCATTATTGCTCTTGCCTCCTTTCATCTTGTCCACTTATGTTTTCCTCACATTTACCTTGTTTGCCACACCCTTCTTGGTTCTCAATGCGCTGAGGCCTCACACACGAAAACTCATAGCTCAACTTTAGGCATGTTCTTGTTTGACTTGTATGCATAACCATTTCCTTATAGGACAAATCATAGTTCAGCTTTAGGCATATAGTAGTAGGAGGTTTAATTTTGTGGACAAGCAAGTTTTGTTGTAATTACATAGAACAGACATTGGCTGGTATAATATCCATGTGAAGCATGCTTCTGTGATGGGTGGCATTCACTATTTAAATGTGAAACCTTATGAAAATTTACCACAGGCCACACTACAACGTCAACCTGGAAGGAATTTCTGTTGGTGATGCTATACTTCAGCTTCCAACAAATATTTTTGATTCAGGTGAAAATAAAGGCACTATCATTGACAGCGGGACAACATTGGCATACCTCCCAGAGGAAGTTCATAAGACTTTGATGGCTGCGGTGCGGAAGCATCTATCTGAACCAATCTTTGTAGTCAAGAACAATTTGTGCCCAACCTGATGTTTTCTTGATCATTTTAGGTATTCAACAAGTACCAAGATATGACCTTCCATAATTATCAAGACTTCATCTGTTTCCAGTTCTCTGGAAGGTATTTTTGACATTAGTTCCTATATGCTCTCATATTTATATAATAGATATATTATATTGATATGTGCATTTGTACATTTATAATAATAAAGGGATCACCACATGACCTCTTTTGATTTTGGAAAAAATTCGTTGTTTGTGTACATTCCTAACTCCTTCAGTCAATTCCTTTTTGCAGTGTAGATGATGGATTTCCTATAATCACCTTTAGTTTTGAGGGAGACCTTACACTGAATGTTTACCCACATGATTACCTTTTCCAAAATGGGGTAAGATAACTCCCTGCTTTTTTTTTTCAGTGAATGATATAAGTAGCAATATTCTGTCAAGCCATTGCATTTGCTATAGACAATTCAAGGCCACAGGTCCATTGTTGTTGTGCTAGGTACTTACTTTATGTTGGTCATTATATATTTGCATGCTGTTTCATGTGATAAAGTATGTTGAAAAATGTATTGAACTGCATCAGGAAATTGACGCATACATGTTTTCTGATTTCCAGGTTTGATATGGGCAGCTTATAAGCCTCTTTTGTATTTTAAACCCCACCCCTTTCAAAATTATTATGGCAAGCACAGCAACAAAAGTTCTCATCTTTTGTTCTTTACTGACTAAACAGCGAACGTGTGCCTAACCGGACTGGTTAGGTGGCCTCAAACTCTTCAGGTCCTGGGTTCGACTCCCAGTGGGAGCGAATTTCAGGCCGAGGTTAAAAAAAATTCCCTTGCTTGCCTATGCGCCAAAGCATATGAAAAGTGGTCCCGGCCAGCCAGCCCGCTCTCACATGGGCAACAGTACGATTACAACACGCCTATGTAAGGGTGGGGCAAGAGTTCGGGGGGTTTTCGACCTACGTGAGAGGTCTTCTCTTAGCAAATACCCGGGGGGCGTCATACCTCCCGCAAGTCGAGTTTTATTTTACTGACTAAACAAACTATGATAATGTTATCGATATATATGTGCATTATGATTACTTGATCCATATGCCATACAATAAATTATAAAGTAAGAAAATTGATGCTTTCTTGAGCATTTGAATAGTTAATGCTTCTATTACACAAATGGCAATAGTACCTTCCTTCAGAACTCTCATACTACTACCTCTTAATTTTGACATGACACATATTTTAGGCATGATTAGTTGCACACCCACAAACGAGAGGCTTGCCTCCAGCTAACTCTCACAAGACATGCTAGTAAAACATAAATACTAGAAATTCTCACAAAAATTTAAAAACATCTCTTCATCAATTTGGTCGACCTAACTACCATTGGCAATAATAGTCATAAAGTCCACCCTGTTCTCTAAAAAATGACACCTCTACCATTATGTAAATAGTCTAATATACATATCTAAACTGCCCACTTCTGGCAACTAGGGAAATAATCTAAAGTAACCTCCATTCATTCTAAATTACCCTACATAAGATAGCTACCGTTTATAGTTGAAATTTGTGGTGATCTAAAGCTTAATGAAATTTGTCCTATTAAGACCCTACATGAAGAAATGTTGTTATTTAATAATTTTCCTTGTATATTCAAAAAAGGAGTTCATTCAAAACATCGTGTTGCTACTCATATACAGGTCTGTGTTTCAGCATACTGTGGGATGACTTGAAATACTAGTTATTAAGAAGGGTATTGCACCTAGGTTTTGTACCTCAAAAGCCTACTTATGTATTTCTATTTATATATGATCTTATCTGCATCTACTCTATAGTAGGTGCGACTATTTGTTTTTTATATTATATGCAGTGTGGACAAGCATTTGTTCTCTATGATGTAAGATGACTTATCTTATTACAGAAGTTCATGGTTCAACTTATTATTTCATTTTTCTTTTGTTTTGCAGAATGATTTCTACTGTGTAGGGTTCGTGAACGGTGGGTTACAAACCAAGGATGGGAAAAATATGGTTCTCTTGGGAGGTATGATCAAGCTGTTATGTAATATTGACCTATTTATTCCTTCTTTCCTTCTAAGTTTCATGAAATCTGTTGCAGATCTGGTTCTCTCAAATAAACTTGTGGTTTATAACTTGGAAAATAAAGTTATTGGATGGACAGACTACAACTGTAAGTGACATTAATTTATAAATCTATAATTGTCCTTCCCAACAGAACTCAATGTTGCTGCAAAGTCTATCCTTGTTTTGTGTACTGCAATCTTTTAGCAACAGGACATGTAAATCTGAAATTTGTGTTCTATATCTGACATTGTATTTGAGTTAATGCCATACTTCCATCTCTTGATTTCAGGTTCCTCGAGCATAAAAATTAAGGATGACATGACTGGATTTACTTACACTGTTGATGCACATAATATCTCTTCTGGGTGGAGATTCCAATGGCACAAGTCCTTGGTTCTGTTGTTAGTAACAACAATCTGGAGCTACTTAATGTTCTAACCTGATCTTGAACTCTCGCATGCAGAACATGGAAGCTGTATTATGTAACAAACATTCAACATTGTCTTAGTTTTTTGTTCTTAGAAAAAAAGAAGAAGAAGAGGTAGGGGGGTGATTTGACTTAGTTACAGAGTTTCCCAAAATTGTAAAGTATAGCAAATCGGCTGGCAAACTAGAGATATGAACGATGTTGGGTTAATGCTAGGTTCTCATTGCGTTTATATAATGTAATCAGCAACCCTCATCAGGTGGAATTGAAGCTTGGGTCGTTGTTGTGCAACTTAGTCTGCTTTTGGGAAGGACTTCTATGGCCTAAATGCAATATCCTGATTCCATTGGAATAAGCAATGTTGATTCTTGAAAGATCAGCTTCAAAAGCAAAGATTTGTCTTTGTCGGATGTTAGCGAAATGGCATAGCATGTGTAAAAGAGACTCCATGTAAGGTCCCAAATGTATGCTTGTAAATCTTGCTCCCATTAGGGGCTTGAGACCAAATTGCCACACACTCGATCAATATAATGTGTCGTGGTGTGGTAAAGTACAGCCGGGTGGCGGAATGCACCCGCCTAAGCCCAGAGGATGAGTACTCGGGGGTTAGCTAGGACTAGTTCGATCTCCTAAAAAGAACACGATGAACATAGCCGGTTTAGAGTGGTTCGGGCCGCCGGAGCGTAATACCCTACGTCCATTGTGTGCTGTATTGCTTGAGTCTGGTGAGCTTGGAGACTCTGGTGCTGAGCCCAGCGTGAGTCTGTGTGTGCTTCGGGCGTGCTCTCCCTTTTATATGTCCAAGGAGAGCACGTACACTGAGCGGGGCCCCGACATGTGGATCCGGCGATGTATTATAAACTACACTTTGGCCTTCAATGCCTCAGATCCGGAGATCTTGTCGTCGGCTTCCGTGCGTAGCTTCTGACCAGCGATGGTCTTGAGCTGTCCTGTCAGAGTAGAGTCTAGCCTCTACAGCCGCGCGTCGAGGTCATGATGAAGCGCCGAACTACTGACTCAGTCCACTATAGCAGCGTGTACTGTTGCTTCAGTCAGTAGCTGGTCATCATAACTCGTCGCCCATGCGCGCGGCGCTGAGTCTTTAATGCTTGTCTTGGTAACTGACGAGCCGCCTCGGTAACTGGCGATCCACAGTGTGGACTGACAAAAACTGCCCCGTGCCCAGAGGCAGCAGAGCCTGCCTCAACCACTCGCACTTAATGCGGGCGGGTGAGGGAGCTTCCTGCGGAAGGCTTGCGCCCGCGCCCGTGTCTGCGTGACACGTGGCGGCTCCGGACCCCTCCCGAGCAGCTAGCTGAGCCGAGAGCTCACGAGGGTCCGGATAAGCACGTGGAGGTCCCGGACCCACCTGCGGGGGTCCGGGTCTGCCGTCACAGGTGCTGAGCATTTCCACCTCTGGGACACGTGGTGACACCGGACCCGTCCCCAAGCGGGAAGCGGGTCCGGGACCGTTGGTCCGGTGAGATGGAGTCGGACCCCAGGGGTCCGGTTGCTCAGCTCATTAGGGCGCAGTTACAGATAACTACGCGAGTCTTGGCACAGTAGGAGTGGGTTTCCCAGCTGCAGGGTACCGACATAATGGATCCAAGTAATCATGAGCCTTGTACTTACTGTTTTTTAACTCCTCTATTTTCTCTTGGTTCCCACCGTATTTAGTTTTGGTAATATTTCGAGGAGTCAAATGCACCGGGACACGCGCTAGAAATAGACGCCTCCGCTAATTTGTGCTGAATTTTAGCATCCAACTTTAGTCCATCCAAACAAGCTTTATTACAAATTGCATTTTTGCAGTCTGAGAGGATAGTTTCAAGATCCGGATAGAGTTATAGGAAAATGGTTAAACTCATGGATAAGATATAGAATTTTATTTTTTTTCAAAATTATGTAGAATGACTCAAATAAACAGACGGGCCCTATACATTATAACCACCCAGCCCACACCCGCAAAACATCGAACGTCGACGCCGCACAAACCCAGGCCCCACCACACCCGCGAAACATGCCGCCGCCGCCGCTCGGCGTCGCCGCTCCCGCTCCGGCTCCGGCTGCCACCGCCCCTTCCTTCATCCACCTCGCCCTCAGCACGCGCTGCCACGTGGCCGCCCCACGTGCGGCCGCCGCCGCCTCCGTGCCCGCTTCCCACTCCTCCCACGCGCGTGACGCCCTCCTCCTCCACCGCGCCGCCGACGTGGCCGACCGCTCCGCGGGGCTCACATCCCCGCACCCCAACTTCGGTTGCGTCATCGCGCGGCCCCGGAGCGAGACAAACAGCGCCGATTCCTTGGTGGTCGGCGAGGGGTTCCTCTACGCGCAGGGGACGCCGTGCGCCGAGCTCCTCGCCGCACAGGAGGCCGGCGAGCACGCGCGCGGCGCCACGGCGTACCTCAACCTCGAGCCCGGGGACTGCTACGGGGATAGCACCGCCGTCAGAACGCTCGTCCAGGTGCTCGACGGAATCGCCTTTGCTATCCCTCGTTCCCATCTGTTTCTCCAAATTTGCCATCTGTTGCACTTAAAATTTCTGCAATTTTCACATTTCATTGAATCAGTTTGGGCTAACATTAAAATCTTTCTAGTATAATACCTAGATCATGGCCCACAAATATCAATACATAGTGTGAATTTTGCGGCTTTATACATAAAGTTAATCATGAGGGAATGTATGGACAATCATCTTATGGTCTTGTCTCAGCCGGTGAGCACCAATGTACCTTGCAGAGCAGTCTGTTTAAGGCTTTTAGCAAAGATGATTACGACGTGGACAAGCTGGAGTCGCTTTTTCATACATAATTTTGTTTTCGGTGATTACTGCTTTTGCATTTGTCCAAATGAGCCTTTTTGGTGCTGTGCTTGACTGATTTTGCGTTTGTCCACATGATCTCTTTGTTGGTGTATATGTGTGAGTGGCCCATATGGCCCAGGTGTTAAGGCCCATATAGAGGTCCATGTACAGCTACTATATACCCACCCTTGTATGGTTTGGAGGAATACACACAATTATTCCTTTCTACATGGTATCAGCTAGCTCTAGCTCTAGCTCTCTCTCCCTCCCCCTCTACCCGCCGCCGCCCCCGCTATGGCTGGCCGGCCGCCGGCGCCGCCTCCCCGCTCCTCTTTCCCTCCCCTTCCCACCGCCGCCTCCTCTTCTTCCTCCCCTCCTCTGGCCGCATGGCCCTGGCCGCCCGCCGCCGCCCTGGTCACACCCCTGCCTGACCCTGCTGCCGCCGCCGCCGCGGGAGCGGGGGGCGCGGGGGCCTCCGGGGCTGCTGCTGCCGCCAGGGCCGCGGGCCCCCTGCAGCCGCTGCTGCAGCCGCCTCCCGGGCCGCCGGTGGATGACGCCGCAGCCGCCGCTGCTGCGGCTGGCGCGGAGGCCGCCGCCGCAGCCAGGGCCGCTGCCGCCGCCGCTGCCGCCATTGCCCAAGGCGCGGGCGCTGGCGCGGCCGTGGCTGCTGCCTCCTCTTCTCCTTGGCCTGCGCTCGGGATGCCTCACGCGGATGCGCCCTATGCCGCCGCTGCCTTCCGCGGGCAGCAGATCGCCGCCGGTGCTGCTACGGCCGCCGCCGCTCTCGCCGCGGCCCTTCTCGCCGCCAAGTCCGAGGCTGCGGCGGCCCAGGAGCGGGTCCGTCTGGTTGCCCTCGCTTGGGAGCGCGAGCGCTCCGCGGCCGACAATCTCGCTCGCCGGGTCGCCGAGGCGGAGCACTACCTCCTTGTCTCCTCCGGCAAGCAGCCCGTCGTCCCCTTCCTCGAGCACGGTGCCTCTTCTTCCCACCAGGCCCCGCCCTCTGGTTCTGGACCCCGGCTCGACCCGACCGACCCCATGGTCGCCCTACGATGCGCGGATACTTGCGAACGCCCACATATCAGATACCGATACTCCTCCGATACTTACGGGATACCGATACTCCTCTGATACTTGTCGGACAAGTATCGGATATTTTAATAATATTTAAATAAATAAAATAATATCGATACTTTGTCGACACCTTTCCGATTCTTTCCCGACACCTCAAAACCCTAACCCCTCATTCACCGTGTAAATACACCATCTATACACGTGAGACCCTCTCTCCACGCATCCCTTCGTCGTTTTCCACGTAGCCGCCAATTGCACCATCGCCATCTCACATCACCATCGCCCGACGCCCAGTCCACCTCTCCTCGATCATCCTCCCCCTACTCCAATCTGATCAATGGCGAGTGAAATTGGTGCGTCAGATCCATCTGCATCCAGCACTGCTGCTGGTACTGCAGGTGCTGTTCCTTCGTCAGGCAACAATTCAGCTAGGGAGTATGCTAGGGAGTGGTGCTGATTTTCTTCAGCAAGCTCAACTCTCGCTGGATGAACCAGCCATAGAGAGTATGCTAGATGATATAGGGGCTCTCGATCCATCTGATACTGCAGGAGCTCTACCACATAACAATTAGATTTATCATTTGCATACTATTTTTATATTATCATACCATGAAATATGGTCGTTTTGAACTAGTCTGGAACATTTATATATATATTATATATATATATTCGCGTATCCCCGTATCAGTGTTTTTGGAATAATGACATATCGGAGTATCGACGTATCGCGTATCCGTATCCAAGTATCCGGGTAACATAGGTCGCCCAGCTCCACCTCCAGGCCGCCGGCGTCCAGAACATCAGGGCCCTGGTCACCGTCCTCCTCGACCTCACGTCCTCCTCCTACGGACGTTGGCGGGACCAGGTCCTCCTCGCCCTCCGCCGCTACGCCCTCGACGACCACTTCCTCCTCGACACGCCGATCGAGATGTGGGACGTCGTGTGGCTGCGCCTCGACAGCGTCGCCATGTCCTGGATCTTTGGGACCATCTCCCTTGAACTTCAGGACATCGTCAGGACTCACGGCGGCACCGCGCGACAGGCCTGGCTGGCGCTCGAGGGGCAGTTCCTCGGCAACGCCGAGTTCCGCGCTCTCCAGCTCGACGCCTCCTTCCGCACTTTCGAGCAGAGGGACCTCTCCGTTGGTGAGTTCTGCAGGAGGATGAAGGGCATGGCTGATGCTCTTCACGACCTCGGGTGTCCGGTGCCCGATCGGGTCTTGGTGCTCAATGTCCTGCGGGGTCTGAGCAGCACCTATGACTACCTGCGGACATGGATCACCCACTAGAGGCCCTTCCCCTCCTTCCTGCAGGTCCGGGACGACTTCGTTCTCGAGGAGATCACCAGAGGTCTCACGATCGGATCGTCCTCGTCCACCTCCACCGCGCTCGTGGCTGCTCCACTGGCTTCCTCCGCCTCTCCTGCCACCTCCCTCCTTGGTGCTCCTCCCATCGGGCAGACCGGAGGTGGGGGGGGGGGGGGCGGGGGGGGACGGGGTGGTGGTGGTGCTTCTGGAGGTTCTGGTACCGGTGGTGGTGGTGGTGGGGGCCGTCGGGGCGCGCCGACTCTGGTTCCGGCTCTCGCTCCTGCCCCTGCCCTTGGAGGTACGCTTTGGCCATCCTTCAGCAACCCATGGTCAGGGCGCATCTCGATGTGGCCGTTTCAGGGTCGGGGGGGGGGGGGGCTCGTCCTCAGCTCCAGCCGGCGGCCATGTTCACCGGTGCTGCTCCCCTGTTCGCGCCGTCCTGGACTCCACCTGCTCAGCCCAGCCAGTCACCGACCTGGCCTGGGGAGTGGGACCAGGCCGCGCTGGCGCAGTCCTTCAGCACCATGGGGCTGACACCGCTGGTGAAAGAATCGATGCCCAAGAAGGGGGGTTGAATTGTGACTTTTTCAAATTTCTACCTAGACTAGTATTGCCCAATCTACAAATTTGAAACCTAGTCACTAGAGCACGCTATCAAAAAGGTCCTTAGGTAGGTAAACACTCTATCATGATCATTTTATCTAGATGGAGGCACACTAGCAAGATCAAAACATAAGCAAGAGATCACACTACCAAGCAAGTTGTCCTAGTCAATCTACAAGCAATCAAAAGCAAGAACAACAGCAAATAGATTTAATTGCTTGAAATAAAAGTAAGAGACACGAGACAACCGGATTTTTTCCGTGGTATCGAGGAGTTGACGCTCTCCCCTAATCCACGTTGGAGCACCCACACAAGGGTATAGCTCTCTTGCTTCACCAAGGAGCAAGTGATCACTAAGAATGCTCCTTCTCCATCTCCGGAACGGCGAGCTTCACACCGTGTACAAGCTTCTTGTCTTGGGGCTCCCACAAACTCCAAGAGCTCACCAAGAACCTCCCGATCACCGAGACCGGCTAGGTGCCGTCAAACACCAAGAGTAACAAGCTCCTAAGCCTTCACTTTACCTACACTCAGTTGGCCCTAACTCAAACACACTTGCTACACTTGCAAAGATTGAATTCTTCAATGTTAAAGCACAATCAATGTACTAGATCTTCACTCTTTTGCTTAAAACAATTTCTCTTCTTCTCAAGGGTGGCCTCAGGTGTTCAATGTGTCAAAGGTAGTTCAAATGAGCCAGGGGGTGCCCTTATATAGAGTGGAGAGGGTCACATAGCCATTGAAAGTCCACTGCAGAAAAATCGTGACCATCGGAAGAACCGACGGGTGAGAAATTGAATTCATCGGTTCAACCGGTCTCTTTGTGTCCAAATAATAGCCGTTGGGGGTTCTGACACAGTATTCAGGCTTGCGTCATTGCACCGGTGCATGATCCGTAAGGGCATCGGTTCAACCGGTGCTGAAGAGTTTCCCTGATCAACTCAAACAAGCTTTCTGGAACATAGTACATCCAATGCACCGATGGTTGATTCTTAAGCGTCGGTTCAACCGGTGCTGAAGAGTTGAGGTCCACCAAAACATGCTCTCTGGAACAAAGTACATCTAATGCACCGGTGCTTTGCTTGGGACCATCGGTTCAACCGGTGCTATAGAGATTGTTGACTTGATTTCCCCTTGTATCCAGAGAAGATAGACCGACAGGGGCGTCGGAACTTCCGCCAAGCGTCGGATGCACCGATGCTAAGGCATCGGTTAAACCGGTGCTGCAGTTTTTCTTGATTTTTAGCTGAATTGACTTGGAGTTGAATGTAACTTCGATTGTTTCTTCTTCCAAGTGTTGTTGACTTCTATTGACCATATTGGGCTGTTTTTGAGCAAGTGTGCAAGATATCTAAGGCCAACTCAATTTTAATCAAGCTACTAACTCACGAACCCCTCTTAATAGTACGGTCAAGAACTAGAAATTATAGAACCTAGTTAAATCAAGTGTCCTTCATCTCCTTGTGACACTTGAGACTAAAAAGATCCTTAATTTTTCAAATTTAGTCCTTGGCACGCATGATTGTTTTGAATTGAGTGGTCTCCTTTCATATTTCATATGAGACTAATCCAATCATTGATTTTTCCTTCAAAACACACGTTAGTCGCATACGGTTGTCATTAAACACCGAAACTTACCATTAGCATCTATCGGCCTAGATGCGATTCAATCTCCCCCTTTTTGGTGATTGATGACAACACAAAGTAGAGATACACAAGATATGAAATTGAAAGCGATAAACAAGCATGCAATACTAGAAATAAAGCACATGTAGGGACATGTTAACACAGAGCATACACAATATCCAAATAACATGTCCATACACAAAATCCATGAAGATCCAATCACGCCACAAACCACCAAGCTCCCCCTATCTATCTCCCCCTTTGGCAACAAAGCACCAAAAAGGAAGGCAATCTAGTCCTGAGTTGGAGAAGGCGGGGTCTTCATGCTCGGTCCGGTGGAGAACTGAGTGGCGGAGTCGTCGGCGTCGTCGTCCGTCCAGTCTTCGTCGCCCGAAGAGGACTTCTGCTCGACCGGAGTCGTCGGAGCAGCAGAAGTAGCTGGAGTAGAGGTAGCAACTGGCTCAGTGACGACCGTGGAGTCCGTCGGAGGAGCAGACGTGACGGGATGTTAGAAGCTCAATTCTAACTCTCATTGAGCTGAGAGGATGACAATGAACTTGGGGCAATTTTCTGGTTTTCTCATATTCACAAACTCAAAGCCATGCCAACCCAAGGGGCTGGGGATACATACTTATAGGCAGCCAAGGCAGGCAGCCAAAGCTTGCTGCAGCAAAAGATGCTAAGATGCTAGTCAAAAGAACTAAAGCTAGATGCTGTCCTAGCAAACTGACTGTCCTAGCAAGATGCTGTCCTAGCAAACTGAAATATGCTAAAGGAATATATGCCCTGGTCCTTGCAAGGACTCTATGCCGTATCCATCCAGCACAAAGACTTATCCATCATTCTCCCCCTAAGTCTTGTGCGTCGTCTTGTGGGAGGATTGGACCATCCCGGTCCTGGAGCAGAGCTCAAGGAACTTGATCCTCCCAAGGGGCTTGGTGAGCAGGTCTGCAAGCTGGTCCTTGGTGTTGATGTAGCTTGCCTTGATGCTCCCGTCCTCCAAGCAGCCTCGGATGAAGTGGTACCTCACCCGGATGTGCTTGCTCCGTTCATGGAAAACGGGGTTCTTCGCCAAGGCCAGGGCGGACTTGCTGTCCACCCTGAGCTCCACCGCTCCAATGTCTCTGCCGAGTAGATCACCCAGCAGTCGAGCGAGCCAGAGCGCCTGAGTCGACGCAGTGGAGGCCGCTATGTACTCGGCCTCGCAGCTGGACAAGGCCACCACCTGCTGCTTGACCGACTGCCAGCTAACGAGGCACTCGCCAAGGAAGAAGAGGATCCCGCTCGTACTCTTGCTGGTGTCGATGTCGCCGGCGTGGTCGCTGTCGCTGTACCCGACGAAGTGTGCCGCCCCAGGGCACCTCGGGTAGTGGAGACCGTGGTCGAGAGTCCCCGCAACATAGCGGATGATCCTCTTCACGGCCTGCTGGTGCTCCGTCGTCGGTCGCTGCATGAACCGACTGACGTAGCCGACGGAGAACGCCTAGTCCGGCCGTGTGTGGGCGAGGTAGCGGAGGCTCCCCACAAGACGCCGGTACTGAGTAGCGTCCACCTCCTCCGCCGTGCTGTCACGGCTCAGCTTCAGCCTCTCCTCCATCGGAGTGAGGGCTGGGTTGCAGTCGGTGAGCCCAGCGAGCTCGACGACGCGCTTGGCGTAGGCGGTCTGTCGAAGTGTGATCCCGGAGTCGTCCTGGTGCACCTCGATCCCCAGGTAGAAGGAGAGAGGCCCCAAGTCGCTCATCTGGAAGGTGGCCTTCATCTCCTCCTTGAACACTGCCACCTCCGCATCCTTGGTGCCGGTGATCACCAAGTCGTCGACGTAGACACCCACCAGCAGGGCATTGCCTCCTTTGCCCCGCCGGTAGATGGCCGCCTCGTGCGGGCTTTGCTCGAAGCCCATCCCCTTGAGCGTGGAGTCCAGCTTGGCGTTCCACGCCCTCGGGGCCTGCCGCAAGCCATAGAGGGCCTTGCGCAGACGTAGCACCTTACCCTCCTTGCCGGGGATCGCAAACCCCGGCGGCTGGTGCACGTAGACTTCCTCCTTCAAGTCGCCGTTGAGAAACGCCGACTTGACGTCCATGTGATGGACACGCCAGCCCTCCTGGGCAGCTAGCGCAAGGAGGAGTCGCACGTACTCCATCCGTGCCTCGGGGGCGAAGGCATCGTCGAAGTCGACTCCCTCCTGCTGCACGAAACCTCGTGCCACCAGGCGAGCCTTGTGCTTGACGACGGTGCCGGCCTCATTCCTCTTCAGCTTGAACACCCACTTAAGGGTGATCGCGCGGTGACCGCGAGGGAGATCAGCAAGCTCCCAAGTGCGGTTCTTCTCAACCGCGTCCATCTCCGACTGCATCGCGGCACGCCAGGCCGCGTGTCCCTCGGCCTCTGCGAAAGACCGAGGTTCGCCATCGTCGCACGCGAGGTGCAACTGCGCCTCCAGGTCGTGAGGCACCAGTCCCGGCACCGGCTGGTCACCGAGAAGGTCCTCCATCGTACGGTACCGCAACGGCTCGCCGTCATGGTACGCGTCGACGCGCTCCTCGTCGTGAGAGAGCGGAGTAGCGAACTCCACCGGACTGTGCTCAGCACGAGCAGGTGTCGAAGTAGACGGGCCCGGAGGAGTAGCTATCGGTACTGGAGTGCGCGGCGTCGCCGGCTGTGGTGGTGCAGCCGAGGAACTCGGCGCAGCCGGAGTCGTAGCGGAAGGGCGTGGTGCCGCCGGTGTGGCGGGCGCCGGAGTCGGTGGAGGCTCGGGGACCGGGGTAGGCACGCTCGGCGAAGAAGAGCTGCCTACTCCCCCAGCTCCCTCGAAGTGGACGTACTCGACGGTGAAGTCGTCGCATGTCGGAACCGAGCCGTCGTCCACCGCCTTGTCCCACGCCCATCCTCGCCCTTCGTCGAACACAACGTCGCGCGCCGTGCGCACACGCTGTGTCTCCGGGTCGAGAATGCGGTAGGCCTTCGAACCCGCCGCGTAGCCGATGAACACTCCCGGAGTGCTCCTGTCGTCGAGCTTGCCGATATGGCCAAGCTCCTTGGCGAACGCGAGGCAGCCGAAGACCCGCAGGTGGGAGACCGCCGGCTTGCGCCCATGCCAAGCCTCATACGGCGTCATGCCGTCGAGTGCCTTGGTGGGCGAGCGGTTGAGGATGTAGACGGCCGTCACCACCGCCTCTCCCCAGAAGACAGCCGGCATCCCCCTCTGCTTGAGGAGGGCCCGGGCCATCCCCACAACCGTCTGGTTGCGCCGCTCGACGACGTCGTTCTGCTGCGAGCTGTACGGCGCGGAGTAGTGGCGCTGGATGCCCTCATCCACGCAGTACGCCGCGAACTCGGCCGCCGTGAACTCGCCGCCGTTGTCGGTGCGCAGCACGCGCAACTTGCGGCCGCTCTCCGCCTCCGCAGCAGCCTGAGCACGCCTGATGGCGTCCGCAGCCTCTCCCTTGCTGCCGAGGATCATCACCCACATGAAGCGGGAGAGGTCGTCGACGAGCAGCAGGAAGTAGCGCCGTCCTCCTGGTGTGACCGGTGTCACCGGGCCACACAAGTCCCCGTGTACGAGCTCGAGCCGCTCCTTGGCTCGAAAGCTCGCCTGCTGGGGGAAGGAGTGCCGCCTCTGCTTCGTCAGCACGCAGACGTCGCAGAGCTTCTCCACGTGGTCGAGGCACGGGAGGCCTCGCACCATCTCCTTGGCGCCGAGCCGCTTCAGGGCCTCAAAGTGGAGGTGCCCAAAGCGCTCGTGCCACTGCCATGCCTCGTCGTCCCTGCGAGCGGCAAGACAAAGAGGCTGGGCCACCCCGACATGGAGGATGTAGAGGCGGTTCTTCCCTCGAACCACCCTGGCGAGAAGCTGGCGACGGTGGTCCTAGATGCGGAGGACCCCGCTGTCGATCACCACACGGGAGCCGCTCTCATCGAGCTGCCCAAGGCTGATGATGGAGTTCCGCAGCGCCGGGATGTAGTAGACTCCGGTGAGCATCCGGTGCTCTCCGGACTTGGCGGTGAAGATCACGGAGCCCACGCCCTTGATCTCCACGGCGGAGGAGTCCCCGAACCTGACGGAGCCACCTACGTCGACGTCCAGGTCGGAGAAGAACTCCCGCCGCCCGGTCATGTGGTGCGTGGCGCCGGAGTCGAGGTACCAGCCATCGACCCTGTCGTCGTCGGAGCCGTTGCCGAGGAGAACTCGGGCACGCGGCTCGTCGAGGTGGAGTAGAGCGGTGACAGGCGGTGCCGTCGGGTGCGGCTCCATGTCCCCGTGGAGTAGGAACAGAGCCGGCTCGTCATCCGGCCGGGCCTCCGCGACGTGGGCTTGGCCCCCACGCCTCCGCTGCGGGCAGTCCCTGGCCCAGTGGCCGGGCCTGCCACAGTTGTGGCAGGCGTCGTCTCGTGCCGCCTTGGGCCTGTCAGCGGCGCCGCCCTGAGCATCTCCGCGGGCGCCACCCTCGGCGCGCCCTCGTGCCCCGGCTTGGGCACCTCCGCGCCCCTTTCGCGGCTTGCCGCGCTTGCGGCCACCTGTCGAGGAAGAGGGCTCCCCCTCCTCCTGTCACCGCGCCGAGCCTCCCACTGCTCCTGAGTGAGGTGGAGCTTCCCACCGATGGAGATGCCTCCCGAGAGAGGCTGTGGCTCGTCGCTGTCGACGACCTTGAGGCGACCTATCACCTCCTCGATCGTCATGGTGGAGAGGTCCAGCAGAGACTCGATCGAGCGAGCGGTCTGTCTGTACCTCTCGGGGACGCAGCGGAAGAGCTTCTCGACGGCTCTCTCCTCGTCGTAGGTGTCGTCGCCGAACTGCACCACCTTCTGCAGCAGAGTGTTGAGACGGAGGGCGAAGTCATCAACATCCTCACCTGGCTTGAAGGCCAGGTTCTCCCACTCCTTGCGAAGTGCCTGGAGAGTGGTCTTGCGGGCGCGGTCGCTGCCGATACGTGCCGCAGCGATGGAGTCTCAGGCCTCCTTGGCAGTTCGCTTCTTGGAAAGCGTGAACTGCATCTCGGACGGGGCTGCTGCGATGAGAGCATCTAGCGCCCGTCGATCCTCATCGTAGCCGACGTCGCCGTACCGGACTGCCTCCCACATGTGCCGCACCTGGAGCTTCACCTCCATGACTGCGGCCCACTCGACGTAGTTGGTCTTGGTGAGGGTGGGCCACCCACCGCCGGGACCGACGTCCCTGACCACCGCCTGGAGGCCGTGGTAGCCGGGGGCGCCGCCGCGCACACCCCAACCAGGAGCGCCGCCACCGCCCTGCGCGCCACCGCCAGGGGCGCGGCGGCCGCCGCCAGGGGCGCCGCCTCCGCCCTGCGCGCCGCCGCCAGGGGCGCGGCCTCCTCCGCCGGGTGCGCGACCCATTGGACCGTCGCCGGGCGCACCGCCAGGCGCGCCGCCGTCCAGGCAGCCGCCGGGCGCACGGGCCCCTGGACCGTCGCCGGGCGCGCCGCCGTCCAGGCCACCGCCGGGCGCGCGGGCCCCTGGACCGCCGCCGGGCGCGCCGCCGTCCAGGCCATCGCCGCCGGGGTGGGCTGCTGCCCACCGCGTGGTCCGCTCCCGCGCTCTCTCCCTCTCCAACTCCTCAAGGTCCTCGTCGGCGGTGGCGTCGCCGGCGATGGAGCCGCTGAGGCTGCCGCGCAAGGTCTCAACCTCGACCTCCGCCGCACGCGCCGCATCCTCCGCCTCCTCTGCTTCCACCTCCGCCCTGGCCGCTGCCAGCTCCGCTGCAGCTAGCCTGGCCGCCCTCGCCGCTGCTGCAGCGGCTTGAGCCGTCGCTCGCCTGCGCTCCTCTGCCGCGGCGAGCTCGGCGTCTCGCTGGCGCCGTGCGCTCGAGGCGACCGAGCGCTGAGACGGTGCGTCGGACATGGCGCGCCTCCAAGGGGCTGTTGCGTGGAGAGGGGGAAGGGAACGGGGAAGAAGCGGCTGGTGCAGCAGCTGCTGCTGCTGCAGTTGCTGGAGCAGCTGCTGCTGCTGCTGTTGCTGGGGCAGCTGCTGCTGCTGCTGTTGCTGGGGCAGCTGCTACTGCTGCTGTTGCTAGGGCAGCTGCTACTGCTGCTGGTGCAGTTGCTGCTGCTGCTGGTGCAGCTGCTGCTGCTGCTGGTGCAGCTGCTACTGCTGCTGCGCTAGCTGCTGGTGGTGGTGGTTGGGCTGCTACAGAGGCTTGGGAAGGGGAGGAGCAAGAGATATCCAACCTACAGGAAAGTACGGCTCGGATATCAGATGTTAGAAGCTCAATTCTAACTCTCATTGAGCTGAGAGGATGACAATGAACTTGGGGCAATTTTCTGGTTTTCTCATATTCACAAACTCAAAGCCATGCCAACCCAAGGGGCTGGGGATACATACTTATAGGCAGCCAAGGCAGGCAGCCAAAGCTTGCTGCAGCAAAAGATGCTAAGATGCTAGTCAAAAGAACTAAAGCTAGATGCTGTCCTAGCAAACTGACTGTCCTAGCAAGATGCTATCCTAGCAAACTGAAATATGCTAAAGGAATATATGCCCTGGTCCTTGCAATGACTCTATGCCTTATCCATCCAGCACAAAGACTTATCCATCACGGGAGTCATGTCTGGCTGAGTAGGGCGAACAACGGACGGACGGAGCACCTCAAGCTGTGAGGGTGACTCGAATGTGAGGGACTGAGCTGAGGGGTGCTGTAGCTGATGCAGAACTTGCTGCTGCCTGAGGAACTCTGCACGCTGCTCGGCAGTTCAGACACTAGTATGTGGAGCAGGAGTGGAAGTAGGAGCAAGGCTGGCAAACAACCCGGTCTGAAGAAGAGGTGACATCGGGAAGGACGCCAAGGGTGTCTGCACAAAGCCGCCAACAGGTGGAGCAGGAGCAGTGGGGTCGAACTGGAGCTGCTGGGGTGTAGGGAGCTGAGGCTCAGGCATTCCAGTGTGATGGTAGAGCTGTCCGAAGCATCCCGAAAAGAATGTGAACATCTGCTGCTAAATCTGGGACTGCTGCAGAAGCTGTATCCTCATGGCCTCCTGCTGCTGCCGGATTCCCTCAAACACAAGTGTCTGGGCCTCCTGCTGGCGAGCATGTTCGGCTTGCATGCTCAGCTGAGCTGCAGCAAATCTGTCCTGCTGGTCAGAGAGCCTCTGAAGAATAGCAGCGAGTGAATTAGGCTGAGTGACCTAAGCAGCGGTAACTGGAGGAGCAGGGACTCGGGCTGCACCAGAGGATACTGCCTCATCATCATGAGCACCTCGAGGGACGGTAACAGTGGGTATGTAGTCCTCGTCATCCTCAGAGTCCTCAGAGTCAGTGACCAAGTAGTGCGGGAGCTGGGCCTCTGCAGCGGCGAGTGAAGCGTCCTCAGATGCCGTGGGATCATCTGCAACTCGGCCCTCAGCCAAGGCTCGCTCATCCAAAACCTGTTGTGCTCTGCGCTGGCCTCTCGGGCCGCGGCAGCCTCTCGAGGAGTAGTAGGTGAGTAAACTGCGAAGCGCGTCCTCGACTGTGCCAGCTCATCCATATGAGCATTTTGACTGAGCTGGGCAAGAATCCAGCAGATCTAGTGAGCGAAGGGGTGGCGACGGTGAACTGTCATCCCATCCATGATCACGTCCTCTAGCTCGCAGGTGAAGAAGTCGACAAGGTCAAAGTCTCGACCTGTCATGATGTACAGTAATAGCCACTGCTGCAGAGTTGTGATCCCCTCATTATAGCCTATCCTGAACAGCAAACTCTTCCTCAGAGCAAGATGGAAAGTGTGTGCCCCGGGAGTCAGCCTGTCCGGAGTCCTAGGAGTGCCAGGCAAGAATGGCTGCTGGAAAAGCACACTGACCTCCTCGTCAGACGTAAAGTGAGTCTCATGAGGGCGACGAGGGGGCACCGTGTTGCCATAAGCCTGATAGTGCACGTAGTGGGGCTCCTCGGCAATCCGAACTCCAAGCAGGGTAGCCAATCTGGCGCGAGTCAAACGATAGTGCCTCTCCTGGAACATGAAATCAATGAACTGTCGGTCCTCCTCAACAAATAGGGTAGCGTAGAAGACGCGGACCCACTCTCGGATATATCTGGACCTCTCAATGAGTAGTGCTGGCAGCCCATCGTAGTGCTCGAAGAAAGGGAGTACTAGTACTCCACCGGCTGCCACACGCATAGCCACCCAGTGAAGCATCTTGTGCTCACTGATCTTAATGTCCATCTGGCAATAAGCGTGGTAAAAGGACTCCTGGAGCAGAGTGTGAAAGCGACGATCAACTCCAAAATCCCTCTGCTCAGGAAACCACGTCTCAGGGGTGACGTATCTCAATCTCTTCACTCGAGGCCCTAGTATCCCCCTGAGATCCAACAGCTCGACCTGAGGTGGCTCTGACTCTGCATCACTGTCCTGTCCAGCTGCCTCTCTCTCACTGTCACGGCCTGCTGCCCTGAGAGTACCACCACCTCGAGTCCGTGGACGAGAGCGGGACTCAGGTGTGGTCTGAGCTCTCTGGCTGACGAGTACGTCCTGAGCGACGTAACTGCTACTGTGGCTCCCCCTGAGCCTGAGGATCCCTGATCCGAAGCGAACCCTGCATGTCTGCTGCATCTGCAACTGCCTCTGCTCTCTCTCTCTCGGTCCTCATGAGTGCGCTTCTTCTTCTGCTGCACAACCTGCTTGCCCTTGCCCTTCTTGTCTCCTGCCATCTGTCATAGAGAATCAATAGAAGATAATGGAATTAAGGTGGGAAGTATATAATAGTACTAGAACATTATCTAGAGGAGAGAAATCCTAAGCAAAGCAGGGATTTGATTGAGCCTAAATATGTGCTTCTAGGGGATGACATTGTGTCTCAAATGATTTTGCTTCTAGTATGGGCTCTTAGAGTGAAACAAGTGCAGAGATACTCCTAAATGTGAGAGAAAATGTGCACAAGTGATAGCAAGATGTGACAAGATGAAGCTCTATGTGTGAGATAAGTGTGTGAGATGATTTAGAGTGAGTGCAACACACTGTAGAACTAAAAACAAGCCATACCCTGAGGATCCGGAAGAAGAATGGAGAAGAGTGTCTCAGGAGCAATTTGTCGAGCACCCGATGTGTAGAGCTCGGGGTGGAACAGAGCCCTGGTGGAGCTCGAGCCTGGGGTGCCTGGGCACTGCCTGCGCGCGGGGCAGATGGAGATGGCGGTCGGAGGAGTGCGGCGGTGGCGGCGCGAGGCAGCTGCGGCGCGGCGGCGGCACTAGGGCAGCAGCGCTAGGGTTTTGGCGGCGGCGCGGCCTGGGCGGCGCTAGGGCGTGCGACAGCGGCGTGGGCGCGCGTGGAACGGCGGTAGCGCGAGCGTAGCTGGTGGTGCGGAGCGGATGCGGGCGACGGCGCGGCGGCGATGCAGGCGGAGGCGTGGAGCACGGGCGCGGGGCGCAGCGGGGCAGTGGCGGTTTGATTTGGAGAGAGGAAGACGATCGTGACACTGACGTGTGGGGCCCGCGAGAAAAATAAGAGAAAAGGTGCGTGCGTGCTGGCCCGCAAACCCTAGGCATCAGAAAGACCGATGGTGCAGAGATATGAGCATCGGTGTTAGCAAGTTATGAAGTTAAATCCCCACTATGTGTAATACAAGTGCATACATTTGTGAGTGATTCAAACACTAATATACATATTTAGGGGGGCTAACTCTATAGCTTGTGTTTGTGTGACTAATATGCTTTACAAGTACTATTTGTTGTAGTCACCTAGAGCTATCTCCATGAGTTCAAATTTCTTTTGAACACTGCCCCTACAAGTCACAATTGGCATCACAATTGGTGTCAAGATAGGAGGTGACACAAGCTTTGAAAAAGGATGAGCTTGTTCAAACAAAGGGAGATATGCCAAATTTAGTGGGTATAACACTATCACTAATAAATTTCTTTTGCTACTAATGCTTCTTGTTGCTAGTGGTTATGAAGCTTTTAGGTGTTTGATGCCAAAGGGGAGAAATGTACCATAGAAGTAAGCAAATAGTTTGGAGTAAATGATGCCATTAGCAAGGGGGAGGAATGGAAAATGCAATGCAAAAGGATGTATAGTGATAGGGGGAGGTACTTAGTCAATATGGGGGAGAAGTGCAATTTGATGATCCCATGGACTAAGGTACAAAAAATTTTCATTGCTCATATGGTTCAAACCACACAATTGTCTTACATTGGCCACAAGCCATTGTTTCACAATTGCTATCAAGCCGGAAGCATTTCGTCCTATGGACTAATCAAATGCCGGTGGTTTTTAAAATGAGCATTGAAATGTAATCCGAGCAAGCTAAGTAGTTTCTAATTTTTCAATTTGGTACAATTTCATATTCTTGCAATTCATCTTGTTTGCTTTAGTTGTGTTGTCATCAATCACCAAAAATGGGGAGATTGTAGTGAAAATGACATCTCATGCCATATTTCAATATAATGTTTTGGCGATTGATGACACACACAACACTTGGACTAATATATGTGTTAAGATGATCATTATCAGGCTTATAGGTCCGAGGGATGAAAAGATACAAAATCCCGAAGAAATCAGGTCAAAAGGACCAAGACAGAGGTAATTTGCACTCACCAGTTAAACCGACGTGAGGCAAATTATATACACCGGTGCAATGAGCTCAGAGAAGACTCAGTCAGCAGAGTGCACCGAATGAACCGACGATGAGAAAAATGATGGCGTTGGTGCAATGGACCCAGAAGCTGAGGCTAGGGTTTGGCGTCGGTTGAACCGACGATGCCTTAAGACAAGCGTCGGTGCAGTTGTCCAGAGACTCCGTTTTTTGGGGTTTCTGAGCTTACATACACCGGTTAAACCGACGGTGCTTTTCAAGAGCGTCGGTACAATTGATCAAGTAGCCGTTGAAGCAGTAACGGCTAGTTACTGGGAAAAAGCATTCACCGGTTGATCCGGTGATGACAAAAACTGAGCGTCGGATCAACCGGCGTTAAGGAATTTCGTCAGACTTTTCCCAACGGCTAGTTTGAGGGGTTGGGCTATATATATGCCACCCCACCCCTCATTTGTTAGTGCTGGAGACTAAGGAAGCATAAAAGAGTTGAAGATCCTCTCCAACCACCTTAAAGCTTTATCGTATATCATATAGGGTTAAGCACACTTATGAGAGCGCTTAGTGCTTGATTAGGCTTAGTTCTTGAGAGAACTAGCTTGAGTAAAAGCCTTGCTGCGGCAAGCATCTTGTGTACTCGTCGTGTGACCCTCTGACTTGGTGTCGAGAGGCAACGACACTTTGTGCGGGGAAGGAGACCCCTCTTGGTGAGAAGCTCCGATAGTGAAGACGGTGCCGTTGATGACGCTTCGAGAGAGACGGTGGCGGTGACCTTGTCTTGGTGACTTGGGGTCACTTAGCCTTTGCTTGCCGGAAGCCTTGGTGGCGAACGCAAGACGGTGATCAAGCGAAGAGACTCGGCATCACACTTGTTCTTGTTGGACAAGTGACCGTGGACGTAGCGAGGGACTTGGTGTCATAACCGAACCACGTTAAATCGTGTGTCTTGGTGTTTTCACGGGAGTTTGCATATTCTCTCCCTTACCTCTTTACTTACCATATTACGTTTTCGCATTTACTCTCTTGCGTGCCTTTACTTCCTAGTTAGTTTGATTAGGATTGGCTAAAGGTTACAAGTCTTTTGGGGTAAGTAGAGAGTATCATAGATAAACCTTAATCATAATTAGCATGTGTAGAACGTGTTAGATTTATCTTATGCAAGTAGTTTGAGCCCTAAGATTAGAAAGCGAATTAGCGACCCTATTCACCCCCTCCCCCTCTAGGGTCGGACACCCCGGTGATCCTTACAGCTGGTCAGCACCGAGTGGATCGCCGACTGGGGTGCCTCCTTCCACACCACACCTGATGCCGGTATCTTCTCTTCTATCCGAACCCCACATCCCTCTTGCCCTTCTTCCATCATGGTTGGTGATGGGTCTTGTCTTCCTGTCACTGCCGTGAGTTCTGATTCTTGTTCTTTCCGTCTTCCCAATGTTCTTGTTGCTCCTCAGATAATTCATAATCTTCTTTCCATTCGCCAGTTTACTGCTGATAACTCTTGTTCCATCGAATTTGACTCCTCTGGTCTTACTGTGAAGGATTCGGCTTCCCGGCGTCCGCTCCTCTGATGTGACAGCTCAGGGTCCCTTTACACCCTTCGTCTTCCTGCTTCCGCTGCTCCGCTTTTGACTTCTTCTGCTGCTTTTGCCGCGACGCCGTCTTCCACCACCTGGCACCGTCGGCTTGGTCACCCCGGCCGCGACGTTTTGGCTCAGCTCAGTCGTAGTACCGATGTTGCTTGTACTAGGGCTTCTGCTGAGCATCTCTCGTCATGTTAGACTTTCTTTTTCTTCTTTTTCGCATGCGACGCATGATTTTGATCTTGTTCACTGTGACCTGTGGACTTCTCCTGTACTCAGCATTTCTGACTGTAAATATTACCTGGTGGTAGTTGATGATTTCTCTCACTACTCTTGGACTTTTCCTTTGCGCGCCAAGTCTGAGACCTTTCCCACCCTCCTCCACTTCTTTGTCTGGGTGTCCACTCAGTTCGGCCTCACCATTAAGACCGTCCAGTGTGACAACGGGCGTGAGTTCGACAACTCCACCTCCCGTTCTTTCTTCCTCTCTCGGGGCGTTCAGCTGCGTATGTTTTGTCCGTATACCTCTTCCCAGAACGGCAAGGCTGAGCGGATGATTCGCACGACGAACGACGTCATACGCACCATCCTGATCCAGGCCTCTGTCTCCCCGCTTCTGAGCTGAGAGCCTCCACACCGCCACCTACTTACTTAACCGCCTTCCGTCCACTGCTTCCCCTTCTCCCACTCGACACCACGCTCTTTTCGGTACTCCTCGTCACTACGACCACCTTCGTGTCTTCGGTTGTGCATGTTATCCTAACATCTCCGCCACTGCTCCTCACAAGCTGGCGCCCCGCTCGACACGGTGTGCATGTTATCCTAACATCTCCGCCACTGCTCCTCACAAGCTGGCGCCCCGCTCGACACGGTGTGTTTTTTGGTTACTCCCCTGACCACAAGGGGTACCGCTGCTTTGACCTCACCTCTTGCCGAGTCCTCCTCTCCCGACACGTTGTGTTTGACTAGGGATGGCAACGGGTCGGGTATGGTGCGGGTAGAGTAAATACCCGCCCGCGACGATACCCGAAACTCTAAGGTATACTCGTACCCGCGAAGTCTAGCGGGTAGAATTTTATACCCGTACCCGACCCGGTGGGTACGGGTCGGGTTTCAGGTATTTGTCAGGTCTACTAATGATAGCGTAAATAATAAGTCATTTGGTCCTATAGACTAGCTTATTTTGAATTTATTGCCTATACAAGTGAATGCAAAGCATTAGTTAAATAGAGAACTAATAAATGGTTCATCCTGCACCATTTTTTTCTTATATGCATCATCGTTTTATAGTTGTATGTGAGTAAATGCACAATTGTAGCTAAGTATTTCATCTAAAAAATGCAATAATGATGCACACACTTCACTACAAACTATAAGCAAAATATATCGATTTCACATCTGTTACACAATCTCATTATTAATCTATATAGTTCATACAATTTGAGAATGAATGAGTTCGCTAGGTTACATTATCATATTTCGGGTACCCAATGGGTACCCGGGGATAATAATTCTTACCCGTGCTCTACCCACGGGTAAAATTGTATACCCGTACTCGTACCCGTGGGTAAAATTTTATGCCCATGCCCTCACCCATCGGGTCGGGTACCCGCACCCGCGGGTAAAATTGCCATCCCTATGTTTGACGAGTCGGGTTTCCCCTACTCCACCTCCTCTACACCTTCCCCTGACCCCGAGTACGTAGCTGTACGGCTGTGTAGGTTACGGCGTAGGTGGCATGATGGAAAAATGTCGTGCCGTCATATCCAATTAATGTGGCAGACGAGCTCTGCGTGGGTGCAGCGCAGGCAGCTGCACTGTGTACCTTAGTAATACGCGGTCCACAGTGAGGCCTGAAAAAGGCTGCCCCGCGTGCAGCGGGTGCAGAGCACGCCTCAACCTACCGCATTAAATGCGGTAGGTGGGCGAGTCTTCCAGTGGAAGAAGTCCCTATTTTCGCCTAACCTGGTGGTTCAGCCACTTTTGTCTGTCTGTTCTTTCCCTGCAGGTTCTCCTGGTACACTGGCACCGCTTCCGGTGATCCCTGCTGCGCCACGCGCGGCCCCGGTGCCTGCTGTCGCACCACGCGCGGCCTCAGGACCTCCTGTCATGCCACGCGCGGCCCCGGTGTCTCCTGCTACGCCACGCGTGACTCTGGTGCCTCCTATGGCACCTGCGCGCTACGCCCAGCCGGTGCAGGTGTACCGGCGTCGCTTGGTGCCAGCACCGGCGCCGGACCCGACTCCGGCAGCGGAGTCTCCACCGCCACCTACACCGGAGCCGTCGCCGCAGCCGCCTCCGCCGACTCGCTCGCGAGTCGAGCCGGCTGTGTACCACCTGCCAGTCATCCATCGGGATCCTCGTCATATTCATCCCACGGTGACTCGGCGGATGGCTTCTCAGCCCGCGACTCTCCGCCACCGAGGGAGCGCTGCGGATCTCTCCAGTACCCTCCTCTGTCAGCGACGCCCTGACGGATCCTCACTGGCGCCGCGCGATGGAAGAGCAGTATGCGGCTCTTCTTGCCAACCAGACGTAGGACCTCGTGCCGCGTCCGTCTAGTTGCAATGTGGTCACTGGCAAGTGGATCTGGATGCATAAGCGTCGGGCTGATGGCACACTGGACCGCTACAAGGCTCGCTGGGTTCTCCGGGGCTTCACCCAGCGGCCTGGTGTGGACTACGATGAGACCTTCAGTCCTGTGGTGAAGCCTGCTACGGTGCGCACAGTTCTCTCGCTCGTTCTCTCTCTCGCTCATGGCCAGTGCACCAACTGGATGTGAAGAATGCGTTTCTCCATGGCACTCTGTCAGAGACTGTCTACTGCAGTCAGCCCGCGGGATTTGTGGACTCTAGTCGTCCGGACATGATCTACCGGCTCAACAAGTCCCTCTATGGTCTAAAGCAGGCTCTTCGGGCTTGGTATTCTCGGTTTGCCACGTTCTTGCTGACTTTGGGGTTCACCGAGGCCAAGTCTGACACTTCTCTGTTCATTTATCGCCGTGGGGATTAGACTGCCTACCTGCTGCTCTATGTTGATGACATTGTGCTCAAAGCCTCCAGTCAGCAGTTGCTTCAGCGCATCATCTCCTCTCTGCAGCAGGAGTTTGCTATGAAGAATCTTGGTCAGCTCCACCACTTCCTGAGTGTTACTGTTGAGCCTCACCCGTCTGGTATTCTCCTTCACCAGCGGCAGTATGCTCTTGATATTCTGGAGCGGGCTGGGATGACTGATTGCAAGCCATGCTCCACTCCTGTCGACACTCAGGCGAAGCTGTCTGCTGATCTGGGTGATCCCGTGGCTGATACTACTGCCTACCGGAGTCTTGCCGGTGCCTTGCAGTACCTTACCTTCACCCGGCCGGACCTCGCTTATGCCGTTCAGCAGGTCTGCCTTCATATGCATGATCCCCGGGAGTCACATCTTGCTGCGCTGAAGCGTCTCCTTCGCTAAGTCCGTGGCACTGTTGACTTTGGCTTGGGTCTTCACCGCTCGCCCTCTGCTGAGCTGGTTGTCTACACCGACGCTGACTGGGCTGGCTGTCCGGACACTCGCCGCTCCACTTCCGGCTATACCGTCTTTCTGGGCTGCCACCTTGTCTCCTGGTCGTCCAAGCGACAGCCGGTTGTCTCCCGCTACAGTGCCGAGGCGGAGTACCGGCTGTCGCTAACGGCGTGGCGGAGGCGTCCTGGCTACGACAGCTTTTGGCGGAGCTCCATAGCCCGCTCGCCAAGAGCACGCTCGTCTACTGCGACAACGTCAGCGCCGTGTATCTCTCCATCAACCCCGTTCAGCATCAGCGGACGAAGTATGTGGAGATCGACTTGCATTTCGTTCGCGACAGGGTCGCTATCGGCGATGTTCGGGTCCTCCATGTCCCGACCACCTCCCAGTTTGCCGACATCTTCACCAAGGGTCTCCCCTCCTCGACTTTCTCGGAGTTTCGCTCCAGCCTCAACGTAGCAGGTGGCTAGTTGTGGCTGCGGGGGGTGTTTACCCTGTGTGTGCTTTCTTTGTTGTCCAGTCTTGAACTCCGCTACGCCAGCAGTTCAGATTGCGGGGGGTGTTGGTGTATATGTGTGAGTGGCCCATATGGCCCAGGTGTTAAGGTCCATCTAGAGGCTCATGTACAGCTACTATATACCCACCCTTATAGGGTTTGGAGGAATACACATAATTATTTCTTCCTACACTCTTGTTGTTGTTTTATTGCATGAATACCAGAGTTAGTCTAAGACACTGACATAAACTTGATTTGTCTTCCTCAATGTATACGCAGTATGCTAATTATTTTAGTAGGCAGGAATTACAAGAGTTGTGGTGGGTCTTAGGCATCCCTTGAAGCACTTGAGAGGGAAGGCAATCCAAGCATTACTAAGTGAAGGCATTCAAGTTGATGTTGTTGGGGAGGATCTGCAGAATATATTGTTTGAGGTGACTCTTGGCATATTTTTCTCCCTCATTGTTTGATTTCTTAGAGCTTTAGTATCCATTGTTGACTCCGGCATATGTGCAACCACGATTTAATCATGCATTTTGTTAACAATATCCAATTTTCTAAATGAGTTCTGATCTCATGAATTTGGCACTAGCATTATGTTATGAAACCTCTAAAGGTTTACTATGGGATGAAAATAAATTATGAATACATCTATTGATTTGTCAATGTTTAGTAGTAAAATTCAAGTTCAATAGAGACTCTAGCACTAGATTTATTTTCTCTAGGTGTTGAGTAATTTGAATGTGACATAGGATACCCTATTTTTATATTTACAGTTAAGAGTATGACTTTGGGCAACTATAATAAGGATAAATAAAACTGTCTGTTTTGGTTCGTTTTATATGGTACTCTAATAAGTGGGTCAGATAAATAAAGTATTACAATTGTGTATTTAACCAGTTTGTTAACTTTTATGTTGTGAACTATAGGAAGCTCTGAAGTCATGCCTCATTGTAAATGCTCCAATACTTTACAGAGCTGCTTTTCATGTCCCTTTCTCTGTTCTGAAGTATGCTATTACTGCAGACGGTGAGACATATGTTGTTATTCAACTTGTTAAGATTTGTTGACATAATTATAAATATATATGACTGATTGATACCATTCAACTTATATCTCTTTTCACTTTTATTAATGGTCAGGAAAAATAGCGGCAAGTAGTGGACATGCTTCTTGGATCAGTGGCAAAGCATCCAGAGGGCGTGTATTTGAATTGCGTGGCAGAAGTGACGCTGTTATTGTTGGTGGAAATACAGTGCGCTTTGATGGTAGCAACCACATAATTCAAAATTCTATTAACTGCAGTTTATAGTGTTCGCTCATATAGAGAAGTCTTTTGGTTGTCTTGTAGATCCTCGATTAACTGCAAGGCATGTTGAGGGGCACGTTCCAGTTCGTATAGTGATGTCACAGTCTCTTAACCTTCCTGAGGAAGCAAATCTATGGAATGTTAATGATGCCTATACAATTGTTGCGACTCAGAGAGGTGCTCGGAGAGATTTTCAAAAGAAGCTTGCTAGGAAGGGTGTTGAAGTAGTAGAATTTGACATGCTGAATCCTAGAGATGTTATGTCATATTGTTACGATCGTGGTTATCTTTCTGTATTATGGGAATGTGGTGGGACCTTAGCAGCTTCTGCTATATCTGCGAGTGTTATTCATAAGGTAAACCTTTCTTGCTAAATTTTTTATAATGCTTGTGTCCATTTGCTGCGTTAAGTTAGTTGTTTCCTGGTTTTAATGGTAACTTATAATTTATATTTAGCAAATCAATGGAATGAAATATGAAACCAGATAAATAGTATATGATTGGATGGATAAAATAGATTTCTTCTTTTGTTATTTACATATCTTATTTTCAAATCACATGTGAGTATCTGAAGGCTCACCATTTTTTTGCATGCTGAATATCATCAGATCCACTATTATTGTTTATTGGTTTTCTTATATTTATTTGAATTTCACTTCATTTCATCATGCGATTGTTATGTAGTAGATATAGATCATAACTTACAATCGTGAATTTGCATCCTTTGGCAGGTCTGTGTATTTATGGCTCCAAAAATAATTGGGGGATTAAATGCACCAACGCCAGTTGGTGAATTAGGGATGAGTCAAATGACCCAGGCGATTAATTTAATTGATCACTCATACGAGCAGGTTAGCTCTTGTTCTAGTCTAGATACATTTCACTCTAGGGATATCAGTGAAACTAATAGACCTATATCACAATTTTATTAATATGCATTTTATTTTGCAACTCTCTCCCAGTATTTCTCCTCTATCAGTGCCCATTTTTCCCCCCTCTAACACACAGCTCTTCTTGTAAATAAGACTTGGGATTTTTCTTGTGACATAGTAAATAGATTTTCTTGTAAAAATGCAGATCGACAGGGACATGCTCATGAGTGGATATATCCAACCCATTCCCGATCTTTCACCTGTTATACCATCTATGGACGAAATACCCTCGGTTGATCCAGAAATTTCTCCATATGAAACAAATATTATTTCCTTCTATAAGACTTGGGATACCTTTGGGGCTTTCTCTAACTTTTCTTCTCATCCAATTCACATGCCTGATGAAAATGGAGATTCTTTCATGTGGCCAACAGTGGAACACTATTACCAGGTTTGTCTTCTTTTCTTTGTTACTATGTGTGTGTGCCTATCTGCTTTGCTATGGGAAGGAATTCTTGGACAAAATGCAGCACCATTTTCTTTATAATGGTGCTCTGTCATCGTTTGGACTGTCTATAAACCCATAATTTATTTTTCAGGCTCATAAATTTGTTGGTGTCGACAATCCTCAAGCAAGAACCATTGTCCATGAAATAAAGCTGGCAAAGAGTCCTGAAGAGGCTGCTAGAATAGGAAGGACCCGACAAAAGCAGTTCCCTGAACTGGTATGTCTGAATATTATGCTTTCATTGTACCTGACTGTAGTGGGAAGAGATGAAGGGACCTCTTGATTAGTGTACCCTAACAAAACATGTTATTATCCTTCTGATGAAAGATATTCTAGAAAGAGGTGCTTATGTATCTAGTATCAGCTTCAGCACCTCCACTTACCATTTGGTACTTGTAAAAGCATTATTTGCAAATCTAATAACATAACCACACTTGAAAACAATGATGCTTCTGTCTGACAAGTCCATTATAATGCCATCAAAATTTACTTATTGAACCTTACTTTATAGGTTATAAATGTTTTACCAATTACATTATGCACTAGCTAATTTAAGAGCAAAATTATGGCATCGCGCTGGGACTTTCATTATACATACTTTCCACCTGTTGAAGTTCACTACACTATGGATTGCTTGTTGCAAAATATCTCCACGCTGTATTTACAGGGATTAGCTGTAGGGGCATAGGTCCTATTACCCTATATGCCAGCAATTACCTCGTCTTTTAAAAGACATGGCTTGTCAGTTATTATTAGTACACTTTACATTTTAACAATGACTAGTACTACCTCCGTTCCAAATTTTAGTTTGTTTTAGCTTTGTTAGATACATAGCTTTTGCTATGCATGTAAACATAGCAAAACTATGTATAACTTATTTATTTTCACACACTTGCTTGTTTATGTAAACTGTACTATTATTTTAAATTACCTTTGCTTTTCAGGTACGGATAGACTGGGAGACTACAAAAATTGATGTGATGTACAGAGCTATCAAACACAAATTTTCAACCTACCCTGGTCTGACTAATATGTTGTTGTCGACGGCTGGCTCAGTTCTTGTTGAGGCATCGCCCCATGATTTATTTTGGGGCGGTGGGCGTGAGGGCGAAGGTTTGAATTACTTAGGTAGATTGCTGATGCAGCTGAGATCAGAGATTATGGGGACGTTTCCAGCAAGTGTGGAGGTGGGAGAGGCAGCTTGATTTGCAGGCGAGGCACTCTTGTTTAGCATGAGAGCTGATTGAGAGGCAGGCATACAGGTCTGGCTGGCTCTCGATTGGTACAGTGCATCCGGTAGTGAAAGCGAGCGCAATTGATATTTTGTTCAATTATCTATGCTTTGTTTCGCTTTTCTTTACTATCGAAAGCTAAGGTGCTTTCTTGCCCTGAAGAAACATACATTGGGCCCTGTTATTTGGTTAGAAGACAAAGCACAAAGATCCAGAGTGTCGTGAGCAGGGTGATCGACGCGACAGTGCAATTAACACATTTGTCTTTAAACATGGTAAGCCTAATACACGCATGCACACTTACAGAACACAACTCTACCCACGGGTGATTGAGTTGGCAGACCTTGAGATTAACGAAGTTATCACAGGTGTTGCATTGTTGACAGGCGTTATAGCTTTTGTTAGTTGTTTTAACTTCTCTACATTTATAGTTTTTGTTATCGTACGTTATATCTAGGGGCACAGTACTATTAAAAGAATTGCGTCTGTTAAAACCTAAAATAAATAAAATTTTGAAAAAAAGACTAAAAGAGAAGGTTGAGTTCTATTACAAAGAAGGTTGAGTTCCGAGTTGTACTCAGTTCGCTAAAAATTAATCAAGCGATCATTGTGGTTGAGAGCCAACAAGGGTTAACAGACAGATCAAGTTTGGTGTGTTTATATCCTGTAATTTTTGGTTCTGGACCTCAGGGTCCACTTGGCAGTGTATGTGAACAGTGAATGAAAAGGTGGGGGCTGTACTATTTCACTGAAGTGTCGAATAAAATAGTTTTATTTTGGACATATGACGATGGATTAGAAACCAGATTTGCAAAATACTAATGAACACGAGTTCCTCCAAGTGGCATGGCGTATCCAAGTCGCTCTCTCATCCTCGTCGCTTTCCTTCTCTTCCTCTCCGTCATCGCTTTCCTGCTCCTCTTCTAGTCTTCTTCCTCACTTTGCTCCTCCTCCATGCGGCCCTGCTTGAACATCGCGCGCCAGGTGAGTTAGGGTGCAAAAGGGTGGTGTGTTTTATGCCGGAAAAATATCAACTCGTGGAAGGATATTAAGGATGCAGATTATCCATGCATTACTGCAGTATAAATGTAGGGTCCCATAAATGTACTCAAGGGGAGTATATTTCACAGAATTGTCTAATTTCTTTGCTGTAAAATTCCTCAAGTTTCAAAGCATCAAATCCATTAAATCCCTCCATTCCACGCCTGATCACCAGGACCCACGCACAGAGCAACTCCTTGTTCCCAGTTGATGCCACACGATTAAAGAACAGAAGAGGAGAAGATGGAAAATAGCGGTCCTATTTCTTCGACAGCCTCTGAAGTCTGAACAAGAATGACACCATCCCCTCGAACGTCCATAGACGGTCCCATGTATATACTACCTGCTCTATATTAGTTCCTTAAGCTAAATGATTAGTAATAAAACTTATCCTATTTGCAAATGTTTATACTACTATGCACACTCTTCTAGTCTTCTTAAATAACAATGTTCCACGTATCCTATTGTAACTGAATAATTGGTAATCGGGGCCAGCTACCTCGGTTCAAGTTCTGTGATCGTCACCTTATTGAGTGATAAATTTGATTTGTTTGAGCGCCTTGGCAGGTCAGCTGCACCTTCAAGATGGGATTGATTTGTGTCGTCCAACCTAAAGAGAAATGCAGGCCTTCCAAGAAGCATTAGGATCACATCGGACATGTTGGGTCTATCGCTTGGATTTTCTTGAACACATAATAGACTCAATGTGCATGCACTTGAGAATCATGTTTTCAGCACAACTATGTTGCAACGATGGATCAACTGTCTCTGTAATCGTTCCTCTCGTCCAGTTTTCCCAGACCTGAGCACGAAGAGGAAATCACAAAACTATTATTATACCCAACTTTATTAAGGCCAGCTCCAGTGCTACGTCGATTTTTGACTCCATCAGAGTAAGGCTAATAATTTAGCCCATTGCTAGCTGCAAGACTCTTTATAGCTCATCTTTCAGTCCACTTGTATAGTGGTTTAGCTCCCCACCATTAATATATGACACACTTGTCTATCTCACAAACTTTCTTGGTTCTTGTGTCAAAGCTGGCTGCAAGCTTACAACCCACTCCCTTTCTCTCTCCTCTTCTATTTCCTCCACCTCATCATTCAGCTTGCTTTTAGCCCACTATAATACTTGCTCTCAGCTATTCCTTCGGACGCGGCACCCTCGGCATGTGCGCAAGTGTATGGGCGGAGTGCATGAATTCACTTTTTTATTCGCTCACGTGGAACCCTGTTCGGAGGTCGATTTCTACCTCTGACAACGAGGAGTCGACTCCCACAGCGTGTAATGTTCGGTTTTCATATGCTGTTGTTCGATTTCAGACTCCACTAGTGGTGGCCTTAGTAACTGAAAAATACCCATGCGCTATTCTACACCTTAGATGTTGCTATACCCAACTGAGTTACTGAAGTATTGAGACAGATTATAGGCCTATTTGGGACCGCAGGCGTGAAAATCGCAATGCGTATAAGCCCAACGCAGCTCCGAGGCCGCTTCTGCAATTCTCCCACACGCAGTTCATTTCTCGGCGTTTTGCGTTGCCGGCGGCCGGCGTACGCGCGTTTGTCGCAGGCCGTTCGGTGGGATTATTCCGCATATTCAGCTCATAAGCGACGCCGACGCGGTCCCAAACAGGCCCTATGTTATATTCGGCGTCACTTTGGTCGATATTTTGACTATTGGGGGATAACCGCTACAACTAAGGTGTATAATAGCGATACTGCTGAAAATATTGCTAATAGTTAAAGACTCACATAGCTTAATCGATGCTGAGCCATCATTGTTCCCGATGAAGTGTTTCTTCTTCCGGTCACAGTTTCCAGGATAATCACTCCAAAGCTAAAGACATCAGACTTGGTGGATACATATCCAAGAACCGCATATTCAGGTGCCATATATCCACTGCACATTTAAAAGTTAGTTTTTTTTTGTGTGTGAGACCTGAATGTGCGGTTGAACTAATTTTTATCAAAGCAAATGGTGCAATACCTTGTGTCCCAAGCTAGCTCATCACGCCTTTTGTTATCTAATAGTGGAGGTGCTAAAAAACAAAGTAACAAATGCACATTTGAGAAGTGCATGTCCTTTCTTACTCGTTGTTCTCCCGGTTGCTCAACGCTCTAAGGTTTAGAGTTCCTGTGCCAAACCGTCATTGCTGGTGATTATCTTATCTTATCATATCCAGCTTACACCTGCTAAGTTAGTTGGTTGATATACTAAAAGGGCTAGCTTGGCTATCACACGCCTCTCTTCCCTCCCCCTCTGACTGCCAAGTGGGGTCCGTGTGTCAACCACACGCTAGATGCGATGCGGCCAGCCCGATTCAGTGCGGCGAAATGCCGTAGAGGCACTCTCATGAGCCACGCTACGACGTCGTGTCGTTGTGGGGCTCGCTGCGCTGTCACTGCACCAAGGCGAGATTGGGGCACGGCGATGCGAGGCAATGCCAAAGGCCTAGTCTTTAGGCCTGCCAGGTCGGTGCACTTGCTTGCCCACGGGCTCCTTGCACCCTAGGGCCGCGACGCGACAGTGACTAGGCACGGCGGCCGGAACGATGATGGTACTCCATCATTGAAGACAAAGCCACAGCCTTAGGGACACGTTCACGCGCGGTTTCCTGGCAACTCAGGGCCATGATGTGGCCGTGCCATTCTCGCGGGGCCCTGACATCCCAGGCCCATGGCAAGACCCGCGTGGTGATGTGGCGACGTTGGCTACAGGTGAGCGGTGGCGAGACAGGTCCTTGCAAGCGAAGAAGACGGGATGGGGAGTTCTATGGCTCGGCTACGAAGGGGTCATCGGTCTTGGCCGGTAGTAGGAGGGAGACGGCGATGGTTGTGGCTTACTGGCAAGCTCGATGGTGAGGTGTCTCGGTGTGATGGCAAGTCGGTGAAGGCGAAGAGATGTTGTGCCGTGCCGCGCGGCTTTGTCAGTGTAGCCATACATGCGGAGTTGTGTAGCAGAGCTCCCCAAGTGGTTGTAGTCTCAATAGCTTCTTCGTCCTCTCCTCTTCCACCTCTTCTTGCTCTCTCTATCGTGTGTAGCGGTGATGGATTGGGGAAAAGGGGAAACACAAAGGGATATAGGGTTTTGTGGGAGTGGCAGCTAGGGGAATAATAGGGCCGGCCACTAGGATTTGGTCTCGGGAATGGCCGGAGATTCTTGGCGTCTATGCCATGGACAAGTGGCACACATCCGGGCGCCACGGCTAGGGTTTATGGGTAGCGGGCTGGCCAAATAGGGGGAGAAGCGGGTGTACGTGGCCACCCTCTTGTCATGGACCGGGGTAGGCATGGTGTGGGTTCGGGTACGGGTACAGGCGAGGGCGATGAGGTTTTCGGTGAGGCGCGGTTGAAGGTAGAATATCCTCAATTTTGATCTTCTCCTAGGCTACTTGCTAGAAAAACTTCACAATAGATCTCAAGGGAGCCTAGATGAAAAGCTTAGAGAAATCGCTTCTGCCATCGCTACCTCTTATTTGGAAAATCCTATGGTGAAGCCTCATCCCTAGTAAAATCCACTCGAGAAGATGATGCATGTATCTCCGCTCATATCGTACGATCGTATCTCATTGAGGTTGCAAAATCTGCCACTTCCGAAGAGTATGACTCCAAAGAAATTCTTCACCTTTGTGAAGATGAACGATCTTCATCACCCTCAATCAAGTTTGAGCCTCTTCCGCTGGCCCAAAGTATGTTTTTCTTGACCACGATTGAGATCAAACCATGATCTCTCACCATGAATCTCTTAAGATGGAGAATCCATGGGCCATGAAATTTTGTGAGGCGCTGACTCTGGAGTGTGAAGGAAAGATGCCCATACATGATGCCAATCATGGGCCATTTGGTTGAATCTGCTTGATGCCTTTGTAATCATCTTGTTTGCGGCCCACCTAGTGCTAGTACAATAGCTGCAAATCCTTGCTTGTTGCAGAAAAAAATGCCTCAGGCGAGGAACTAAAGCGAACTACCATGCCACCTTTTGAGGAACCTCATGCCTCCTTTCCTCATCACCCCATCATTTCTATGCTTGTATGAGGAGTTGCGCACTCGGGGAACTTAGTTCGATCTACATGGTCGCCATGAAATAGGATGGAGTCCTTCTTACAAGCATGAATCTTTTAAACCTCCAATCTCATGGGGGAAAAATTCTACCTGTCCTCGTATTTGTTCTTTGGCATCATATTTTCCTCTGGCAGCATATCCCTTAGCAGATCCAACAAAGCCTTGAAGCCCCAATCAGTCATATGATGGGTGGTCTTTAGCTGAAGAAGCTTTAGTGAAGTGGAAAGCTTCGAGTATTTGTTTTATAGCCTGGATAGACTGGGGTCTTCTCATCTCTCACCTTTCTTTCCAATGTCTCAAACTCCGTACTAGTGTACCCATCATACCCCATGGCATCACACACCATCTCCTTCAATTGGTCAGCTATATGGACATAATTGTCACCAATTTTGATTGAGTCATCCTCATTAAGATTGGTTCCGGCAATCCCATTACCATAGTGAGTTTCACCATCCAAACATGTTGTATGACTGCATGTGAGTCCTTCATATAAATTATTTCTAAATATAAATAGAATATGAACATGAGGCGAACAAGTTATTATATAACTAAATTATTTTAGAAACCAACTAATGAGTCTTGAATGCAAACAAATTGGTATACATTAAGCATTGGACATTTTTAAATATGGATAAATAGATAGGAATAAAAGAAAATGGACTGAAATAAAGATTAAAAATATCAATAAAAAGCCAAGCATTAATGTATTGATATAATTCGCACACTTAAAGCATTGAAAATAAAAATGAAAAGGAATAAATATGAATTATAAATATAAATAAATGACAAAATTACTATATAAATACTTAGAGTATAAAATTATGAAAATAAAGAATTTGAAACCAAATGAAAAGTAGAGAAGAAATTATCATCAAAGAATTAGAATCAAGAAAGAAAACAAAATGTAGGGAGAAAAAAAAGATGGAAAGAAAAAGAAAAGGCAAAAGCAGCATGAACACATACATACAGTAAAAGAATAAACTTTAAACATGCATACATGCATAAAGGAAAGCATGCTATAAATATAATGTGTTTAGATCACTTTGCCAAAAAATTTTGAAAGGGAATCTTAATATTTTAGATCACTTCAAAAACTTTTTGCTCGGATGGATTGTAAATAGCAAGACGAATCTAATGAGCCTAATTAATCCATGATTAACCTATGATTAGCGAATGGTTACTGTAGCATCACTGTTGCAAATCATGGATTAAGTAGGCTCATTAGATTCGTCTTGTGATTTACAACCCATTTGTGCAAAAAGTTTTAGAAATAGACTTCATTTAGTACTCCATGCATGTGTCCAAACATTCGATGTGATGTTTTTGGGGAAATGTTTTTGAAACTAAACACTACCTAAACCTAGAAGTCAGAATATATGTAGAGAGAGAGAGGCCATGCATGCATGCACAACATGAGATATTTTTCGAATAGAGCAATTAAATATATCATGGAATAATAAATCCTAAAATTTGGAACAAAATACATTAAAATAACTATTTTTCACTATTGGAGCAAATTCAATATTCTAAAAATAAAAAACTTTTATGACAAGTAATCTCATATATTACATGTAATAGATTTTTACTAGAAAATGCTCATTATGAATTTGTGCATCTAAATATAACAAATAAAGAGAATGGCTAGAATTATATAATAGAAAAAACACCTACATGTGAATTAGAAGAGAAATTAAATAAGTAAATAAGAGAAAAGGAGACGAAAAAATGAAAAAGAAACAGACTAAATAGATTAGCAAAGTTAGAAGAAAAGAAAAGAAAGTGATAGTAGGAAGAACAGACGGAAGAAAATGAAGCAATCAATGGAAGATAAAAGAAAAGCACGAGAAACACCAATATACAAATAGGAAACGGAAGAAAATTGTGATTTCTCATTTGCCATGCACGTGAAAGATACACGGCAAAGCGGGCACGGTTATACGTCACTTAAGGTGACACAAGATTCCTCCATCGCCTGAAGAAGGAGCTCTATGTGTGATGGGCTGCTTTCGCCCAATAAATCGTTACATGCGCAGAGGAAAAGATACGTGCATGCATGCATAAAAGACAAAATTGTGATATCACCCACATGCAAACAAGTTTGAAATAAAAAATTCATAAATTCCAGAGTGAATATCCAAATTAAATTCCGATTGCACCATTGTATTTTTTACGTCAAGATCTTTAAAACACCACACTTGAATATATTTGGAGAATTTTATTTTTTAAATATTATTTTGATAAAGCTCGAATGTATGTACTACTGCGAACAAATCTATATCTCTTTACGAACAAAATATTAAACTCAACGAACAAATAATTGTACACTGTAAACAAAATTTGGACATCATGAACAAAAATTGGTGCATGCATGTTGTCAGCAAAATAGAAGAGAGATTCTGCGCATGCATATAAAGGAAGATCACGATATTTTTTTAAAAAATATTCTCTAATATAAAATATTTAATTTTTGTTACTGGGAACAAATATTTTAAGAACACGAACAACAATTATTTTCTGCGAACAAAAAGATTAAATATAATAAACAAATAGTAATGTGCAACGAACAAAATATTACTTATCCCAAACTTTTAAATGTATAGAATAAATAATTAAAAACAAATATCACGAAAAAATGAATCAACATCACAAAACAATTTAATCTATAAAAGTGAACAAATAACTTATTGTTGCGAACAAATAAATGAAAAAAATATCTACCGGACCATTGCAAATAAAAAATAAAAAATGATACGAAGGAAATAAGTAGAAAAGAAAAAACAAATAAAAAATAAAAAACAAACAAAAGAAAAGGTGCGTATGTTGCATGTATGTGCACGCCGCATGAAGATGGTAGTCCAACAACTTTGCATGTGTGATTAGAAGGAAGAAATGACACTAAAAAAGTAGACATGTGGTCCAAATAGGCTATAGCAAACAATAACTGTTGGGCCCAATAACTAAATAGACAGCCCAACATCATTTAGATGATGATTTCTAACTTTGTAGCGCGCGCGATGCAGAGCCCTCGCGCGGCAAACCTGACAACAACCAGCAGGAGGTTTTATAAAAAGAAAAAACAACCAACAAGATAGTAAAAGAGAGAATATCTGAAAACTTTGGGCCCAATAAGTAAACAGACGGCCAAAACGGGCGCACGAGTTTGTTCAGAGGACTTTTTTTCTTTTTTATATTAAAAAAAATCAAAATTTCAAAATATTTCAAAACTACCCCCGGTCGCCCTAGGGGGGGCGACAGGGGTCCTGTCGCCCAAGCCACGGGCGACAGGACCCAAATGTAATTTTTTTTTGGAATTTGCAAAGAGGTCCCTCTGCCGGGAGAGGGGGCCTGTCCCCCCAACGGGCGACAGGGTCCTCCCACCCTATATAAACCCTGGCCGCCATTCCCTTGTCATTTGAGTCTAAAAATTCAGAAAAAAAGATAGGGGTGAGGAGAAGAAAAGCGGCGAAGCTCTGCCGAATTCCGCACTTGTGATCTACCGGTAACTTCCGTATGAATCTGTTGATATTGTATAACAATTTAATTTAATTATTGGATTAACTGAATTAGATTTGGTGCTTTAGAACACTCGTTTAATATTACAATTTGAGTACTATTAGAGACTTATTTTTAGATTAATTATGCATTAGAATAGAATTATGACAATACCTTATTGATATTGCAGCATAAGACAATAGAATTATGACAGTACCTATATTTTCACGCTTGAATTTGGTATACGATATGTGCATTATTTAAATCATTGTTCGTCATTTGGCGCACCACACTATAGCACCAATGTCTTCGTCAGGATCAACCTACATTCCGTGGAGTAAGTGTGAAGCCACCGTACCTGAAGGAATTAATGTGCCAATGTGTTTCAGCAGTTCATTATGCAAGTTCGTGCAATCTGAGGTTTTAGGAGATGACTACGGCATGAGGTTCTTTATGTGTGAGAACTACGAATATGATCCACCTAAGCGATACGGCAAAGACCGGGCCAAGGTAGCAGGACAACATACGCTATTTTTCTTTGTGAGCTAACGTTGAGTTATGATTCTAACTTTTGTTGGACAAAGTCTCCTCCGCCTCTTTGTGATTTTATGCAGTGGTTCGACACCGTGCAGTCTCAGCAGGCAAATGACTTTGTGGAACAACAAGCAAGGTGGGCTGCAGAACGTTGGCGCCGAATGAAGCACGAGGAACAACAAGAGGAGAAGCGCAAGAAAAAGCAAGAAGAGATCCGCAAGAGGATGGAGGAGGTGGATCGTAAGGCGGCGGCCGAACGCGAAGCTGACAGGGAGAGAAAGCGAGAGAGGGCACGGCGTGCGAAGGAAGCCGGGCCCGAAGCAATTAGGAAGGGCAAATATCCTCGGTGCACTCAGTAGAGTAGTACCATGTAATCTCGGCATTTTACATTCCATAAGGCATGGTAGGTTTAGATGCAACAAGAAATTACCTTGTCGCGTGCACATGCCACTGCAATTAGTTGTTTTCAGTTGAGAGCTTGACTCTGTGTGTTGTAACTTTTACCATTAATTTGCAGTTGTAGCCGGGAATCTATGAAATCTTTGAACTTGTCCTTAATATTTCCGGAGCTTTTCATGTCCCTAGAATACTAAGAAGCACACATTTAATTAATATAACAATAACAAATAAGAACTAAGAAATGCATTACATAATGTGAACCATCAAGTTTACATCATAATACAACGGTAATGAAAGACACATCACACATGCAGTGGCATGGCTGAACCCATTGCAAACTACGGTAAATAGATTCTGGACTAAGCTAACATGCCTTAGGTAATTTAAAAAAACACACAACAAACACAACGATACAACACGTCACTAGCACTAGGGTACTCCTAGTAAATGCACCTAAAAAGCCTACATGACAACACAGTGAAGAGGCTAGCTGACCTAACACTGAAAATGCTAGATTCGATTCTCGAAATGACTACTCGATGCATCTCTGTGCATGTAGAGCATCTAAGTGCATGCAGACTCACAGCACTGCATTGCTGCCGCTCGGTCGATCGCGCTTAGATGTCGCCTTCCCCACTACACGCCACAGACCTTCGCTGTAGAATGATAGGACCGTCGTCCTCGCCAGAGAGACTGCTTTGAAGGTGAGCTGGTGTGGTTGCCGTGTTGTCACATCTTTTTGAAATGGTGGAAGGGCACTGCTATTGGGTTGTCGTCTTTTGTCACGTATGTCTGGGCAAAGAATGCAACATTTGGGAAACCCGTGATCGCCGTGCTGAGCAGTGGCAACCTGTGATCTCATACTCGCAGATAGATACAATATGGTTCCTATTTTGAGCTATTCGAGCGTGTCACGAAGTTTACACTATATGCGGTAGTCGTTATCATCGTCGGCGGGATCTCGGCCGCTAACTCCTACCGCACCTAACTTGTCCTTCATTAAATCACGGAAAAAATTCGCAAGAACTTCCCTTATTTCACGAGCATTATGGAACCCACAAACATAACAAGTTCACATCAATAGTATCTATAGAAACAAATGACAAGTAAACTACCACAATCATAAACATCGGATACAAATAAGCGGTCCACAGCTATCTCATTACAAATAAACATCAGATATATCTAACCACCCCTAGGGCGTCAGACCCTCTTAGCCCTCTGCTGGGCACGAACATGGCCCTCGGAGTAGGTGTGACGATCTGGAGACCTCACCTGTCGCTCAGGACGCAAAAGGGCTGCGGTGTCTGCTGCTGAGAGATCCCAAATGGTGCTCCTCCTAGCTGTGAATACCCCAAGACATCGGGGTCACCGTGCGCGCCAGGATCATCTGGAGTCAGGCTGTCGAGTTCGTCTAAGGTGAAACCCTCGTTATCTGGAACGAACGCACTCGAAACAAACCCTGCGTAACATATAAACGTAAACCAACATATGTTGCGTGGTAAATTAGTGAGTGCATTGAGAGAGTGTTATGTACCAGGTCGAAAGGAGGAAGAAGAAGGTCCGGCGCCCGCATCGGGGTAGAATCCTACGCATAAAATGCGAATGTTAGCGTACGCTCGTGTCTTTCGTCATGACATGTAGAAACCAAAATACGAAACTGTTGGCGCTCCTTAAGTATCCATTTTATCCCCTGTTTAACTTTGATAATGGCATGAATTTAATATCAGAATCACTAACCATCTTAATCTCGGCCCAATTATTGGTCGTTTTCGCGTTTGCACATATATTTTGGAGGTACTTCGTTTTTGCAGGTTTTTGACCAATTTTGGAGCATGAAATGGTGAGGCCCACGATCACGCGATGACACGAAGAAAGACAAAGGCCAAAACCCGAACAAAGGATCGAAGGCCATGATGATTAGAGGCCCGTTCATGCACATCCACCCTCCAATGAAGCCCAAAAGACAAAGCCCACAAGATAAGATCAAGATACTTCGGGGCTAAGCAAAGCAAAGAGATATTTAAGGAAGGATTTTCCATCCTATCCTTCTCCTCGAAGAAATCTCGAAGATAACAACGTCTAATGGGGTGCAATCGTGAAAGACATAAACTCTAGAAGATTCCAGGATACTTGGGGAGAAAGATGAACATAAGCCGGCGAAGGAAAGAGCCAGGCCGGCTGGCCTAGGCTCATTGGACCGGCCGGCCCAGCCTTTTTTTAGGCCGGTTCGACCTCCCCTTTGACCGAGGGTTGCCTGAGGCTATTTAAAGACCCCTCCCCAAGGTTCACGCAGAGATCAATTCGGGAGACGACGCCAAGGAGTAGAGAAGATAGAGGAACACCTCTCGGAGAGCCGAGGGTCGTGCTAGTTGTCTAGGGTTTACCCTAGCCGACGTGGGAACCTTGCAAGGAAGACCAAATCGGAGTTCTGGAGCTAGGATCATCAAGATCAAGGTAGGGCCCCGGTTGTGATCTGGTGATGTACTATCATTCATGGTGAAGTTATTTGTGATTCTGAATGTTTAGCGACCATGTTCTCTCTTTCGATTTCGTTCTTTTCTTTGGGTTCGCTTCATCCTAGATCTATTATCGAGATAGATCGTTTATCATGATTTTGTAGTCATGGTGGCTAGATGTTCATGACGGAACTACCAAAGGGGGTTCGACTTGCTTCAGGGTATTTCGTTCAAAAGGGGGGCGTCGTGACAGGCCGTCTCCACAGAGTAGGCGGAGTATCGAGGGATCGGATTGGAGATTTTGGGTTTAAAGAGGCTTTTCATTGAGATTCACATCTACCTTACTTCACTTCATCTAGCTGGAACTACAACATATGCATGATTTAGGTGATCTAGATTGATTATCTCTAACTTTTTCTCGCTACCTTCGGTGTTTGTCATTTTTAGTAGATTAGATTCGTTTTACACCACATCAACACAAATGAATCTCTATGCTAGTAGATTGTTTCTTGTCTCTTTGGTTCCGTGGATTGATAAACCTTGGGGGAATACTCTGAGGGAAAAGCTACACGAAACCGTGCGCTTGCGGTATATAAATCGGGGGCGCTAAGGAGCGTCAACAAGCTTTTCTGGCGCCGTTGCCGGGGAACCATCAATTTAAGATCCAATCTTACTTGCATTCGTAAATATTTCTTGGTTTTTTTCTTTTTGACCTTTTTAGATCTCTTATTTTTCTAAACTAACTTAAAAAAATGGATCTATTCCACGAAAATCAATCTAATCTATAGTTTTCTTTATTTTGCTTTATATTTTTCTTTTATGTTTTAGATCTTGCATATTCATCTTTTAGATCTCATATATATCTTTCTTTTTCACTAACCCCTAACAGGAGATGGACGGGAGCCTCTCCAACAAACCCGAAAATTTTGTGGATGATCCAGAAAAAAATTACAGGCAAAGGAGACGAGAAGCACGATCAAGGAAGCCGGAACTAGTAGATCCAAAAGTTGAAGCCGACGGTTCATCGTCTTCACCGCAAGCAACTCCACCGACAAGTCCAAAGGAGGCGGCACTTCACCAAGGGATGGCGCTACCGGAGCCGGAGCATACGATCGAAGAGCTATGCACTCCGGACGTCCGGGACTTGCCGATCCAAAATCTCGACAACATCGGAGTTCCGTTCAAGATCAAGACTTCAATCATAAGGATGGTGCAAAGCTCGCCCTTCACTGGAAAAGAAGACGCTAATCTACACCTTCAAGCGTTACTCCAACTATGCCGCACCTTCGACATGCAAGGGATGACTCAAGATCAAATAAGAGCGAGGCTCTTTCCGTTCTCTCTACTTGGGAGAGCGCTGCAATGGTTTCATTCTCTACCACCACGCACGGTGCCAAATTGGGAGTCCTTGATGAAAGAATTCATGATGGAGTTCTACTCGCCGGGCAAGACCCAGATTCTGCGCAACAAGATTGCAACATTCGCGCAAGCCCCGACGGAGACTATTGCGGAAGCCTATGAGCGCTTCAACGACTACATCCGCGCCGTACCTCATCACAAGTTCTCAAGGGAGGATGTGGTCCAGAAGTTCTATCAAGGCCTCACTACTGCATCAAGGGGGATCATTGATGCATCGGCCGGAGGTTCTATCATTGAGCTCACGCCTACTCAAGTTTTCAAGCTATTCAAGAAGGTGGCGGACAATGACGCATGGGCATCATCGGGGCGCCTACAACCACTCCAAGCCGTGGGCACCGCGAAGAGTGTATTACGAGTGGAACGTGAAGAAGTGCTAGAAGGGAAGATCGACTCGCTCATGAGAAGGTTGGAGAAGATGGAAGTGGAAAAGAGAGAAGCCTAAGCTATTGATTTGAAGGTGCCCGAAGCAAGGTCTACATGTGAAGAATGTGGAGAGTACGGCCATGTGCAAAAGAATTGCCCGGAGGAAGCCAAGATGCTCGACTACATGAAGAAGAGAGAATGGATTCCGCCGACCAACTTCCGCTACGGGCAAGGTAGACCCCAATTTAATGCAAGCTCTTCCATTCAAAACTCGGTGCCTCTTCGTATACAATTGAAGGAGTTCATGGAGGAGCAAGGCAAGATCAACAAGGACACCGTCACCAAGTTCAAGGCTATGGACAAGATTTTGGAGAACATTGATGGCAAGGTGATGGAAGTCGGGAGCTCTAACCTTCAAGTACTTAACATGATGAAGATGCTAGAAACACAAGTAGCCCAGCTCGCCGGACGCCTATTTAGCAACGAAGGAAAATTGCCCGGGCAACCTCAAAGTCCGGAGACGGCTAAGGCAATTCAAACTCGCTCGGGAAAGGAGACCGAAGAACTCGAACATGCAGCGGGAGCAAGGAAGCCTAAGCCAAGAGTTGAAGTGGAGACCATCATCAAGGAGAAGGCACCTACTCCTATGCCAGAGATAGTCACCGAAGAGCCGGAGTTTGAGCTAGATGATATAGACACCAAGATTCTACCGCCAAGGCCAAGATACCGCAAAGGTAAACATGAAGATGAGCAGTTCAATAAATTTGTTGACATGGTACGCAGGTTGAGCATCAATATGCCGCTCTTGGACGCTCTACAAGTTCCGACGTATTCTCGCTACTTCAAAGACATCATGGGAAACAAGCGCGAGATACCGCCAAGCACTGTCAAGCTAACCGAGGAATGTAGCACGGCAATCGCTAATGAAGCTCCTGAAAAGAAGAGGGACCCCGGATTTCCTACCAACCCGTGTTCCATTGGATCTCTTATGTTCGAAAGAGCACTTTGTGATCTCGGTGCAAGTGTGAGCGTCATGCCAAAGAATGTGTTCGAGAAGCTACGCTTACCGGAGCCGGAGCCCACCGCCATGTGCCTAGAGTTAGCGAACAATTCCGTTCGCTATCCTTTGGGAATCGCCGAAGACGTGCCCGTGAAGATTGGAGAACACTTAGTCCCCGTTGACTTTGTGATTCTCGATATGGGAGAAGGGAGCAAGGCACCTCTCATACTTGGGAGGCCTTTCCTCAAGACCGCAAGGGCAAACATCGACGTTGGCAAGGGGGAGATAAAGTTCGACATCAATGGCACCACAAGCAAATTCAAGTTTCGTCCACGCCTCGAGGTATGCAACATGATCAATGTCAAATATGTTCCGCCTCACCGCCGTGTCACAGAGGAGAAGCCAAAGAAAGAAGAGGAGCCAAACAAGAAGGAAGCGAAGAAGGAGATAGAAGTCGTCGCATCCATCGCGACAAATAAGATCGTTGCGCCCGTCAAGAAGAAAGCTAAAAGCCCGCTTGTGAAGACCAAAAAGACGACTAACCTAGAAGACAAACCTGCACCACGGATTGTGCGGAAGTGGGTACCCAAGACTGCAGCGCCATCACCGAGCATTGGTCCGAAGTGAAGAAGAAGAAAGTCTAGCTATAGACTATAAACGAAGCGCTTCGCGGGAGGCAACCCGTTCGTCGAGTCAAGAATAAAGCTGTTGGGAGTTCAACCCGTTCGTCGAGTCAAGAATAAGTTGCCAGGAGGACAACCCGCGAAAGGTTTAGGTAAGTGAGTCAAGAATTTTGCTACGCAAGAAAATGATATACTTTTGAACAATTGGTAGTTCGGTCAAACAATTCGATTTGGATTTTATTCGCTCAGTCATTCCGATGTTGTCTCTTATTCTAAACCAATGACATGAGCCATCCTATGATTTATTTGCCTCTCCTTGAGAAAGCCACATCCAAAATTCCATACCCATTTTTGGCGACCGTCATCTCCATGACGGCCGGACCAAGTTGAGATAAAACACACGAGTAGAGCCGCGCTATGTTTATATTACTTAAATTCTTGACGCGTAGGTTCGCACAAACATAGAGAGAATTTTCAGTTTTATCACCATAGGATTAGAATTTTTCTAACTTTAATTATTCTCTTTTTCAAAAATCACTCTCTCATTTTAGCAAAAATTAGAACCTAAACCCAAGACCCGCGGTTGAATTCGAGATTGTTCGCTATCAATTCATGAAATTGAACGGTTCCGGTGCAATCAAAATTAATGTAGTCGGGAAATATTTTTCGACTTACAAATGTAAAGATGTTTCAATCCTCCTCTAATTATTCATTTAAACTCATTGCATGCTTTGAATCAATTCTGAAATTTCGAAGTTAGAGGAGGATTAAACATCTAAGCATGATTTGGAGAGGGTTTTTGTGCTTGATTAACACCCATTCATCAAAGTGAGTTCACGGGAAAGAGTAGTGCTCTCTACCTACAACCACATGCAAATAATTCAAAGGAGGGAGCAGCCATGCATGGAAGGACATGTGATTTTCAGCAAAGATGGCACCATGTGATGCATGATGAAGCATGGGACAAGGTGAATGACACAAAGTGGAGAAATAATGTTGCAAGTGGACATCAAAGGCAAAGAAGGAGTGGTTCACAGGATTTGGATGGTGCAAAGCATGCAAGATGTACTGGACAGAAGTGAATAATTGCACCAGGAAGCCACCAGAGAAAATTGAAGTGGAGAGGAGCAAGAATCCCCTAGGTCGGCCGGCCCCAAGGCCCTAGGCCGGCCGGCCTGGCTCCTATTTAACCCCTCTGGTGCTCCCCTTTGGCAGGTATACTCCTCACTCAGTTCCTCGCTTATGTTCTTCAAGTTCTTCGCCCAAAAACATCAGTTAGAGCCCTGAAAAATTCGTCCACCAAAATCTACTCCAAAAATCCCAGAAATTTCACCACAATTCCTAGTTTGTTCCACTCTTCGATATATTGTTCTCCCGCCGGCAAGAAACCCCCGGTGTGTTTGTTTTTCAGTGTGTGCAGCAAGGAGTCACTATGAGTGGCCTCATGAAGTTCATCGCCGGGAGGAGAAGGACGCGTTCATCAACATCCGACGCATCGGCAAGTTCTTCGCGGAGGCACTCGGTCTCCGAGTCTCCGCGGAGCATGGAGGAAGACAACCCCGCACCGAGGAGCGACATGTTGCTCCTTGGTGGGATGAGAGACCCAAGAAGCTCCTCCATGAGATTCACCGAAGGGATGCCACCTCCTCCACGGCGTTCGACAAGGTCATCCGCACCACCACCATACAAGCCCAAGAATTAAGAATATGAGTTTATTATCTTGTCGAAGGAAGAAGAAGAAAGGCTCAAGTTCATGAACGGAAGACTACGAGCAAATTATGATTTTGATGATGAAGCATTGGAGAAGCTGGGATTCCATCATGACATCTATGAGCTATTGGAGAACATCGGTTGGAAATTATTTTCCGACGGTGTCACGGTAGATATGCAAGAAGAAGTGGCTCTTGAGATGTTCATAACATTAGAAAAATCAACGGAAGTGGTGGATGATGAAAAAGTTCCATTTCTGAAATTAAGGCTCGAGAATGAAGAGAAAGTAATCACCTATGGAGAAATAGGAAGTTTGCTCGGATTCAAAAGTAATGCATATGAAATGGTGCAAGTTGAAGATGGAGAGCTTGATGAATTTTGGACAAAAATAGCAAAAGATGTCAACCACCAAAGGAAGAATATAAGTAATGTGACCCTCCAAATATTCCTCTCTTGGTTGAGCAAGAGAATTCTCGGGAGGATGAGAGAATCGAAGGTCACCGACCAAGAATTAAATTGGATGTATGCTGCATTGGTGAAGAAGCAAGTAATTGATCCCACCTACATCATGGTTGAAAGGTGGCTTTGTGAAGCATCATCCGGTACGGGAGAAGTTGGTTCGGGATGTTATCTCATAATGATAGCCCGAGCCATGAATCCGAGGTTACGAGTGATCCAAAAATTTTATGTCCCGGGAAGAGATATTGGGATTAATCATTTGAGGCAAGGTCATTATATCGGAGGGGATGAAAAGAAAGGATTCACTATTTTGACCTCACTCAACCGGAACAAGGAATAAGAATCATGGGTGCCTATGCAAGAAGAAACATGGAAGATATAGACGCCATCCGGAGGCACACAACCCAACTAGAAGATGGAACCGCGGGATTTGCATATCAAATGGGACTTCTAGGCCTGGCGCCCCCGGAACAATTTAATGGAGGAGCATTTCAGCAGTATTATGACCAAGGATACAACGCAAGAGCCAATCAAGAAGAGTGATCGACGGCAAGACCATGAATAAAATGCTCGCACGTGTAGTTTGGATTTTTCTATTTCTTTTCATTTATTTTCAGCATGTGTGCAAGCTTGTGTGTGCGTAGCAATTTTCTGTTTTATTTATTTCAGCATGTGTGCAATTTGCTTTCTTTTGTTATCATCACCATGATAAATAAATGCAGCACCCACGCTTTAATATTATGGTTAGTAATGATGATAGAAAGTTTGTGCCATGATAAAATATGATGATCGTTGCCGCCTTGTCTACTTTCTTGTGCTTGGTTTATGCATGATTAAACTAATGCTCTCTCTCTAACATGATCTAAAAATTAATTAAATGCCGGCTAATTCAATTGTGGAGGTTATGATAAATTAAGACCCATATCTTTTACTCTTTCTCTCTTACTTAAGCTTGCCAAGGAAAATTTATTTTGGATTTAATTCTGAGCTAACCTTGTCAATGATACATTTTTGAAATTGCTCTACCCTTCTACAAGCCTAAATGATATATCATAACAAACCATAGAGTAAGAATTATTTTTAGGTGAATTAATTCAGGATTTATCTTCTTTGGTACGAGACTAAGAAGCTGACCATTCCGTATTTTTGCGTATCTCTCTTTTGCTAGCCATTTTATCCATGCATTGTGAGTTTCTATACCGAGAACATCGCAAACCTCGCTGGATATCCACCCTTAACCAAAAACATCTTTTTGTGAAACACCTCCTTGACCACAACCTATATATTGAGTATATATTTATTTCGACGGCAAAACAGTGGAATCAAGAGCAAAATTCAGTAAAACATAAGTTTGGGAAGCATCAAAGAGTTCGCAGAACAAAAATCAGAAGAAGTGGAGGCCTACAGGTAGTAGGCCGGCCGGCCCAACACCCCTAGGCCGGCCGGCCTACCCCTTTTCCTCCTCTGTTGGCTTCAATCTTTCACAAGGAGATGCTCCCTTGAATTCCAAAGTTATGTCCAGAGAATTGATAGAAGTTTTGTGCACTCACTCCATCAAGTTATCGTCACTTCATTGCTTGAGAACAAACAAACGTTCAAGCATGGGGGGGAGGTGGAGTAAGTGCATTGTGTAGCCAATGGTTCTGAGGAGCGAAAAGAAAGAAAGAAAAAAAAGAGAGGAAGAGAGAAAAGAAAAAAATGATGAATGATGATGAAAAGCTCCTTGGTTCCTTTAGCTTCATTAAACTCTAGGTACTTTGAAGATTATTCTATATTCAATTATTCCAACCATGTGCAATCCGATAACAAGGACTTCAGTTGTGCCTTGGGATCAACCGTTGCCATTTGCACATGTCCACCATTTAAAGTGTGTGTTCCATTCTCTCCCTCTCCACAAAGAAATTATTTTCCAATGGTCTTTTTGACGAGTCTCGGTAAATCCATAAGAAGTATTTCTTGTTTTGATAATATCTTGATTATAATATCTTTTTTTAGGACTAACCTTTCCAGAGCTCCAGATAAAGCCTCACACATACATATCAGAGAAAGAAAGGAGAAAGTTCTAGTAAGTTTGAGAGACAAGATGAGCTGAGAGTTTCCATGAGGAAAATTGCAATGAGGTTTAAATTATTGATCTTGGTTTAGCATTACTTATGGAACTTACTTTCTTAATTCTGAGACTTGTTTAATTTTGAGAGCAAGTGCTTAATAATTGTGGGGAAGCATTTAACTTGTATCTACCTTCCACATTGAAAAAGCTGGTTACAACTTGAACTATTAACTGCAAAAAAATTTTTGGGAGCATTGTGTTTTCTCGTGTATGATCAAGTGCAGGGATTGGACACTGAAAGGCAGCGCTGATTTTTATCAAAGACTTACTCGAGGACGAGTAAGGTTTAAGCATGGGGGGAATTTTGGCGCTCCTTAAGTATTCATTCTATCCCCTGTTTAACTTTGATAATGGCATGAATTTAATATCAGAATCACTAACCATCTTAACCTCGGCCCAATTATTGGTCGTTTTCGCGTTTGCACATATATTTTGGAGGTACTTCGTTTTTGCAGGTTTTTGACCAATTTTGGAGCATGAAATGGCGAGGCCCACGATCACGCGATGACACGAAGAAAGACAAAGGCCAAAGCCGAACAAAGGATCGAAGGCCATGACGATTAGAGGCCCATTCATGCACATCCACCCTCCAATGAAGCCCAAAAGACAAAACCCACAAGATAAGATCAAGATACTTCGGGGCTGAGCAAAGCAAAGAGATATTTAAGGAATGATTTTCCATCCTATCCTTCTCCTCGATGAAATCTCAAAGATAACGACGTCTAATGGGGTGCAATCGTGAAAGACATAAACTCTAGAAGATTCCAGGAGACTTGGGAAGAAGGATGAACACGAGCCGGCGAAGGAAAGAGCCAGGCCGGCTGGCCTAGGCTCATTGGGCCGGCCGGCCCAGCCCTTTTTTAGGCCTGTTCGACCTCCCCTTTGACCGAGGATTCCCTGAGGCTATTTAAAGACCCCTCCCCAAGGTTCACGCAGAGATCAATTCGGGAGACGACGCCAAGGAGCAGAGAAGATAGAGGGACACCTCTCGGAGAGCCGAGGGTCGTGCTAGTTGTCTAGGGTTTGCCCTAGCCGACGTGGGAACCTTGCAAGGAAGACCACGTCGGAGTTCTGGAGCTAGGATCATCAAGATCAAGGTAGGGCCCCGGTTGTGATCTTGTGATGTACTATCATTCATGGTGAAGTTATTTGTGATTCTGAATATTTAGCGACCATGTTCTCTCTTTTGATTTTGTTCTTTTCTTTCGGTTCGCTTCATCCTAGATATATTATCAAGATAGATCATTTAGCATGATCTTGTAGTCATGGTGGCTAGAGGTTCATGACGGAACTACCAAAGGGGGTTCGACTTGCTTCAGGGTATTTCGTTCAAAAGGGGGGCGTCGTGACAGGCCGTCTCCACAGAGTAGGTGGAGTATCGAGGGATCGGATTGGAGATTTTGGGTTTAAAGAGGCTTTTCATTGAGATTCACATCTACCTTACTTCACTTCATCTAGCTGGAACTACAACATATGCATGATCTAGGTGATCTAGATTGGTTATCTCTAACTTTCTCTCGCTACCTTCGGTGTTTGTCGTTTTTAGTAGATTAGATTCATTTTACACCACATCAACGCAAAGGAATCTCTATGCTAGTAGATTGTTTCTTGTCTCTTTGGTTCCGTGGATTGATAAACCTTGGTGGAATACTCTTTGGGAAAAGCTACACGAAACCGTGCACTTGCGGTATATAAATCGGGGGCGCTAAAGAGCGTCAACAGAAACATAAACTAACCTGTGTAGGCCGGTATCTGTGGCCCCGGTACCATCCCTGGATACGGTCCGTCAACTGGTGTTGTCCCTCTAAACATTCCAGTATGGCCGAACGCAGTAGCTGGATCGTATCATGTTTGTGATATTAGTAAATATGTAGGAACACTTGATCTAATTTTAAAGAGATATCTACGTTACCTGCACTTATGAAGAACTGCGACGTCGGCCCGTGCATGGTCGACGGACACGGGAACGACCCGTGGCTGTCTTCGTACTGCACACGGCTTCCCAAGTTGTGCACTACCTGACACAACTGGTCACGCTGCCTCGACCATGCCTCTGTCTGCTCAAACTGGGTCATTGGGGATCCGGCACGTACCCTCGTGAGGTAAGTCGAGCAGTCCGTCTCCATCATGTTGCAAAGGAGAAACTGCATCCATTTAGTAAAGGAACAGTTAGAAACACATGAATTATCTTATGAATATTAATATATACATGCAAATATGATCAAGAGACTCACCGCGCCAGCTAGTGCCTCCACGTGGTGCCGGGCATAGCCATCCTGAGGCCTCGCCTGGTGTGGCTGTGGGTGAGTGTCAACATAAACCAGACGAGCCCGAGTCCGGGGTAAGTACCAGGTGAGGTAAGCCCTAAAGGAGCTGTCTGTGTGTGGTCCTGTTGGATGGACCAAGTGCTTGTCTGCCTGTTCCCATTGGTCCACCCACGGCTGCATCTTGGTGAGCCAATCATCAGAGCACGGCAAGCCACTCCTTGAGAACCTACAAAAGTGGACCACGAAGAATCGTTAGATTCGACACGAATGTATAAGCCAAGTTCATTCATAATTACCTGTGGTCCTGGCGACTGACACGCTCCAACGCGGTGGGCACCGGAAACACCTGGTGCTGCCCAAACTGTCTCCTGACTCTCCAGGGGCAATATGCCTCAACCGCGATGTCATAAACCAGGACGGCTGTAGTAAGCCACAGGCTCGCATTCGCAGAGTAGTGCGAAGACAGGCCTACTGGTGCATGGGTAGCCACAGCCTCTGGGCTGTAAGGCTCCCAGACAACGTCCTCGGGCGTCAGCATGTCGAGCTCCGAAACAAACTCGGGATATGCGCGTCTAACCTGCGTATGCGCCCAGGACCTCTGCATTCCGAATAAGTAAAATCAAAAGTGCGCTAATGCATCATGTAACAATGAATAACAAAATTAGATTTGTTGCGAACGTACCTGACGCCAGATCCAGATAGTTCCCATAGTGGGCATGTCGTCCTCCTCCTCGTCGCCGTACATGGCCCCGTGGTAAGGCTCGTGGCTGACCATGGGCCGACCAACGGCTAGCCTCTCGTACGACCAAAGCTGTAGCAGTAGTGGGCATCCTGCCAGGATCGCGTTCCAATGTGTCTTCATGCAGCCGTCGCAGAGTCCACGGTAAGTGGCTGCAAGTACCGCCTCACCCCAGCTGTAGGCCGGTACGTCCTCATCTCCATCCGCAACCTCCCGTGCATACGGAAGGAGAATCCTATCGACCGAGTTCCCATGAGTGTTGTTGAATATGATGTAACCAAACAACCAAAGTAGGTACGCCTCCAGCGATCTGGTCACACTGTACTCGTCGGCACCGCAGCCAACAGGGAAGGCTGCATAAACAAGCAAGATTAATGGTTTCAACTGACAATGCAACATGTGAATTGTAACAATTAAATTTAAATATGCAATGAATATGTACTGTAAACTGTAGGAACCAGGTCTTCGAAGGACCTGCTGCTCGCGGGTGCGGATCGGACCTGCTTCTTCCATGTGGTCAACCAGGGCAAAACGGGCCTCCAGGTCATCCTTCCACGAGGCCGCCACCACACGCGGACCTACAGCCTCCCCGACGATAGGAAGGCCGAGGAGGTAGGCCACGTCCAGCAGCGTAGGAGTCATCTCCCCACACGGGAGGTGGAACGTGTGTGTCTCCGGCCTCCATCTGTCAACGAGCGCCGTCAGGAGGGATCGATCGAGCTGAATAGGCCCACCCTCGACAAGACGGCCCAGAGTCAGCAGACCGGCCTCACGTAACCTGCAATAAACAAAATTGTCGAAACAAAGAAATACCGACGAATACATAAGTGATAAACAATAATATTTCATTGCATACCTGTCACACCAATCGTGGTGTATAGAGATCACCTCCCCGGGTGGACGAGGACGTAGCACCTCTAGAGCTCGGTGCTCAACAGCTGCAAAGTAAGACCTGTGGCTCGAGTCGATAACTGGGTCTAACAAGGAGTCCATCTCCATACCTGCATTCAAAAATATATGAGAACACATAGGTACATATATGTTTCATACAGACTGGACGCGTAATATTTATACATTACATATAGGTTCGATAAAAACACCACGCACGATTACTACATATTACAGATAGGTTCGATACAAACTCCACGCACAATATTTATACATTACAGATATGTTCCATACAAACTGGATGCACGATTACTACATATTACAGATATGTTCGATACAATTGTGGATCATGACACCGAATGCCTTCCACGAGCAATTCTCGCCGATGGTCGTCTGAACGTAGGAGGTGCTCCATCTCTGGGATTTCCGGAAGGACCGACATCAGCAGCATCGTGAAGTGCATTCTGAGGACACTTCTTGTAGCAACGCTTTTGTGCCTTGCTTGCTTCGGACTCGTCCATACCATTCCGAATACGACGTGTCTGACGGCGGCCTTTGCCTTTCTTAGTGGCTGGATCAGGAATAAACATCTTATTCTCATTATCCTGAATGAAAGACCCCACTATTCCAATCCCGTATACCTCATGTCCCCAGGTGGATACAGCTGCTTCCTTGCTGAAGTAAGGTGAAACAAATACTCCTGATTGCAACCCAGACTCTGCACATGCCGCAATGAGATGAGAGCATGGCAAATACAATAACTTAGGCTTTATGCAGGAGCAGAAGGCTTTGCCATCTACTGTAATCAAACTCTCCTGTACCACCCTATCTCTACGGATACCACGACCAGTTCTATCCTTGCATAGAACCTCAAATCTATGCTCCATTGTACCTGTCGATATGACGCGGTGCAGTTTGGCCTTTTCAATCTTCTCTTGCATATATTGTGTCACTCTTGTGCAAAACTGAATTTGGGAGTTGCTGATATTTATGGTTGCAGCCATGTAACGCTCTCTGAAATACTTCATGCACCCATACATGATGAACTCAACAATTCCCACAAGAGGAAAGGCACGACAAGAACGCATAACCATATTGAAACACTCTGCATGGTTCGTTGTCTGAATACCATACCGTACTCCGTTGGTATCATAAAGGAATGACCATTTCTCCTTAGGTGCACCTCGAATCCAGTGTGAAAATGGCTTCTCAATTGAATCCCCAGCCTCTGCAGCTTGACTCGTGCCTGTTCCTGATGCCCTAACCTTCACTACTCTGCAGTCAACTGATCAAGCATCTGCCATAATGCATTGAATTTTCTCTGTTGATTTTGGGTGCACAACCTCTTAAACATATTCTTAAGGTCCTTGTTCTTGAAGTGGTCATAGAAGTTTGCACTCATATGACTAATGCACCACCTGTTTTGGACATCGGGTCATAATGGAGGCATTGTCGCAGTTCCACGTTGCAATTTCAGTATTGATTGCAGCAGACCTGCATGCCTATCACTAATAAGGCACACATCTGGATGTGCAGCAACAACATGAATCTTCACTCGTTCAAGGAACCAATACCAATTGTCTAAATTCTCATTCTCAACAAATGCAAATGTGAGCGGAACTATTTGGTTGTTGCAATCTACCCCGATTGCGGTGAGTATCTGACCTTTATACCTTCCAGTAAGAAATGTGCCATCAATGCAGATCACCGGAAGACAACACTGAAATGCTCTAACACGATCACCTATGCAAAAGAAGGCTCGTTGCAGAATTCTTTGCCCCCTAGTCACGGCTGGTACGAGGTATGTGTCATAAAAGCTTACAGGATTTCTAGCAGCAACCTCGAATAACATACAAGGTAGGTTATCATATGATGCCTCATATGTGCCGAACCGCATCTGGAACACCCTTTGTTTAGCCCGACATGCCTTCAAATAACTAATGGTGTACTGGTAAGTCTGCTCAATGTGTCGAACAATCATTTTTTGCTCATAATTTAGATTGTCCATAATCAACCCATATATTTGCTTTGCAACAAAGTCGCATGATATATTGCAATGCGAGGGAAGAACTTCTGACAGCAAACAAGTGTGCTATGTCACAATTGAACATTTCCAGTTCGACTTCCATTTTCCCTTGAATGCATGTACTCGCCGTGGACATCCATCATTCACACATTTCACCTCATATTCTTTACTGCCAGACTTTACGACTCTAAATTCTCGTTTCAATGATATTACCCATAGTCTCACAGCATCTTTTACGGCTTCAATGTTTGGATATGTTGCACCTTGCACTACCTCATTCCCTCTGTACTCCCATTCCTGATTTCGTACGTCTTCTGCGACATGACTGCCAAAACCATGCTCCTTCCACTCTTTTGGCAATGAGTATTGCTCGTCATCAGATGAGCCCTCATATTCTTCCAACTCTATTGCGGTTTGGTCTTTTGCCTCCATCTCATCCACAATGCTATGTATCCTCTCTCCCTCATCAGTAAGGCCCTGTGGTCCCTTGTTTTGGTTCTCTATCTCTTCTGACTCATCTTGCTCAACATAGTTGGTCTCTCTTTGAATACTCGAAGTTGCTTGATCTGCACCATGTTGGATTTCATTTTGTGTCTTCTCCCGGATTTGAACAAGAATGGACAGAGGCCACCCATGCTCTAGAGCTGCTTGCATGTACTTCTACCAGTCATCAGTGCTATGTATCATCATCAATTCTCATAAATCACATTCTATCTCCCAATTAACAAGAGACTGGACGGTCATCACATGTGTCAACGGATCAACACGGAACCCACGCTGCAGCCACTTACATATGGAACAAAACTCCTTTCCAGAGGTTTATCTATGGCGCTAGATGTGCACTTAAAGGCAGAAAGGTCTACTTCATTTGGCCCATACAAAACATTGTAGTCACCATAAAATACTTGAAATTGCATTTTGCTCGACATATCTGTATATCACAGAATACTTATCGAGTTATACTCTTTACTTCACTACCTTATTCAATAATCCGTAAAAACTAAGTATGGAATTCAACTACAACACATAATTATTCATAACTATGTGATGACACTCAAATTCTATACTGCATATGCCAAATTCTATTCTAAATCGTAATTAATTTATAAACACGTCTCTAATAGTACTGCAATTGTAATAATAAATGCGTAGTACTAATTTTCTAAACTAATTTACTACTACGTAACTAAAAACTAAAGTATCATTAAACTCCTACTTAAATGGTTCTACTATAGCACTAATTAAATAAAATTACTCTACAATACCAATGGAAAAATATATAAACTAAACGTACTAACCTGCAGATCACAAGTGCGGAATCCGGCAGGGCTTCGCCGCTTCCCTTCTCCTCACCCCTCTCTTTTTTTCTGGATTTTTGGTGGAATTTTTGGGCTCAAATGAGGAGGAAATGGGGTAGAATGCTTATATAAGGAAGAAAGCCCCGGTCGCCCGAGGGGGGGCGACAGGCCCCCCTGTCGCGCCTGTGGGCAGGGCCCACCGGTCGCCCGAGGGCGGGCGCCCCCCTGTTGCCCTTGGGGGGGCGACACCCCCCTTGCATTTTTTTTCGGCCAGGGACCTCGTTGCAAATTTGAAGAAAAAAATTACATTTAGGGCCTGTCGCCCCCAATAGGGCGACCGAGGTATATTTTTGAATTTTTTCAAAACGGACATATATTTTTGAAATTTTGATTTTTTTTAAATATAAAAAAGAAAAAAGCGCTCGTTCAGACGATGGATGGCCTTTTTGCCGCGCAGGTGATGAATAGCCTTTCCGCTAGCTCGCTCGTTCAGGAGGCCAGACGCGCACAGCACAGACGCAGCCGGTTTTTTCTTTTTTATATTTAAAAAAATTAAAATTTCAAAAATATATGTCGGTTTTGGAAAATTTCAAAAATATACCCCGGTCGCCCTATGGGGGGGCGACAGGTCTCAAATGTAATTTTTTTTCTTCAAATTTGCAACGAAGTCCCTGGAGAAAAAAAAGAGGGGGGCCTGTCGCCCCCTCAACGGGCGACAGGCCCCTGTCGCCCGTTGGGGGGCGACAGGGTCCTGTTTTAAACCCTTGGCGCGCCTGTCAAAGAGTCCGGTAGTGGGTGAGTAGAGTCTTTGCTTTTCCCCTCTCGCCATTTCATTGCTTTTAGTTGACGTTAGTAACATTTGTCCTCGTCTTTCGCTACGAAGAAATCCCATGACCTGCTACTTTCCTAACTACCCCAGTGAGACACATTAGCCTTGACTATTGATTTCTTCCTTTCCTGTTGGGGGGGGGCGACAGGGTCCTGTTTTAAACCCTGGGCGCCATTCCCTTTGTCATTTGATCCTAAAAATTCAGAAAAAAAGAGAGGGGCGAGGAGAAGAAAAGCGGCGAAGCTCTGCCGAATTGCGTACTCCTGATCTACAGGTAACTTAAAAGTACACATGTAATTAATATAACGATAAGAAATAAGAACTAAGAAATGCATTACGTAATGTGAACCACCAAATTTTACATCATAATACAACGATAATGAAACACACATCACACATGCAGTGGCATGTCAGAACCCGTTGCAAACTACGGTAAACAGATTCCGGACTAACCTAACATGCCTTAGGTAATTTAAAAAAAACAGAATAAACACAATGATGCAGCATGTCACTGGCACTAGGGTAGTCCTAGTAACCGTACCCCCACGTAGCAAACTGCGTTGAGCCTTCTCCGCAGTATCCACCCATTGCAGGTGGTGCAGGCGGTGGTGCCAGAGGCGCATGACCCTTCTTCTTGTGACAAGGGCAGTTGCAGTAAGGAATAGTGCATGGTTCATCATGTGAACCGGCTGCATTGCTGATATCATCAACTTTGTCGTCTTTGTTACCCTCGCTCACTTCCTCATAATGGTTCACCTTACATTCCAGATCAAAGATTTTTATCTGGAGGTACTCGATGAACTCCTGAACAGAATCAATTGGTGCAGGATCTACCCACCTAGTAAAACCACAGTTTTCTGGAGCATCGGAAGACTGCAAAACAAATTCCATGTAAGGTGTCTCATTGAAGATAAAGAAATGAAACAACCGATTATTACCCATGCGTGTGGACATTTAAAGAAACGCCGACCGCCATCCATCCCGTCGGTGCACATCTGCACTAAGCAGTCCTCACCATGTCTGCATTTTAGCCACGGTTCTCTACGGTTATGGTGTTGTCGAAGAGGAGTTTCATTGGTAAATTCACTCTTGTGCTGTGGCGGAAACTCAAACACTGGTTCCGGAAAGGAATCAGGTCCAAGAGGCCCCTCCCATATTATGGGGTCTCCCTTTCTTCCCCCTTTTCCTTTCCCAAAACCATAGTAATTCTTCCCGCTAGACCCACCTCCAGACATTGGGTATACAATGAGGTTTGATGTTTGAGTTGTGCTGGGAGTTCACAAACTTGGGAGTATTTATAGGCGCACAAAGGTCTGATACCCGGAGTGTGGAGTGTAAATGCACCTAAAAAACCTACATGACAACACAGTGAAGAGGCTAGCTGACCTAACACTGAAAAGGCTAGATTCGATTATCGAAATGACTACTCGATGCATCTCTGTGCATGCAGACTCACAGCACTGCATTACTGCCGCTCGGTCGATCGCGCCTAGATGCCGCCTTCCCCACTACACGCCACAGACCTTCGCTGTAGAATGACAGCTCCGTCATCCTCGCCAGAGAGACTGCTTTGAAGGTGAGCTGGTGTGGTTGCCGTGTTGTCACATCTTTTTGAAATGTTGGAAGAGCACTGCTATTGGGTTGTCGTCTTTTGTCACGTATGTCTGGGCAAAGAATGCGATATTTGGGAAACCCGTGATCGCCGTGCTGAGCAGTGCCAACCTGTGATCTCGTACTCGCAGCTAGATACAGTATGGTTTCTATTTTGAGCTATTCGAGCTTTTTAGCAGCAGACCCTGATGTATTTCTTAGTTCTTAATTCTTATCGTTATATTAATGTGTGTTTTTTAGTATTCTAGTGACATGAAAAGCTCCGAAAATATTAAGGAAAAGTTCAAAGATTTCATAGACTCCCGGCTACAACTGCAAATTAATGGTAAAGGCTACAACACACAGAGTTAAGCTCTCAACTTAAAACATAAACAACTAATTGCAGTGGCATGTGCATGCGACAAGATAATTTCTTGTTGCATCTAAACCTACCATGCCTTATGGAATGTAAAATGCCAGGATTACATGATACTACTCTACTGAGTGCACTTAGGATATTTGCCCTTCCTAATTGCTTCGGGCCCGGCTTCCTTCGCACGGCGTGCCCTCTCTCGCTTTCTCTCCCTGTCAGCTTCACGTTCGGCCGCCGCCTTACGATCCACCTCCTCCATCCTCTTGCGGATCTCTTCTTGCTCTTTGTTGCGCTTCTCCTCTTGCTGTTCCTCGTGCTTCATTCGGCGCCAACGTTCTGCAGCCCATCTTGCTTTTTGTTCCACAATGTCCTTTGCCTGCTGCGACTGCACGGTGTCGAACCACTGCATAAAATCACAAAGAGGCGGAGGAAACTTTGTCCAACACAAGTTAGAATCATAACTCAATGTTAGGTCATATAGAAAAATAGCGTATGTTGTCCTGCTACCTTGGCCCGGTCTTTGCCATATCGCTTAGGTGGATCATATTCGTAGTTCTCACACATAAAGAACCTCATGCCGTAGTCATCTCCTAAAACCTCAGATTGCATGAACTTGCATAACGAACCGCAGAAGCACATTGGCACATCAATTCCTTTGGGTACGGTGGCTTTACACTTGCTCCACGGAATGTAGGTTGATCCTGGCGAAGACATTGGCGCTATAGTGTGGTGCGCCAAATAACAAACCATAATTTAAGCAATGCACATATCGTATACCAAATCGAAGCGTGAAAATATAGGTACTGTTATAATTCTATTGTCTTATACTGCAATATCAATAAGGTACTATCATAATTCTATTCTAATGTATAATTATTTTATTTGAAAAAGTCTGTAATAGTACTCAAATTGTAATACTAAACCAGTGTTCTAAAGCACCAAATCTAATTCAGCTAATCTGCTAATTAAATTAAATTGTTATACAATATCAACGAATTTATACGAAAGTTACCGGTAGATCACAAGTGCGGAATTCGGCAGAGTTTCGCCGCTTCCCTTCTTCTCACCCCTCTCTTTTTTCTGGATTTTTTTGGATTTTTTGAGATCAAATGAGAGGATGGAATGAGGGGGAGGCCTTATATAGGCGGCCTGACCCGGTCGCCCGTGTGGGGGGGGGGCGACAGGCCCCCCCTGTCGCCCGCAGGAGGGGCGACCGGCCCCCCTGGCGGGCCCACTGGCTTGTCGCCCCTGGGGTGGGCGACAGGGGCCTGTCGCCCATTGGGGGGCGACAGGCCCTCCTCTTTTTTTTTCTCCAGGGACTTCGTTGCAAATTTGAAGAAAAAATTACATTTGAGCCCTGTCGCCCTTCATAGGGCGACCGGGGTATATTTTTGAAATTTTCCAAAACCGACATATATTTTTGAAATTTTAATTTTTTTAAATATGAAAAAGAAAAAACCGCCAGACGCAGGGCAGTCGGCCCGCGGCCCAGCACTGGTGCGCTCGCGAGCAGGCTTGACGGGAGGGGCGGCCAGCAGGCCGCTAACCAGGCGGGGCGCACACGGCCAGGCAACCAGCTAACAGCACTACAGCAGGCCGACGCAGCAGGTGGCCCGTGAGCATCATTTGCAGGTGAGTAGCTTGGCACATTTCTTCTCAGTTTCAAGACGCAAGCAACTCGTCACTTGTTTATTTACATAAACTGTGGACACTTTGTTGCAGGCCGGTTTGACAGTTTTCATTGATTAATCAATACTCCTCCATCTACTTTTATAAAATGTACACGTGTATCAAGATTCAAACTTGCAATATTTGATCAATATTTTAACTATTAATTTTTTATTTTTAATATAAATTTTATATGATTGGATTTATAATCAAATATACTTTACCATGATTATAAGTTTATAACCATAAATAATATAATATATAATAAAAAATATTATTTGAAAGACCTTACCATGTTATACTATGTCTTATAAAAAATGAAAGGAGGGAGTAGCTGTTTAGGCTGGCGAGTTTGCTTGCTTCTAGTTCTTGCATGCTAGTTGAGAGCAAATTAATTACTTCTTACTTAGTATTTATCTTTGTTGACTTAGTGTAGTTGCAAGTATTATTTCTCTGAGTTTTTGACATCTTTGCTTAGTCCTTGCTGCATCTCATTAGCTTAATCGATGTGTGCTTTATTGTCTGTTGTTCGGTGGAGAGTTTTTGATCTTGTGCATATAGTCCGCACCAAGCTTGATCTTTTTTGCAAAACTGTTAGTGCTGAGCTAAGTGATAATTTTGAGTCAGCTTTGATCAAGTAAATTGCTTTGAGTTTGCTTCCGCTTTGCGTCGAGTTTTTTCTAACCATTTCTAGGGTGAGCTCGTCACGAGTTAACTTGTGTCACCTTGGCGGTTAGAAAATTGACATATCTAGTTGAATTCGGGACATAAGCCTTGCCCGCATCGAGAGGGATTTTTTAAAGGCTACCATTCGCCCCCCCCTCCCTGGTTGCCCGTCTTGGCCCTTCAACCTTCTTCGCCATGATGGCTCCAACATTTGAAGCTCTGAATGATCAAATGGCCATGGATATGCAATGCACTTGAGAATTTTGTGACATTCCAACAAACAATGCATTGACAACACACAGCTAACTTGCACTGATTCAACTTATCTACCTTTGTTGCTGCCATGAATGACTTCAAACCAGTTAAGGACTCTCCCAAATCATGGTTCATGAGATAGGACTCTCCGAAATCATGGTTCATGAGATGCATCCACCTTTGGTCTGCCATCTCTACATAGTCAACTAAGAAAACAAATTACCATTAACATAAATTTCAAACAAAGAAGAAAATACCATTCACAATCCATACGCCTTGGGGCAATCCAATGCAAATAATTCAAAAAGTAGGAATTGATGTACTAGCTCATCACAACATGTACCTGTGGAGGAGGAGGGGGAGCGTGTGGGGAGGGGAGGGGGGAGGCCGGGACTAGCGGCGGCGCGCGGAGGCACAGCCCGTGGAGGATAGCTCGACAAAGAGGCAACGGAGGCAGCGACGATGACAATGCACGAGCTCTGGAGGCCATGGGCCAGTTGGGAGGAGGAGGAGGAGGAAACTAGCTAGTGGGTGGCCAGCCAGGCCAGGTGCCATGGCGGACGGAGGATAAGGGGCTGCGCATGGCCGGCCGGGATGGGGGAGGTGGGACGACGGCTCCGTTGCAGCTAGCAGCACCGCACCGAGAGTGACTTGAGCAAGCGCAGAGCAGCAGGAGGGACACTTGTCATTGGAGACACGGCCAATGCACCACATCACCGATATAATGGCTACATAGGTGGCGACATTGGACAGGAGCGTCACTGATAGCACGACTCATTATAGGTGATGCTGGCGTATAATAAGGCGTGTCACCGATAACATGCTCAACATAGGTAACACGTTTTACTAACAGGAACATGTAGTACCAGTCAGTGTCAGCGACCGGTACTAAATCCTTTGTACCAATCATGTTCGTGATTTCTTTTCTTTTTTCCTTTTCTTTCCTTTTTCTTCCCACAGCGCCATCCATCACAAATTTCAGAATTACACTTTCACAATCATACAAGAGTCACAACAATCACAAGATTTCAATATAACATTTCACAAGAATTACAAATTTATTTGACAAGTCACAAGGATTGGAAGACTACACAACAATCACAAGATTTCATTTCACAAAACTACACAAGAATTCGTAATACTACACAAGGATTCACAAGAACTACAAGAGTTCATCCTGACCGCTCCGTTGCGCACCGGGCCCCGGCGCGCTCTGCCGCGGAAGGCTGCACCCTTGCCCCCCGGGGGAGGGGGGCTCGCTGCGCCGCCGGGGAGGCCGCGCCCCCAGCCCACTCCGCCGACGGGAGGCCGCGCGCCCCCGGCACACTCCTCCGCGGGGGAGGCCGCGCCCTGCTCTGACGACGAGAGGCCGCGAGCCCCTGCGCCAACGACACCTATGGCTTGCCCAGCGGCAAGCTCCGCCCCTGTTGGTGCCCGGTGGCCAGATCTAGAGTAAGGGAAGAAGGGAGGGAGCAAGAGGGAGGAGAGGCGCGACCGAAGAGCTAGAGCTGGCTAGTGGTTGATTGGGAGAGAAAAGGATAAGGGCTTGGAATATAAAAGGAGAGATAGGAGCGCGGGGAGCTGCGCTTTAGTATCGGGTAAAAGCTATCCCGGTACTAAAAGGTTAGCCTTTTGCACCGGATGAAGCCTTCATCTGGTACTAAAGAGGGTCAGGTATATTTATACCAGCTGTGAATACCAACCGATACTAATATGTCACTTTTAGTACCGGATGATTCCACCATCCGGTATTAAAAGGGGTCACGGAGCGCGTCAGGTATCTATCCTTTTGATCCGGTACTAAATGTGCATGTTAGGACCGGCTCAATTTGCAGCCGATACTAACGCCAGGGACAAATGACACATTTTCTAGTAGTGTATATAAATGATATATATCGTGTAGTCATAAACTATATATATATATTATGTGGTCCTCGCAGAACATAAACTGAGTTGTAGCTCAACTGTGTACTCTACTGTACCATATAGACAAACACACATGCATATAGCTAAGCACATGTAAATATTTTACAAGGGACGACGACTTCTGTACGTGACGCCTAAACTAACGGCTACGCCCCAACGACCTAATAAGTTTAGCACGAGTTTTATATATGTTTAATAAATAATTAAAACTGCAAACCCAATATAGGTGACGAACTGAATGCATGTGGGGGTGCCTTTGCACTGACGACGTCCCGGCTTCATGCGAGGGGACAATGTCACGTCGGCATGCAATTTGCATTCAGCAGCACAAAATTAAAAAAATGTTATATATGCGGGTTTGTTTTGACGACAGATATGATGAAGAACGTAGTGAAACCTCACTGTCACCACGAGCATCACGCGCCAGCCAACTTGCTCGCTAATCAGGCAACATGATTACTGCACAGCTCATTATTTACTACGAAAGGACCGACCAGCCTGTTAGGATGAAATCAATAGGACCCTATGTGTTCCCGATTATTAATCTGTTTAATTAATGTGAAAAGTGATTGTCTTCAGCTTGAAACCAAAACCATCGTTGTTATTGGCCAACTAAAGAATGCTGTGCTATGGATGGGATCAATCAACGATGCTTAATATTACCGTGCTTCCACCGTCCCCAATTACAATTCGTTTTGGCTATTTTAGATACATAGTTTTTGCAATATATTTGTACATAGTGTACATCTAGGTGCATAATAAAATATATATCTCGAAAAGCCAAAATGAATTGTAATTTGGGACTGTTGACATTTCTTAATGCAATTACTAGGGGCGTGTTAATTCCTCCCGCAACGGCATCAAGAAATGCCATGTGGTTTAACTTAATGATTACAGAAAGATCCGCAAGCACACGAATATACTATTATAGCATTTCATCCGAAGAGTAGTATTTGGGTATTGTTATTTACTTATTCCAAAGAATGGCAGTGGCAAAGATACTTTACCTAGTAATTATCATGACATTGTACGTTAAGCAATAGGCACAACTTGTACAGGGTATGTCATGATGAAAGAGATAATAGGATAATGTGAGGATAAAGAAAGAAAGATAAAAGAAAGAAAGAAAGAACAAAAGGAAGAACTAAACTATGTTATGTTAGTTGAAGCTTAGACTAAGTTAGAGGTCCTAGTGCATCTATTCATGAGCAAAGGTTATGTCAAGAATATGGTTAGGGTTGTAGGTGCTAGGAAAATAGGATACAGGGGAGAAAGTCCCAGGCCAGCCTTTCTTTGCATAAACTCCTACATCGAACCCGAACGTTGGGGAGTCCGCTAACCGCAATATAGCTGTTACGGCGGATGAACAAGGTTGCCATCACCAGCCGCCTACCCAGTCACACCATGGAGTACAGTCAATTGGTCATATCCGAAAGATCCCGCATATCCGTGAACCATGCCTGTGTATGAGGTCACTAATCTAGCGTCCTCAAGTCTCCCACCCTTCGGATAGACAAGTAAAACGCTAAAGCAAGTCCGAAAGTACAACGAATCGATATCCATACTCGGATCATCGGGTCTAACCATATTCTTCAACAACTGATGACAAACCAAAGCATGGATTGATAAACTATCAAGATAGAAAAACAACCATGGATAAACTCTATATTATGAATAGAAAGCTGACAAGTTGAATATAAAGCCATACCAAAAGCTGAGGATTACTCTCCGACTCCGAGAGCGACTTCATTCGCTAATAGAAACTCTTGCCTAGCTCCACTAGCCTAAGTTACGAGAGAGAGAGAGAGAGAGAGAGAGAGAGAGAGGCTCCTTGGAAGAGTGAATTGGTGGTGTGTGTTGAGACGGGAGGGGAGAGACCCGTTTTATAGTGTTGGAGGTCGGTTCTTGCCATCTCCCCATATGCAAGGTGGTCAGAAAGAGTAGATGCTACTCCTCCTCAAAATGCACCTAGATGGGAGCCAGACCAAGTTCGGCCGACCCCTGGTGGTGCACCCCCAGACGCGTCTTCCACTGGCAGGCTGACAGGTGGGCCTTGAACCTTATCCTCTTGTTCATTTTGCGTGGTGCCCCGTTTGCTCTGCCAGGTGGGCCCTTCTTGTAAGTGTGTGACGCTGGTTGCAATCTTCTGTGTATTCTTTTGGCGTCTGCTGCGTGTTTTCATCTTATTTCACTCTTGCTCATCTGAAATGGATGACTCTGCAAAATAACTGTGGAGCTAGGTTAGTGATACAAATATGTGAGTAAGGTGCATAGTTTTCCTTTGTTATTGAGTATAATTGATGGCTATATTTCGTACTTAAGGACTGTCAACAGGGATGATGAAGTAACAACTATTTGAAAAAGTCAAATTGCAATAGAAAAAATAATCAAAGTTTTATATAACCACAAGTCTCTTTGACTTTTAGCACTACTACAAAACCGATTTGTTGTAACGCTCAGGGCGGGTCAAAATGTGGCTCGTTCCTACAAAAAGAGCGAGGTTAATGTAGGAGTTGACCCACCCCTAGAAACTCATTTTAGGGGCAGGTGACGCTATCACCCGACCTCGAAAATGAGACCCATTTTTAGGGGTGGGTGATGGCGTCGCATGAGGAGTTGCCATGGCCTCTTCAGGCCTGGGATTGGGCCCATGCCTCCTAGAACCGATCTTGGCATTGAATGAGGAGTTGACAAGTAGAAGATAGCGCCCAAGACGAACCGACCTCTGGTCGGCCGACCATGTTGGTCGGTCAACCAGAAAAGGTGGCCGAACGACCCAATTCTTAGTCTGGACACTGCTAGGTGGGCCCCCATATCTTGTATGTGGGTCATGGCTTGTCTTAAGGCGGTTTGGATGCTCTAGTGGGCCCATGGATCCTCGCGAACGCGTCTGATTCGTCGAGAAGGTGTTGCCACGGATTGATGACGTGTCACCTTGCTTGTGGGCTGCATTCATTCTCATGTGAAGCTGTCTAGTGGGCCATTTGATCCTTTTATGTAGTTGGACATTTGTACCTTGGATCATACTTGCTAGTTTATTGCGTCTTTGGCCCAAATTCACCTACACATATTCTCATACCAGCATCTATGGAATGTGTCAATAAATAATCCTATGCTAATATTTATTCATTTCAACGCTCAACTTTTGCACGATAGTTGACGCTTGAAATGAGTCATTAGCGAGCGTCAACATTGAGGTAACAGAGTATATCAATAAACCACGTCTCTGATAAGTGTTATTTTCATAGACACGATTATGCAAGACACATCTGTAATAATTTATCAAGTTATCACAGACGTGTTTTCTCTACATGTGTCTCTAATTTTCAACATTAGAGACACGTCACGTGCACAACTGTGGGAGACAATCATATCAGAGACGCGTGTAGTTGAGGCGTGTCTCTAATCATAAATTAGAGACACGTATTTATTTCGCGTCTCTGATGAAAGTGTCTTTTTTGTTACTTTTCTTACATAGTGTCAATTGCCGCAATGGGTGGAGTAGCACAAATTTGAGTAACTTATGAGAGGCTAGCTGTGGAGGCCTGCCCACGACAACTTCAGGATTTTGGGTACTTTGTGCCCATATATTTTCGAATTAAGCAGCTTGAGAAGGGAGAAAGCAATGGTATTCAGACTATTGAGAAGCTTGGTCAGTTTAATCAACAAAACATAGTATAAGATATACTTTCTATCATTGTTAACTTTAGTTATGTTACATCTTTCAACAATCATAATATTATTATCACCTTTTAGAATTTACTTTATGGTACTACCTATGCGACAGTGAACTTTCAGGCTATTTTGGATCAAGTCTTGGAACAGTTGGATTTAACTTACATGGGTGGAGAGCCATTATTCACAAGAGATTTGAAGTTCTAAGCAAAACTCACCTTCTCCAGGTCAAATCATCTTAACACTCTATTATTTGATATTTATAGTACTGAATGTGACTATTATTGGAAAGCGGAGAAGAGTGCACTCGTCCGTGCTCTAGATTATTTTGATGAATTGGAGACCTTACTATCTTTCACATCTATAGAATCGGACTAGAGGAGTAGCATGAAAATTGTAATATGCATGGATGTACTCCTACCTTTTATTATGGATTTGAACATCTTGTACGAACTTATGACCTAAAGCATTGATGTATATAAAACTGGTTATATAATTTGATTGCATATGCATTATTATTTGAGTTGTTATTTGAGTGTTGGATCTGAATGGGTTAATTGAGAATCCATTTTAAAAATGTGGTGTGCAAATGATATATTTTAGCAAGAATGACATTTTCAGGAGGCGGGTGATGCCCATGAAAACCTATTTCTAGGGCGGGTCATGACCTAAACCGTCCTTGAAGATTGATTTCTAAGGGCGGGTGAGGGCATGACCCGCCCTAGAAATGTATTTTTTTGGGCCCGAACGTGTTACCCACCCCTGCAAATAGTATTCTTAGTTGTAAAAGCAGGAGCGGGTAGCATAATAAAGTTCGACATGCTATAAAATGAAAAGATCAAGATAAATCTGAAAAGTTACTTCATCATATGCACGGAATGACCAATTGATCTGAATAAAGTCTGTTTCAGCATACGAGCGAGGGAACAATAATATACTCCATCCATCCCATAAACATTGCAATTCTAAGTTTTTTAGACAGATTAATGGTGGCGTGAAAAGACTCTCATACCCTCATATTTGTTTGTCATATGCGATTAATTGTGACATGCAACTCAGATCTAACTACTTAATTATACAGGTACTACCAATCTCTAGAATTGCAATCTAGAATGCGGTTAGAAACGCAAAATAACACTTTCCATGGGAAAGAGTATGTTTTTTCACAAGAAAATCACATTCTGTTGTACCTCCACGAGCATCATGCTGCAAGGAATAAACCATTAATAGGTAAGGGCCTCCCCCTCTGACTTGAGTTAAAAATGAGCTAACCCGGACCATGCTTATTTCAGCGAAGGTATAATATAATGTTCTGTCCAGCTATCTCTTCTGGTTTTAATTCTATCTATTAGTCCTATGATTCCACCAGATATCTGAACGTAACAACTCCGATCATTTCAGGATCAGATTCTTCTTCGATAGCGTTGTTCGACACTACTTTTACATACAGGGTGTGCTGTGTTTCTCTTTTTCTTGCTTGAAATGATCGGTCGCAGTAGATCTAAAACGACAAGGGCCGCACGGTGCAAACAGTCGATAGGGACTCCGCTCTTTGTCAATATTCTCCCGGTCCCTGTCGACAGGAACCGAATCGATGGACCTGCCCTGTTGCTCGTTTCGCTGCCTCGGGTGTGGGCGCCCACGCATTGCTATCGTTTACTCCGAGCCCGCCCAACAAAAAGGGCCAGCCACTGCCGCAACGTGCTTCTCGTTAGGAGTTTTCTGTAGCTCGTATGTACACACAAACGAAACAAAACCAGCCACCACGCAGATATATATTATTATTCTTGCCATATGAACAAATATGTTAATAAATGGAAGGTAGCCGTAGCCTTCACTGATTATGAAACTGTTGGATGCATGCATATACAATTGGCAGTAGAGTCCTGGGCCGCAACATGTTAACAGTGGTGTGATAGGTCAAGTGGCACAACGAGTCGAGTACGCAGCTGAAACTGGAGCCACCCGTTTGCAGAAATTAAGCATAATAGATTGAGCTAGCGAGAGGGTCCCAGAGAAACAAAGAATAAGTATAATCGTATTGTTTCTCTTTTCGAAATATATATCATTTAGGACAAGCTAATAATTAGTTTACTCACATCTTTAATGACTGAAACCGCGTCGCGGTTCTGGTCGGAGAGATGGGCCACGTAGGCCGGAAAACATCGGCCGTCGGATCGCGATCCGACGGTCAGAAATAGATAGGGACGTAAATTTTGCAAAAAAACCCCGAGTTTTATTAAAATAAACACGGAGTTCATCAATTTAACGGAAAACCCCTCGGACTTTGTGGAACCTTACTTTACAAAAAAATAAACTTTTAGTAATCGTGCCGGACTCCGTGAATTTTATAAAAAAAACCTGGACTTTGTTAAAATAATTATGAAGTCCATCAATTTTATGAAAAACCCCTTGAACTTTTCAGTAATCGACCGGTACTCCGTCGACGCCAAATTTACCAAAAAACCCCCGCAGTCTACTAATTTTACGAAAATCCCCCCGAACTTTTTGCAGTTCAATTTCTTAAAATAAACCTGAACTGGAGGGCATATTTCTGCGCGGCAACGCCGCGCAATGTTCTAGTTTAAACATAGTGGAATGAAAGTGATCGGGTGCTCTAACCTAATAGGGGGAGGAGATAAATTAGGCAACTTAAAATCCTTATGACTCCAACTAGTTTGCACAAAACTTAAACTAAAACATACTATCTAGATGTGCATCTATGATTCTTTTAGTGTTAAACTCTCATCCCAAAAAAGTTTAGCAACATATAGTCAATTCTATCAAAATACTACTCTATGAAAGTAAATGGCACACAAAAATTGTTAGTGTGATATGCGTAAACGTAAAGAGAGGATGAGCGGAAGCAAACTCTCGACACGACGATTTATCCCGTGGTTCGGTTTGACACTAAGTCGCCCCTACATCCACATTGTTGAAGTACTCAATTAAGAGTATCGCTTCTCGACCAACAAGTCTCTTCTGGGACTCTTCTCCACTCGCCACCGAGGCTTGTCAAGTCACCACGGTGATCTTGATCCCGCTTTCCACTAAGGAGCTTCACCATGAACGATGAAGGTCTCTACGTCCCCTACACAATGTTGTCGACGTCGCTCCACACCAAACCGGAGGGTCAAAGATGTGCCGGCGAGCCACCAATGCTCCAAGAGGCCGGTGCACCGAGATACAAGATTTGGTTCACTCTAGGACTATGCACAAGGCACTAACATCTTGCTCTCTCACTCACTTAAGAGCTAACCTAGCACTAACACTCTCAAAGATGTGCTAAGAACTAAAGATTTGATCACTAATTAAACTCTTGAATAGCTTGGATGTGTTCTTGGGTGTGGGTATGACTTTCAGCAACTCCAACAGCCTTCAAATGGCCTGCCATATATATAGCCCACAAACTTGAAGTAGCTTTTTATAGCCGTTGGGCATTTTTCTGCATATGCTTCGTTTTTTCCAGTGCTAGACCGTCGGTTTAACCGGTCTCTCTGAGCTCTGAGGTAGCCGTTGACCTTCTGACATGGGCCTGCAGCTGATGTGGACGTCGTCGGTTAAACTGACACGTTGCTCCGACGCACTGTCGACGCACTGTCGGTTTAACCGATGTTGAAGACTTTGCTCTTGGTGCTTCTCATGCTCCTAGATAATACCAAGGTCAATGCACGGACGCTTGTTTTTTGACCATCGGTTCAATCGGTGCTAAAGGCTTGGCTCTTGCGCGCTTGATATGCTCTCTAAGCAATAACTAGATGAATGCACTGATGCTCCTTGTTGCACCGTCGGTTCAACCGGTGCTACTGAGTTTCTTCGTTTGGTCTTCACGCGCACTGACCCATCGGTGTATGTGTATTCGATGTCTCCCGGTTTAACAGGTGCACTGTCATCGATTAAACCGGTGCTACTGATTTTTACAGAACTCGTCCAATTAAATATTTTTTTGAGTTTTTTCTTCGTGTTTTGCTTTGCTAAAGCTTTTTACTTCATTCATATGATTTAGAAATATTCACTCAACAAAATTATTAATCACATTGATTACGTGTCATACAATCACCAAAATCTCTCGAAAAGGTCTATCTAAACGGGGCCATGTTTACCAAAATAATTAGTTTATGCACCGACGCGGAATATAGGACGGCAGGAGCGAGCAGAGCGCAGCAAGCGGGAGCGCTGCAGTGGCATGAAGGGTGGCCGGCGGTGGGGAAGGGTGTGCGGTCGGAGCAGGAGCGCCGATCGAGGGCAAGCGAACTCCAACGGGGCTGGCGCGCAGGTGCGGGGGAGCGCCGGTCGACCGTGGGGGGGGGGGGGGGGAGGCACGTGTCGGTGAGCAGGGCAACTGTGGATTCGTGTGTTTTGCTGTTTCTAGCGCGTGGCACAATCAATGAAGGGCCGTGTTTGGTTCCTGTCAGGAAACTAAAGCGCACATTTCTTAAGAAAAAAATCTCGTGTACATAGAGTACTAAATGAAGTCTATTTGTGAAATTTTTTATGGATGAATGTAACTTTTCGCGACGAATCTAATGACGATAATTAATCGATGATTGACTACAGTGATACTACAATAATCATCCTCTAATCACGTGGTCAAAAGCCTCATTAGATTCTTCAAAGTTCCTAGTGTAGGGATTCTGAAGTTGATTTTGTTAGCTGACTTTGTCGGTACCCCAGAACTGGGGTACCCCCTCTCTCTTGCTGTGTCTAGGCAAGAGCCTTGTGGTTATCCTTGACTACGTCCAAACAGCCGGACCCCTGCGGTCCGGAGCCCTGTTCACCCGACAACGGTCCCGGACCCGTCCCCCGGCTGCGAAAGGTCTGGGAGCCCACGTGTTCCAGAAGAAGCAGGCGCTCAGCCCGAACAGCCGGGGGCTCTGGACCTCCTAGGGAGGTACGGACCCCCGCGGAGTCCCGGACCCCCATGGGGTCCCGGACCCCTGTATAGTAACCGGACCCCTCACTAAGGGAAGGGATTGACACCCCGCCCCGGGGAGGTTCGGAACTGCCACGTGTCTGCAAGCACAGGCACGTATATAAGGCCGCTCGGTCTCCATACTAAGGTTCACCTACCACTGCATTCATTGCAGTAGGTGAACGTCCGCATTGATATAGCAGAAGCCGAGGCGATTCTTTGACCAAAGAACACTATTGATCGCGTATTACCAAGACGTGTGGTGGAGCCGCTGGTGCCACCCACGCCGCGCCTGTCAGTCTGCCATGATAGATGGACACGACTGCTCGGCTTCACCCATTATGACGCCTACATAATAGCCTCAACAGGCCACGCCGCAAGCTACGTTTCCCCAACGGGCACCTGACGGGACAAGAGAAGACCTCCCTGGGTCAGAGGGGCAGCGGGGCATGGAAGCATATCGGAGAAAAGATTCACAGCTACTGTAGCCGTTTAAGTACTCTGCGCAGTATACTACACAGTCACGTTGGGCCCGCTTGTCGGGGCCTCAACAACCAATGTATCTGCACCCCTTGATCTATAAAAGGGGGGCACCCGCTAGAAGAAAACTCAGGCTGGGAAAAAGGCCAAGGCCCGGCAGAGAATATGTTCATATACAACCAAGAACAATACTTCTCCCAGTGGATGTAGGGTATTACGCTCCGGCGGCCCGAACCACTCTAGATTGTGTGTTCATGTGTGCTTGCCTCAGTGCTAGATTAGCCTAACCGCCTAGTACTTCCCCGAGTCCTCCCTCACCGGGAAGAGGCGGGTGCGCTCCGCCACCCGGCTGTGGGTACCCTAGAAATCCCACGACATTTGGCGCCGTCCGTGGGGAAGTCAGGCGTTGGCTGTATCTTCGGGCTTCTGGGCTGTATTCATCCTCTGCAACGGCGAACGAGAAGATGAAGGAAGGCAGGGTGACACCCGCGCCACATGCCATGACGCCGGCGCGGCAACGCCCACAGATCGGCGGCGCACGGCAACGGCGCCTACTGTGTGTCGCCACTGCGACACCCCAGAGCCGGCGCGGCGGCGCACAGTGGATGCACCGCTGGGCGCTGCTGCCCCTCCATCGACTCAAGGTTTTCTCTGAAGCAATGGCCCCGCTTCCTCTGCGGTGGCATGGCGTCGGCTCAAGGCTTTCTCTCAACATGGAGCCTGGAGCCAACGGCCATCCCGGAGGAAGTTGGCCGTGTCGTCGCGTCGTCGCCAGCACCGCCAGAGGTGCTTGGTGCTGCTGCAGACAGGGCCCCGCCACCAGGCACGGGGGCCCCTGGCGCTAGCCCCAAGGACAAGCCGGCGAACGACCGCCCCTCTCCGCGCTTCGTACCGGTCCTTCTGTTGTGCAAGGGCGTCGAACTGGCTTCGGCTCACTATGAGCGGCCATCAGGCCGGCTTCCGTCGGCAGCTGGCAACAGCAGGGGGCCTCTCCCATTCAAAGCCAAAGAATTTGTCTCATGCTACCTAAGCATATGACAGCTCTTAGGCAAGGAGTGGTCCCCCCGAGCTCCCGAGGTGATGCTGTACAAGCACGTCCAGGGCGCCATCGCCCCAACGACTCAGAAGAGCCCCCAAGATGGCAGCTCCACTACGGCCAGCAACGTGCATGCCTTATGGGCCGACGGCTGTAGGTTATCACTAAGATAAGATTGAGTGTGTTTCTCCTTTGTAATGATTTGGTGCCTACGTGTGGTCTAGAGCGGTAAAGGTCCGCCCTTGTAAACCCGACCTCTGGCTTCATCGCACAAACAGGCGACACCAGCGAGTGGTCCAGAGCGATAGAGGTCCGCCCTCATAATCCCGGCCTCTGATGTACACCACGAGTCAAGCAATAAAGGAGATTTGCTTCTTCAGTCCTATATTTACTTTAAACCTAGTAGCACTTGTTCATTCAACCTGCATGATTCCTTCTCCCGCACGGAGTTTTCCTCTTTTAGTTGCTAACAATCCAAATTGAGTTGCTGGCTTATGGTCAGGTGGGGACACCCCTTCTAGCTGGAAGGCAGTTCGGACCCCTAAGGACCTGCTCTGGAGAAGTAGTACTCATATCCTGGGGTAGAGAAGCTCCGCGTAACTTAGCCTGGTAATGTACCCTAAGTTTACGTACTTCACTACCCTGCTACAAGTACTCTAGTATCCGAGACTGCTGTCTTTATATGTCCCGAGCTCCCTTCTAGTATAAGGCTTGGTTTCTCGCACCTTACTATATGGTCCGGTGACGTAATTCATGGGATCGTCAGCAACGTGTCAAGTCCACTCCGGTGGCCCGCTCCGGCGGAGACCGCTCGCCACGGTCGTCTCAAGTCCACTCCGGTGGCCCGCTCCGGCGGAGACCGCTCGCCAGGGTCGTCTCAAGTCCACTCCGGTGGCCCGCTCCGGCGGAGACCGCTCGCCACGGTCGTCTCAAGTCCACTCCGGTGGCCCGCTCCGGCGGAGACTGCTCGCCACGGTCGTCTCAAGTCCACTCCGGTGGCCCGCTCCGGCGGAGACCGCTCGCCACGGTCGTCTCAAAGTCCACTCCGGTGGCCCGCTCCGGCGGAGACCGCTCGCCACGGTCGCCAAGAGCCGGGTCCGGGAGGTGGTGCTTGCTCCCTGAGCGATCCGAGGTCTGTGTAGCCGCTTAGCTTGGTTCCGCACCCTAAGCCTACACCTTTGTCGCCCTGTGGAGAGCGTTCTAGTACCTGAACCTGGCAACCGGTGTGCCGGCCTCAGGGGTCCGGAGTGCCCGCTCTCTGCATGAGCACACCGAGACAATCAAGTTTGCATGAAAACACATCACGATAGAAGGCCCCACCCGCGGGTTCGTACCTCTCCCGAGGTGGGCCCGGGGGCCACTGTCGGTACCCCAGAACTGGGGTACCCCCTCTCTCTTGTTGTGTCTAGGCAAGAGCCTTGTGGTTATACTTGACTACGTCCAAACAGCCGGACCCCTGCGGTCCGGAGCCCTGTTCACCCGACAACGGTCCCGGACCTATCCCCCGGTTGGGAAAGGTCTGGGAGCCCACGTGTTCCGGAAGAAGCAGGCGCTCAGCCCGAACAGTCGGGGGCTCCGGACCTCCCAGGGAGTCCCGGACCCCCTGTATAGTAACCGGACCCCTCACTAAGGGAAGGGATTGACACCCCGCCCCGGGGAGGTCCGGAACTGCCACGTGTCTGCAAGCACAGGCACGTATATAAGGCCGCTCGGTCTCCATACTAAGGTTCACCTACCACTGCATTCATTGCAGTAGGTGAACGTCCGCATTGATATAGCAGAAGCCGAGGCGATTCTTTGACCAGAGGACACTATTGATCGCGTATTACCAAGACGTGTGGTGGAGCCGCTGGTGCCGCCCACGCCGCGCCTGTCAGTCTGCCATGACAGATGGACACGACGGCTCGGCTTCACCCATTATGACGCCTACATAATAGCCTCAACAGGCTACGCCGCAAGCTACGTTTCTCCAACGGGCACCTGACGGGACAAGAGAAGACCTCCCTGGGTCAGAGGGGCAGCGGGGCATGGAAGCATATCGGAGAAAAGATTCACAGCTACTGTAGTCGTTTAAGTACTCTGCGCAGTATACTACACAGTCACGTTGGGCCCGCTTGTCGGGGCCTCAACAACCAATGTATCCGCACCCCTTGATCTATAAAAGAGGGGCGCCCGCTAGAAGAAAACTCAGGCTGGGAAAAAGGCCAAGGCCCGGCAGAGGATATGTTCATATACAACCAAGAACAATACTTCTCCCAGTGGATGTAGGGTATTACGCTCCGGCGGCCCGAACCACTCTAGATCGTGTGTTCATGTGTGCTTGCCTCAGTGCTAGATTAGCCTAACCACCTAGTACTTCCCCGAGTCCTTCCTCACCGGGAAGAGGCGGGTGCGCTCCGCCACCTGGCTTTGGGTACCCTAGAAATCCCACGACAGACTTTATTTGACATCGTAAATAGCGATTAAAATGTTACTATTCCTAGCACAAGAACGAATCAAACAGGATCAAGACGACTAAAACTAGGGAGGAAGAAGGGGCAATATTATAAGAATGACATGTGAGACCATAACTTACCTATGGTCCCACAGATCGTTGATGCTAATAGTGTAACAATGACATTCATTCCATTCCTCTCTATTTTTCCAAGCAAACACAAAACTAGAAGAACCTACCCAACCAACCAAACACGAGATAGATTTAACCCAACCTCAAAAGTAGAGATGGATCCAACCCATCCACTTGATCCCCAAATCAAACACATGCATATAAAGAATAAGTACGAGCGGAGGCCGGCGGAGGCCACTTGAGGATGGCCCAACCAAGATATCGCAGCTGCCGCGTCGCATCAAGGCACCAAACCTGCGCCGCCCACCTACTCGCCCTGGCTGGCACTGTACTTGTGGCCGGCGCTGCGCTCGCCCGAGCGCGCATGCTCGCGTCGGAAGCAAGCTCGCGGCTGGGCTGCGCGTAGAGATAGTAATGGGCTTAGGGCCCGTTTAGTTCCGGGAGCTGTTTGATTACTAATTAGGAGTATTAAATATATATTAATTATAAAATTAATTACACGGATGGATGGGAAATCGCGAGGCGAATCTATTAAAGCTAATTAATCAGTCATTAGATATTGGTTACTGTAGCACAACATTGTCTAATTATTATATAATTAGGTTCATTAGATTCGTCTCGCGATTTCACCCGGGGTTATGGAATGAGTTTTGTCAATTATCCACATTTAATACTCCAAATTAGTGGTCAAACATTGTAAGTTACTGTAGTGTGTGAAAAATTTTGGGAACTAAACGGGCTCTTAGGAGCCTGTTCGGCTGATCTGATCAACAGTGTGGCTTGGTTTATTTCGACTTATTTCCTCTCACACAATACTATTCATTCTACCAGCCGAGCACTATTCATTCTACCAGCCGAACAGCCTCATAATTTTAGTGGTCACTTTACAATTCAATTTGTTCAAAATTATATAAGATTAAATCTGTCTTTTTAGAGTCTGACTTTAAATTATTTTGACTAGGGCTTGTTTGGTTTCAGGGGCTAAACTTTAGTATATGTCACATTAAAGAGAATCTTAGTATTTAGAAGTATTAAATAAAAGTTAATTATAAAACTAACTGCAGAACCCTAGGGCTAAACTGCGAGACGAATCTAATGAGACATATTAATTTATGATTAGTGGATGGTTACTGTAGTATTACTATAGAAACTTATGAATTAATTAGGCTCATTATATTCGTCTCGCGAATTAGCACTCAGCTGTCAAATAAAATTTATAAACAGATTTTATTTAATATTTCAAAATAATAAGATTCATTTTGATGTGATAGGAATTAAAAAAAAATCCGTGGAACCAAACAACACCTAAATTTGACAGTTATTTACCACCCCTAGCTGCGCCCGCCTAGCCTATCTGCACCGCCACCGCCATGGCGTGGATCTTGTGTTGGTGAGGACAGTGAGAGTGCGGGAGTAAAGACGGAGATGGAGATTCGCCGGAAAGAGCTACCGAAAGTGTTTGTTCTTGTACAGAGTCTGTAAAGGAGGGGTATATTGGTCCACTCACGTTAAGGGGTCCTTTGGTTCGTGGGTGAACCGCAGGGAGAGCGAAGGAAAATTTCCTCAGGAACGGCAGAGGGAAAGGATTGGCTCTCACTGTACACTCAGTAAACGAAAAATCCACGGCGACTTGATGTTCCACGCCTGGGGAAGGAAACGAGTGCCTGGCGGCGGAGGCACGGGAAAGAAAAGGAAGAGGAAAGGAAACGAAACGGGTGCCTTCCTATTTCTGCACCGGCTTTTTCCTATTCCTAACCTACGTTTTACCAGCGAGCCAAAGAGGGCCTAAAACTGATAAGGGAGAAGCCCCCAATAACAGAAATCACTAACAAAAAAGACAGCAGTGTTATTTTGAGAATCAGACTAAAATCTAGTGCCAAACAGGAAACTTTAATCTCTCAAGTGTTAAAAAAGGAATTAGCAAATTTACCGGTATCATATGATAAAATTTCTCGGCTAGGCAGCTAGCCATATGCCCTATACTGTCATAGAGTACATACACAGTCAGCCACGTGGGGAACCTAGGGCCGCGCCTGGTCACTGTCGCCTGTCGGATCGGCAGCTGGCTACGATACGGTGGGCTCGTCCAGTCAGGATCGCCCACCTTGCAGATCGTCGGTCGATCGATCGATCAGGTGGTCACAGTATCGGAGAGAGAGCAGAGATAGAGGATTGGCAACGTGAGGCACGCGCGCGGGGGGGACCTGATGGTGGTCACGTTACGTTACCTGCTGCAAGCTAATTAAAAGCCAGGACGAGGGGTCGTCGTTGGCCTTGTTTGTTTCACACTACGGTTTGTTGTGCACACAATTCAAAAAAAGAATTTTATATGCTAAGTGCTAAGGACAGTCCCAATCCAGATTCTACCATAGAGTCTAAATCTACTATTTATTGTGTTTTGCTGATGTAACAGTATATTTATGGAAAAGAGAGGGAGAGAAATCAAGACTCCAAGTCTTAGGCCTTGTTTAGTTGCGTAAAGATTTGGGTGTAAAACACTGTAGCACTTTCGTTTGTATTTGATAATTATTGTCCCGTCATGGGTTAACTAGGCTCAAAAGATTCGTCTCGCAAATTACAATCTAACTGTGTAATTAGTTATTTTATTTAGCTACATTTAATACTTCATGCATGCGTTGAAACATTCGATGTGATGGAGAATCTTGTAAAGTTTTGGAATTTTGAAGGGAACTAAACAGGGCCTTATTTAGACTCCAAGTCTTCACGCAAATCAAGAATGAATGTGAGAGAGACAAGTGAGCCATATAAACTAAAATAACACCCTTTGCATTGGGAAGTATAGTTTCTTGTGATAGAGTCTTTGAGGCTTAGACTATATAAGTGGAGTCTGCATTAGAACTGCCCTAAATGAAGTATATTTGTAAAAGTTTTTAGAGATGGGTATAATTTTTCGTGGTGAATCTAATGACGGTAATTAATTGATGATTGGCTATAGTGATACTACAGTAACTATCCTCTAATCATGCGGTCAAAAGATTTATTAAATTATTTTATAAACTAGTTTTATTTAATACTGTAATTAGCAGTCAAAGTTTTCTAATACACACTTGTACTGAAAGCAGCGTCGCCATCGCTGCCTGCCCGCCGCGCGCAAGTCCGGTGCCATCCGGGGCCGGCGGCCCGAGTACCCACTGGCCACCGCTTTCCTCCCCGGGGATTTCGGCGCCCGCGATCACACGCGAGCGGGATGTGGGGCCTGCCCTGCCGCGAGCTAACACAATGCCGGCTTTTAGGCCTTGTTTAGTCGTAAAATTTAAAATTTCAAATCTATCATATCAAACGAGAAGTTTATATGCATAGAGTATTAAATTTAGGCTAAGTAAAAAATTAATTGCATAATTTGCTTGTAAATTACGAGACGAATCTAATGAGTCTAATTAGGCCGTGATTAGACACTAAATTGCTACAATTATTATTACAGTAACCATGTGTTAATGATGGATTAATTAGACTCATTAGATTCATCTCATAGTTTACAGAAAAGTTCTGTAATTAGTTTTGTGCTTAGTCTATATTTAATACTTCAAATGTGAAAAGATTTCATTTCAAAAAATTTAGGAACCCAACTAAACAATACCTTAGACTCCGTCCATATGTGCTAGTAGGCCAGTTGTGCAGTGCAGCGCTGGCACGGTGAACAACTTAGGCTCTGTTTGTTCCTAAGGCTAAAATTTAGTCCCGGTCACGTCAAAGAGAATATTACTATTTAAGAGTATTAAATAAAATATATTTATAATTTTTTGACAGATGAGTGCTAATTCACGAGACGAATCTAATGAGTCTAATTAATTCATAATTTGTTATAGTGATGCTACACTAACCATCCCCAAATTATGAATTAATATATCTCATTAGATTCGTCTCAAAATTTAGCTCTAGGTTCCGCAATTATTTTTATAATTAAATTTTATTTAATATTTTAAAATTATAAGATTATTTTTGATGTGATATAAACTAAAATTTAGCCCTGAATCCAAACAGTGCCTTACCTATTCATATACACTCCTATGGTTACACTCTGAACAGGCCTAGATCCATAATTTAATACACTCTGAACACTGCCTTTTATTTGAACGTACACTGAGATGTCTAAGCAAATAATATTTGAGGATTTCCAGGACAGTTCAGGAAACGAAGACGACAGAGCTTACCTAATTTTAGCAGCTTTAACACAAAACTATCTATATGGTGTATGTGCACATCGACACCAGTATGCTACTGTAAGCCAATAAAAAAAATGTAGCACGGATGTGATAATCATGTAGCTAGGGTCTAACGTCACTAACAAATAAACTGTTCAAGATTTCTATACTTATGAAAGGTAAAATAACTAAGTTGCTCCAATTGGTCCAAATTGATTACAATCAGAACAAATGGTGTGCAAAAGGCAACCAAGAAAATTCCAGAAGAATGAAAATCTATTAATATGTGTCCCAATTGGACAATCAATATACACCATGTTTGTTTTAAAGCATCTAGCAGCACTGAACAAACTCGAATTTAGATGGACAGGTTCCACCACAAGCAGTTGAGCTATGCTCAGTTCGCAACATCTGAACTTATTCCTTAGGAATATGTATCTACAAATAAAAATATAGATCATGCTGGAAAGCAGAAATCAACAATTTGTTTTTCTCTCAGCACCAATATGACCATATGCTCTCTTAAAAAACATTCAGATGATGATCAAGTCAGTAACAACTCAAAGCTGGGTACACATATATGGCCTATACATTAATTTGATTGGCACTGATAATATACAAATCTAATCACAGGAAAAAAGTATTTTAAATGGACACATCTTCCTATTGTATTCTAACTCGCATGAGCTTCATATGCGTATTTGAATATGGCAATGGAAAATTACGTTCCTTGAGCTCAACTGGACAACAGTGCATACTACATTTCACAATCGCTCTGGATACTTTGCTCACGAGTCATATCGATGCAAGAAACAAGTTACCAAGTGGCTGTCAATACAAGAGGACAAATTAAAGCACATGACTGACCAGCACACCCAGATCACAAGGACAAAGCAAATATAAATTACTCTCCGTTTGATATTTTTATCCCAAATTTGATCACTCGTCTTATTCAAAAATTTATACAAAATATCACTTCTTTTGTTGTGTTTTGTTTTATTAATAGAAGTCTTCAAGAAAATGACTTAAATTTGCCTATTTTTGCACAAATTTTATAATAAGACGAGTGGTCAAACTTGAGATTAAAAAAGTCAAACAAATTAAAATTTGGAACGGAGGGGGTACTGTCATGAACCTAATGACGGTATCCCCCGCCCCCCGTGACATACACCGTACCCCAACCTTCTCTTTCGGAAATCATTGCAGTGAGTTGCAGAGGCAAACATGGATACCATACAAACAGTATGGTGCAAGAAAGATTATTGGTCACAACTCAAAAATGATAAATTAACGAAGCTAGCGAGATGAAGATGTTCACATCAGTTGCCCAGATTTGAAGATCTAGATATACATACAGAGTTTTGTTGCAATGATTGTAAAATACCAATAGGTACCTTCAGATACTTTTGCCTTGAAATTTTTTCTCGCCATTGATCAATGGAAGGTATTTACAAAAATTAAATTAAATTAGTATTTGGTCTCACTTTTTGGTACTTGGTCCTACATTTTTGTACTACCAGATACTTTAGTCTAGGTACTTCATACCTTAACCACCATACGATCCTATCAGATGGACAGCTCATATTTTCTTCAATCTTTGTAAAACTTTTCATATAATCAAGGGCAACTTCTTCTAGATTTCATTTTTGCTTTGCCCTGGATTACGCAACCAAGGTGGACACAAGTCAGATGAGGAACTTGCCGTGAAGGAAAGTGTGATTGACCTGCCGAGTTAAAACGCTTAATTAAGTGTAACCGCTGTTATTTGGCGCATTAGCTTAATTAAGTATAACTTGACATGCTGTTTCAACCCACAGGCCGACCGAAACACACCAGAAGTCTCGCACGAAGGCGAGCGCAGAAGGTACCAGCACGATACAATCTTACAAAAATAGCAAATTATATTAAGACTTTTACAAAACAGCTTTAAATTTAAAATTTACAAATGAAAAGATAGCAGCGGAAAAGAATCTAACTTACAGAGCATTTTACTAGAGAATAAATAAAACAAACTAATAAATCGAGAACTACTGAGACGTGAAGACAAGGCGCCACATCGAGCCCACCGATATGTGTCGGTGTCCCGACCTGGGGGCCTGGATCCCAACTAGTACATGCTGCGTGTTTCCTCGTCCCAGATAATGATGCAAGAGGCAATCACAGTAACGCACGGTTTATCCTGGTTCCGGCCGCGGGGCCGTACGTCCAGCAAAGGGGGTGTGCGAGGGCACTGTATTATCTTGCACCCGGAGTACTTGTAGTAGGGGATACAAGCGAGGCGAGAGAGGGAGGGAAGCTCCCAAGTCTCTGCTAGAAGAGGGGTTGGACGTGGCGAATAGGGGTGCCGAAGCGTGGGTGATGATGGATCACGTCGGGAGGTGTCTGGACGTCCTCAGAGTCAGAGAAAAACCAGCCCGTGCTAAAGGAAGCCCGCCTCCTCCTTTTATAGTTACAAGGAGGGGCGGGGCACATGAGTGGGGACGTGGAAGTCGTCGTTTCCCTTGAATCGCGGGGTACAGTGGTCGAACACTGTAGGAAGTACACTGTGGGAAGGCGGCGCGCGTCGCAGTCGTCCTGGATATTGTCCTTGATCCTGCGAAGATCGCGCCGGTCATCCTGCAGTGTCCCTGCAGGCGGCGTGGTCGTCGCTGGTGTATAGTCTTCTTTATACGGCGCGGTGGTGTTCAGTGGGCCCTGCGGACTAGGGTCCTGGACACACCAGCGGTAGTGGTGGCGCGACGGCCCCGGACCCCCTGGTCGGAGTGCGGGCGTGCACACTAGAAGGTTCGGGGGACACGTGGAAGTCCTGGACCCCGAAAGGGGAAGGTCCAGGACTCCGTCCATTTTGTACTGGGCGCCCATCCCGGAAGGACACGTGACGTTACCGGACCCCTTCCCCAGCGGGAGGCGAGTCCGGATGATCGGTGTCGGCAGAACAGTAACGGGAGCAGTGCCGAGCCTGTCTTGTACCGCGTTGCAGGTCCCAAGGTACTGCTATAGCATCCGGGATGGCGGAATGGTGACCGGAGTCAGCGGATGGGACCCCGGTCATATCTACTGTGGGAGTGGCAGCCTGACGCCGCCCGTTCTTTGAGCCGTGGCGGAGTGGCTGGCTTTTAATGCCTTCGTACGGCGAGCGGTTGGGCGGCGGGGTTGTTTGTCCCTTGTGTCGAGGGGTGGCCTCGAGCGAGGCGGAGATGAGCCACCTGCTCGAGGGTAGATCCGCTACCTTCGAGCGAGGCGGAGATGAGCCACCTGCTCGAGGGTAGATCCGCTACCCTCGAGCGAGGTGGAGATGAGCCACCTGCTCGAGGGTAGATCCGCTACCCTCGAGCGAGGCGGAGATGAGCCACCTCCTCGAGGGTAGATCCGCTACCCTCGAGCGAGGCGGAGATCGTTCCGCGGGTTCGAGAGGAATATGAATGGGCCGCACGCTGGGCTTCTTTGAGTCCTTTCCTTTCTTCCGAGTGGGAAGCAGGCCGTGGGCCTTTGTGGGCCCAGTTATTTTAACAGGTGTTTTGCGTTTTTAGAGCAATCATAGTACCCCGATTAGGGTGTCCCTAATCGTGGTACCCGACAGTAGCCCCCGAGGCTTTGGTTGAGTCAGGGGATTCGGCCAAAGGATGATTCAGCGATTTCTCCCTTTTGACGTGATTAGTCAGTGCCGCGCATCCGCCAGATGTGCCTGGGTGCCAGCCCAGCGGATGTGACAGCTCGCTAGTCGGGGTAGTACACCCGTGGGGGGAGTACTTCGAGGCGCGTGTCTCTTTGTTTGTTTGTTTGTTTGAAGGACAAGACGTGTCCGCGTGCTGAGGGGGACCAGGGTGACGATGGCGCCTGCGGCTCGGCAGCTGGCGCTTTCGTCGCGCTGTCCCGCACTCAGGGCCTTGGCCCTGCCTTCCCTGGTTGCTTCGCAGCGCGCCGTTCGAGGGCGGTCGGCCTGAGCCGATGCTGCACCGCTTAGTGTCCAGGGGCTCAGCTCCGCTTTATTTTGTTCGGTCGTATCTCGGCGCGGTGACCGAGGACCTCCTTTGCTCGTTTAGTGCCTCGTCGCCACGGGTGACACAGGCCTCCGCTCTTCGCCAAGCTTGAAGCTTTGTGCCCGGCGCAACTATAAATAGGGGTCGTGGGGTTCCCTTTCCTCTCCAACCTCCCAACTCTTTCTTCCAGCATTGCCTAAATCTTGTAATGTTTCCTTTGCCTTTTTGTGATCGGCCCCCAGATGGGGTGGCCTGGCTTTTTTAGGCTTTTGGCGCTAGAAGAATGCTTGCGAGTGGTAGGGGAAGACCGGAGTGGGCGTGCGATCCATCCCTCAGGTTCAGTGGGATCAGCAGAAGAGCATTGGGCCCGTGGCGTCCTGCTTCTGCGATGTCCCCTAGCCTGAAGGGGGATGGAGACGCCTGACCATGGCGTTAGTGCCAGGTTGGGCGGCTGTTCTTTGCATCGTCCCCCAGATGATGAGGTTGCCCTTGGGGAGACGGTGCGGAGGGCGCTGTCCGCCAGCTCGACCCCCCGCATGGTCTTCGGTGGAGGAGACGCCAGAAGAAGGCTTGCGAGGAAAGCATCCCGCGGGACCCGTGTGGTCTGGGGGCTACTCCTCGCATCCCTAGCAGCCTCGCTGTTGCGTCAGCTAGGGGCTCGGTGCCTTTCTTCGTCGCTCACCCCTCCCCAAGACAGGGAAAATTGCCACGTAGGTGGCAACGTGTTTGTATCTTTTGATGGCTTCGCGCCAGTAACCGTTTGTAATCTTTATTTGCTTTTGAGCAATAAAGTCCCCTTTCTCCTCTACGGGGAGGATTACCGAGGGTATAGGGGTGTACATAGAGTTACGACCCTCGAATATGTGTGAAGTCACCTTCGCGGGGGTGCGTCAGCGCACACGCGGGTGTAGCCCCCGAGGCCTTGGAGGAGAGTTTGTGCTCGTCCAAGGGCTATAAATGTTGCCTCGCTGGATAGCTTTAATGGGGCGGCTGCCCAGCATCTTTTTCAGCCGGCATCGGCACTCTTTCAGCCAGCCTCGGCACGCTCAGTGCTGGTATAGCGGCCCGGCGTTCAGCATAACCATCAGGAGAGCGCACGTCAATAGCAGAGGGTTTGGTTAGACACGTGGAGTATCACATTTTGACGGTTGTCGACTTACTCGAGGGTGCGGTTTGAACCGTGGTGTGCGAGGAGCCCCCGAGCCCAGGCCCGTGTGAAGGCGTTCAGGGGAACTCTCGACTTCGATTACGACCCTCGTCGCCCTTCCGCAGGGAGGAGGGGTGAAGCGCACCATGCTACCCATGCCCGGACCGCGAGCTATGGCTGCTTCAGTGAGCTATTAGCGGATTGTTCAAGCGGACGTCTGTGCCCCGTTCGATAGGGGTCGGCTCGTGGTCCATAGACACGTCTCATAAAGTGCTCGCGAGGGTTCACTAGGCAGGGCTCGAACCCGTTCGGTAGGGTTCGAGGGCTCGATGCTCTCCCTCGATGGGATCCCCCTTCTAGGCACCCTCGACCGGCCTTGAACACTGCGTAGGATGTCTCGAACTTCACGTTCGAGGGTAGCTTGTACGGCACATCCCTGCAGTTCCTGACTCTGGTGATCTGGGGCGCCCGTCGAACCCCCTGAAGGGCCAGGCTTCGAACCCCTGATCAGTAAGGCCTCGGAATGCGATCCCTCCGAGGGTAAAGGGACCCCTGAAGGAATATTCCGTCTTGATTCGAAAACGACGCAGAGTCGCGAGTCACGCGCGCGGGTCTTCCGCCGGTAGTGGGCGACGTGGCCCGATTTGGGCGGTGCGGTGCGGGCGCGCCTTTTCAGGCGACAGCCTCGGGCAGACGAAGCGGCGTGGGCGGCGGCTGACGGATGGGATGGCGCAACAGTTGCGCCGCGCCCGCCGGTTACCGTGCCGCAGTTATTGCTGTGTGCGCGCGTGGGGGACTCCGCGGTCGTGGGGCCCAGCCATCAGTGATAGCGAAATCTACCGCATTCAATGCGGTAGATTTGGGCCGTGGTTGCGGCTGCGCCCGTCATGGTGAATAAAAATGAAGAGAAAGGGGGTGTTTGGGCTCACCTGGCCACTTGCCTTCATTCTGCTTCGCCTTCTCCGCCTCCCCTGCACCCTGAGCCCGCAGCCAAGAGCAGAAGGAGGAAGAGGAATGAGAGAGAGAGAGAGAGGGAGAAAAGAGAGAAGGGGCACCTTAGCCATCCCAGAGCCGTCGCTCCCACATTCTCCCACGAATCGAAGATATGTCGGACATCCAGGAGCCCTTGCCGTGGGGGAAGTCCTCCGCCACCGTGGCGGTCCTGGAGCAGCTGGTCGCCGACCGGCTGCTGCCGCGGATCACCGACTCGGGGGCGCCGGCGTGGATTTCCCCACATCTGGACGAGACCGAGCCGAAGCCCCCGCAAGGCTACGTCGTGAGCTTCGTGCGCCTTCACGAGCGAGGCTTCGGCGTCCCCGTCAGCAGGTTCATGAGGGCTTTGTGCGAATACTACGGAGTGGAGCTACACAATTTCAGCCCCAACTCCATCTCGCAGGTGGCGGTCTTCGTCGCCGTCTGCGAGGGGTACCTCGGCATCGAAGCCCATTGGGACCTCTGGATCCATCTGTTCCGCGGCGAACTCTTCGTTGAGAACGCGCGGAACCAGCCGAGGCGGTTCGCGCGCGCCGGTGGCCTGACGCTCCACGTCCGCCCGACCCGGAGGAACCTTTACATCTCAAGCAAGATGACGACGAACAACGCCGGGTGGAGTCGAGGGTGGTTCTACCTCCGGAACTTCAGGGGTGCGCTCCCGGCGTTTACTAACAGAGTTCTCCGGGAGCGACCACCGAAGTGGGACTGGGGGGTGTCGCCCCCATCGCAGCAACCCAAGCTCGAGGGCCTCACCGACGCGCTGGTCCGTTTGGCGAAGAAGGGGCTGACGGCAGCGGCCGTCATCGCGAACTTTCACCGGCAGAGGGTCATCCCTCTCGTGGAAAGGGCCCTGCCGATTTTCGAGCACACCCCCGGGAGCCAGGTGGAGGGCTCGAGGACGTCGAAGAAGCTGCTTTCCCACTCCGCCGCCGCCCGGAGGGCAAAGTATGCGGTGGCGGAGTTCCCCCAAAATCCCGAGGATCTTTGGAGGATCAAGATGCGCCCCGAGCCGGGGTACATTTCTCTAGTAAGTTTTAATTTCGAGCCTGTTGTGCGTTGTGTAGCCCCCTTTTCCTGACTCCATCTCGGACGTGCTTTGCAGGGGTTGAGGTGCGGCACCTCGAGGCCCCCAGCCCCAGAACAACGCCTGATCAATCGCCTCCACGCGGAGAAGATGAAAAGGCGGAAGGACGCGGCGGAGGCAAAGGCCGAGAGGAAGAGGAAGAGGAAGAGGAAGGCGAAGCACGACAAAGCGTGCAAGCTCGCTCGCACGGAGGGGAAGACGCGACCCGCCACGCCCGAGTCCTCGGAGGAGGAAGAGGAGGAGGTCTCGGATGCCGAAGACCATGCTCCGAGGGACGATGGAGAGGCGGCGGTTGCGAGTCCCCCACCGTTCTATCTGTGGGACGATGATGAGGGGGAGCTAGCAGCGGCAGAAGAGACGAGGGTCGTGGCGGTGCCATCTTGGGCCCGTCCCTCGAGGGTGCAGAGCGGGAGCCGTCGCCTCTGGTGACCGGTGAGGAGACGTCCGCGCCCCAGGTGCTGATTCGTGGTGACGAGGCTGCGGCAGGAGAGGAGTCGTCCGTGCTGGCAGCCTCGAGGCACCGGGCCGACACGAGAGGGACTACCTCGGGGCAGTCTTCGAGGGGCGGCACGATGCCCCGGGCTCGAAGAAGCGCCACGAGGAAGCGGAGCATGAGTGCTCGATCTGGGTAAGTAATTTGGATTTTGTTTTTGTTGCGTGTTTGGTGGATTTTTCGATCCTGTTGTCCTCAACTCACGTCTCTTGATTTCCAGCCCCGGGGCCGTTCCCAAAGATGTAGTGCAGCTTGCCCCGGCCAAGGCTCTCAAGACCGGGGCACGCAGCACGCCGCACACGGCGCCGCAGCCCTAGCCTGCCGTGGATCTCGAGGCGGTGGCCGCAAGGCTACGTGGGGCCATGGCTCGAGGGGCCCAGGCGGCACAGCAAGCTCGGGCACAGGAGGAGGGCGATGTCGTTCAGAGCGACGCCGGCTAGGGCGGTGCCAAAGCGGTTGCTCAGGCTGCCGATGCCGAGGAGGCCGGCCAGGGCGGCGTGGATGGCGCCACCCTGGCAATCACTGAAGTCGAGGCCGGTCGGGGTGACGCGGCAAGCGCCGCCCGACCAGATATGGAGGGAGAAACTGGCGGGGGCGCACAGGAGTGCCCTGCCGACCAAGCAGAGGAGGACACCCTCGTCCCCGAGTCCTCGAGGGCCGAGGGCGAGGGCGTCGCAGAGGAGGAGACGATGCAAGAGGCGCCGATGGTAGAAGGAGCCCCCGTCCCGGGGCCCACGGAGGTCTGGGACGAGGGTACTGTCGCGGTAGTGCCCGTGCCAACGGCGCAGGGGGGCGCGACGGCGGCGGTGGAGCTGCCGGACAGCAGTGAGGAGTACGGGGACTCGATGGACATCGACCCCGCTGGTGCGGCAAGCGCCGCCGCGCACATCGCCGAGTTCGCGTCGGCCAGCGCGGGCATGCTCGAGGCGGGGACATCCGAGGGGGGCCATCTCGGGGCGATCGTCCCGTCCGGGGTCCCCTCAGAGTTCCTCCGCAAGGAGCAAGAGGAGGAGGAATCCTGGAACAAGTAGATGGGCGTGGGTCAGGACATCTTGCAAGCCCTCGACCGCGCCTTCCAGCTCCACCAGAATGCGGATTACCAGGTCAGCTAGGTAAACACTTCCCCCCCCCCCAAAAATCGCTCAGGTTCGGTTTAACTTTTACGCATCTTCACCCACGTCCATCCCCTTTGCAGCAGCTGAGGGAAATCTCGCGCGAAAAGAGTGCCAAGATGACCCGGCTGTACTCCCAGATGAGCCAGCTCGGGCAACACAACGCCGAGCTGGTACTCAAGAACATCGACGCCAATACAAAAATGGTGGATCTGGGGGCGCGTCAGCAGGCGCTGGAGGAGGAACTGGCGCGGGTTGCCGATGAGCGGGACGCCCAGATGGCGGCAGCGGAGCAGAAGACCCGGGAGGCCGAGGCGCAAGCTTCCGAGCTGCAACGCCTTCGGACGGCACTCGAGGAGAGAGCTCGCGAGGCTGAGGTGCAGAGCGCTGAGCTGCAGCGCCTCAGCACAACGCTCGAGCAGCAGAAGGCCGAGCTCCTCCACAAAGAGGTGGCCGTGGTTGCGCTCACCGGGACCCTCCGGGAACAGGGCGAGGCCCTCGAGGAGAAGGAGGTGGCCCTCCAGAACATGGGGGCTACCCTTAAGGAGAAGGAAGCCTCCATGTCCTCACTCGAAGAGGCCGCTCGAGCCCAGAGGGAGGAGCCGCAAAGGAACATCACGGGTGAGTACCTTCGAGTTTTTCATTGATTTGTTTCTTTTCGTAGCTGACATTAATTTCCTTTGCTCAGAGCTGAGGCAGAAGGTGGCGGACGAGACTGCGGCGAAGGAAGCGGTCCACACCGCGCTCACGGCGGCACAGATGAAGTTTGCTGAGCTGGAGCAAACCGCCGTGAGCGTGTGTCAAGAGCTCGAGGGGGAGGGTGCCATCTCGAGCAGTTCGGTGATCAGCCGCCTGCGCGCGCTAGGCGGCCGGATTGCTGAACACGCCAAGAGCACCTTCCGTCTCGGTGTCATGCGGGCTCTCGCCGTGGCCTCGACGCATTACCTCATGGATCTCCAGAGGGTGTCGTCGGGGTACGTCGTTCCCGATGATTCGGATGCGGACGCCGCGTCGGCCATTATGGATGAAGCCGATGCAGTCGCGGAGGAGTTCGCCACCGTCCTCGCCGAGAAGCTCGAAGCAGACATCCCTCCCATCGCCGAATTCAACGCCCCTGAGGGCCCGCCAGGGGGGATGATAGCCTGTAGGAAAACTGGGCCTCGAAGCCCATGTAAATAGGTTAGTGTTTATATCATAGTCACGCTTTGTAATCGCATCCTATGAATATAAAAGATTTTATTTCGTTGAATTGACTGCGTGGCCCGTCGAGGCCTTGTGCGTTCGAGCCTATGTTTCTTTACTTTATTTCCGTGTTCTTCGTATGCGACTTAGATAAACATCTGCGAGGAAGTTTGCATTCGTAAGCAACGTAGGCGTAGGGTGGTGAGGGGGGTGCCGTATCCCGGAGGCGTAGGTGGCCCCACGACTCGGCCGGCCCCGTGCCGTAGTTGCTTACGCCTCGCATCCGTTTTTTCCAAGGATACGAGAAGCTTAGGGTCGAGACGGAAATTTTTCGAAAAACATTGGCGACTTTTTGGGGACGTTCGGGGGGTCCCCCCGTAGTAGCCCTCGAGGGTCCGGAAGGTTCCCAAAAATAAACAAGCAAAGCTTACTTCTTTATTATTTCGGGAAACTGAAAATGCGGGCACAAACAATGTGCAAAGAGCTCGAAATTTTAAGGATAGAAGCGACGTAGCTGTTGTATATTCCAAGCGTTGGTGAGGACTTCGCCCTTTTCGTTTGCCAGCTTGTACGTGCCGGGTTTGAGCACCTCGGCGATTATGTACGGTCCTTCCCATGGAGGTTAGAGCTTGTGGCGGCCCCTGCTGTCCCGTCGAAGCCTCAGCACCAAGTCCCCTTCGTTGAGATCTCGGCGCCGGACCCTCTGCGCTTGATACCTTCGTAAGGACTGCTGGTAGCGCGCAGAGTGGAGGAGCGCCACGTCTCTAGCCTCGTCCACTTGGTCCAGCGAGTCCTCGTGAGCTCGCTGGTTTCATTGCTCTTGGTATGCCTTGAGCCTTGGCGACCCGTACTCCAAGTCAGTGGGGAGGATGGCCTCGGCGCCATAGACGAGGAAGAACGGGGAAAAGCCCGTAGCTCTGCTTGGGGTCGTCCTCAGGCTCCAAATGACCAAGGGCAGCTCCGTGAGCCACCTCCGGCCGAATTTGTTCAACTTGTTGAAGATCCTTGGCTTTAGTCCTTGGAGGATCATGCCATTGGCACGCTCCACTTGCCCGTTCGTCTGTGGGTGTGCCACAGCCGACCAGTCCACACGTATGTGGAAGCTGTCGCAGAACGCCAAGAACCTCTTGCCTGTGAATTGGGTGCCGTTGTCGGTGATGATCGAGTTTGGGACCCCGAACCTGAAGACGATGTCGGTGAAGAACAGAACTGCTTGCTCGGATTTGATCTTGCCGATGGGTCGAGCCTCGATCCACTTGGAAAACTTGTCGACCGCCACCAGCAAGTTGGTGAAGCCCCTAGGCGCCTTTTTCAGCGGACCAACGAGGTCTAGTCCCCACACGGCGAATGGCCACGTGATGGGGATGGTCTGTAGAGCATGGGCCGGGAGGTGTGTTTTTCGAGCATAGAACTGGCAACCCTCGCAGGTCCGCACAACGTCGGTGGCGTCGGCGACCGCGGTGGGCCAGTAAAAGCCTTGCCGAAATGCGTTACCCATGAGGGTGCGCGGCGCGGCGTGATGGCCGCAGATGCCGGCATGGATGTCGCGGATCGGCTCTTTGCCCTCAGGGATGGGGATGCATCGCTGCAGGACACCCGAGGGGCTGCGCTTGTGTAGCTCGTTGTCGATTAGAATGAAGGACTTGGCCCGCCTGGCGAGGCACCGCGCCTGAGCGCGGTTCGAGGGTAGGACCCCTCGAATCATCCAGTCAAGATACTGGATGCGCCAGTCTCGCGAAGTGGGGGCCTCGTCGACTTCCATTGCTTCGGCCTCGTCCGCGGAGGTGGTCTCGAAGTCAATGTCCATGGGCTCGACCTCGTCCGCCGGGGGGTTCCCGCCGGAGGGCCCAGCGGACGAGGGGCCTGACTCCGCCGGGCCCCTAAACTCGACGGAGGGCTTGATGATGTCTCGAGCGAAGATGTTCGGGGGGACGGTAGTCCGCCCCGACGCGATCTTGGCTAATTCGTCAGCGTCCTCGTTGTACTTGCGCGGGATATGATTGAGCTCTAGGCCGTCGAACTTGTCTTCGAGGCGGCGCACTGCATTGCAGTACGCCTCCATCTTCGGGTTGTGACAGCTAGACTCCTTCATTACTTGATCGACGACGAGTTGAGAGTCCCCGCTTACGTCGAGACGCTTGACACCGAGTTCGATGGCGATGCGGAGGCCGCTGAGGAGGGCCTCATACTCCGCCATGTTGTTCGACGCAGGGAAGTATAGGCATATCACGTATCGCATATGTTCTCCGAGGGGTGAGATGAAAAGGAGGCCGGCACCGGCGCCGGTTTTCATCACCGACCCGTCGAAAAACATAGTCCAGCATTCGCCCTGGATTTGTGGTGGGGGTAGTTGAACGTCCGTCCACTCAGCCACGAAGTCAGCCAAGATTTGGGACTTGATCGCTTTGCGGGGGGCGTAAGTAAGGGTTTCCCCCCATCAGCTCCACAGACCATTTGGCGATTCTACCCTCGGCTTCCCGGTTGCGGGCTATCTCTCCCAAAGGAAAAGACGAGACCACGGCGACGGGATGGGCCTCGAAGTAGTGGCGCAGCTTACGCCGAGCCAGAACCACTGCGTAGAGAAGCTTCTGAATCTGCGGATAGCGTATCTTAGTTTCAGACAACACCTCGCTGATGTAGTACATCGGCCGCTGGACGGGCAATGCATGGCCCTCCTCTTGTCTTTCGACCACGATCACCGCGCTGACCACTTGGGTCGTCGCAGCTATGTACAGGTAGAGGGGCTCGCCGTCCGTGGGTGGTGTGAGGATGGGGGCACGAGTGAGTGATGCCTTCAGCCTTTCGAGGGCTTCTTGAGCTTCGGGGGTCCACGTGAAGTACTCGGTTTTCCTCAAGAGTCGATACAGGGGTAAGCCTTTCTCGCCGAGGCGCGAGATGAACCGGCTAAGAGACGCTAGGCATCCCATGACCCTCTGTACCCCCTTTAGGTCTCGGATCGGTCCCATCCGAGTGATGGCCGAGACTTTATCAGGGTTGGGTTCGATGCCCCGCTGGGAGACAATGAAGCCCAAGAGCATGCCTCGAGGCACCCCGAGCACGCACTTCTCGGGGTTAAGTTTTACCCCTATGGCCCGTAGGCAATCGAATGTGATCCTGAGATCAGCAACCAGGTCGTCCGCCTTCCTGGATTTTACAACGATGTCATCGACAAATGCCTCTGCGCTGCGCCCGAGATGGTCTCCAAAAACGTGGAGCATACACCGTTGGTATGTGGCTCCGGCGTTTCTGAGGCCAAAGGGCATCATAACGTAGCAGTACATGCCAAAAGGTGTGATAAAAGAAGTCGCGAGCTGGTCGGACTCTTTCATCTTGATTTGGTGGTAACCGGAGGGGTTGGACTCGCTTCCCCGACGCAACGCCATGAAATGGCGACTTGCTGGGGCGGAGCTTGTCCTGTCCGATCCCCATGAGCTCCAAGGTGTGGGCGTACATGATGTTGAGGCTGCTGCCTCCATCCATGAGCACCTTGGAGAAGCGTGTGTTGCCGATGATGGGATCAACAACGAGCGGATACCGTCCCGGATGCGGGATGTAGTCGGGGTTGTCCTCGCTGCCAAAGGAAATAGTATCCTTCGACCAATCGAGGTAGGATGGCGTGGCCTTGGTGACGGAGAAGACTTCCCGGCGCTCACGCTTGCGCTGCCGAGAAGTCATATTCATCGTCGCTCCTCCAAAGATGAAGAAGGCGTTCTCCACCGGGGGGAACTCGTCATCTCCACCTTTATCGCCAGCATCCTTCTTCTTGTCTTCGTCGCGATGCGCGACGCGGTTGTAATATTTCTTGAGCATTTCGCACTGCTCGAGGGTATGGTTGACCGGACCCTTGTGGTAAGGACACAGCTTCTTAAGCATGTCGTCGAATTGGCCACCACCACCTCGAGGGGGGCCTCGAGGTCCTTTGCAGCCTGGGGCGGCAGCGAAGGCCTCCTCGGAGTCTTCTGCCTGCCCCGACCGAAGCTGGTTTGGTGGGACCGGCTTCTTTCCCTTCCTCCCCCGCTTCAGTTTCTTGGCGGGGGCGTTGGACTTGACGTGGCTGCCCTCCGCGGGTGCATCGTCCTTGCGCTTGCTCGATTTGTCGTCGAAGATGGCACCAACAGCCTCCTCGCCGGCGGCATAGTTGGTGGCAGCGTCGAACAACTCATTGGTGCTGACGGGTCGGCTTCTCGCGAGCTCATGCACCAGGTTTTTGCACGTCGTACCCTCGAGGAAAGCGTTAATGACCTCGACGTGGGTGACGTTGGGGAGCTCGGTGCACTGCTTGGAGAAGCGTCGCACGTAGTCACGCAGGGACTCGCGGGGCTTCTGGCGGCAACCTTTGAGGTCCCAGGAATTCCCAGGGCGCACGTACGTGCCCTGGAAATTGCCCACGAAGATATGGACCAAGTCGGCCCAGTTGTGAATCTGATCCGCGGGCAGGTGCTCGAGCCACGTTCGTGTGGCGTCAGCAAAATGAAGAGGAAGGTTGCGGATGATGACTGCGTCCTCCGTCGCGCCGCCTAGCTGACACGCTAGGCGGTAGTCGTTGAGCCAGACTACAGGATCAGTCTCGCCCGAGTACTTGACGAGGGTGTTGGGTTGTCGAAAGTGCGGGGGAAAAGATGCTGTTCGAATCTCCCGGCTGAATACCCGGGTGCTCGGAGGCTCCGGTGACTCACCCCTATCGTGCTCGGGGTCGAAGCGTCCACCCCATCGAGGGGTGTACCTCCTGCCGTCGATGACGTTGCGGGCGTCGCCGTCACCAGCGTGCCCGCGAGTGTCACGGATTCGCTCCCTTGCGGGAATTCTTCCGATGCGCTTGTGCACCGAGGGTGCCTTCGCGCCGGGCGCTACGGCTGCCTTGCCCTTCCCTGCTGGTGGTGTGTGCACCGAAACCTCGCGGTCCTGGTGCGCAGTCCCACCAGGCTGCTCCGGGGCCTTCGAGCGCATTCGAGACGCAGAACTCTCGGCCTGCTGCACGGCAGCTTGTTCGATGAGCTCCTGTGCCTCGCGGCGCAGGTTGCGGCCCGAAGGCGTCGATGGCTCGGGCATAGCTTGAAGTAGATAGGCCGCAGCGACGAGTTTTTCGCCGGCCGTTTGCAGTTCCGGAGATTTGTCGATGTTGTCGTCGGCTAGGATGCGCTCCCGGGCAACACGTCCCGCCGCCTGGGCGTGTGCACCTCGTACGGTACGCTGCTGTTCAAGTGCGGCGCGCAGCTCCTGGGTTTGTTGATGCTGTTCGTCGAGCTTGGCTTGAAGCTCGTTGAGCTGCGCCAGTTGAGCTTGTCGCGCCGCCGAACTTGACGAGGAAGGGGCTGCAGGCGGGACCACCGGTTGCTTTGCCCGCGCGTCCGCCCCGCCGTCCCCGTCGTTGCTTGGGGCATTGTTGTCCCGCTCATCCGCAAGGTCCGCCATGAAGCACTCCCGGGAAGGATCGAAATCCCCCTCACTGCAGTCTTCGGAGCAGGTGAGGCAGTAAGCCGTCGCCAGCTGGAACGAGCGAAGAGCGTCGGGGTCGCGAACCCCGCAGTAATCCTTGGCCTCCTCGGTCGTGAAGTTGTTCATGAAGAAGTTGATGTCGTCGGCGGCCGAGCTCGCTGTCTCGGGGTAGGATTCGTCAGGAGACGACGCGATGAGGCTGCGGATCGACAAAAGATGATGACCTGGCAGATCCTCATGCTCGATGGAGTTAGCGCTGATTGAAGAGGCGTGGGCGGCAGCGTTGCGCATCTCGAAGGGGAAGATGATGCCCGTAGCAGATGACGCCGAGGCACGTGATGACGAAGTGGTGGCTCCGTTGGTTGTGACGCTGAGTTGCGACATGCCAGCCTCGACCCATGTGGGGGAGCAGTGGCGTGCCGCGCGACGTCGCTCCGCGCGTGCTTGTCGCGAACGCTGACCCGAGCGCCCGTTGCGCTGGGCTGGTGAAGTCGGATCGATGGGGTTGCGTCCGGGGGAGAGGAGCTGCATGAGGTAACTGTTGCCGGTTGCCCTGAACTCGAGACTCCCGAACGAGATCACGCGTCCCGCTGGGAGCGGATCCGAAACACCCATGGGGTGCGGGTTGGATCTGCCCGCCATCCCTGAAGATCAAAATGGGAACAAGAGAGAAAAAATGTTACGCAGCGGCCCCTACCTGGCGCGCCAACTATCGGTGTCCCGATCTGGGGGCCTCGATCCCAACTAGTAAATGCTGTGTGTTTCCTCGTCCCAGATGATAATGCAAGAGGCAATCACAGTAACGCACTTTTTATTCTGGTTCCGGCCGCGGGGCCGTACGTCCAGCAAAGGGGGTGTGCGAGGGCACTGTATTATCTTGCACCCGGAGTGCTTGTAGTAGGGGATACAAGCGAGACGAGAGAGGGAGGGAAGCTCCCAAGTCTCTGCTAGAAGAGGGGTTGAACGTGGCGAATAGGGGTGCCGAAGCGTGGGTGATGATGGATCACGTCGGGAGGTGTCTGGACGTCCTCAGAGCCAGAGAAAAACCAGCCCGTGCTAAAGGAAGCCCGCCTCCTCCTTTTATAGTTACAAGGAGGGGCGGGGCACATGAGTGGGGACGTGGAAGTCGTCGTTTCCCTTGAATCGCGGGGTACAGTGGTCGAACACTGTAGGAAGTACACTGTGGGAAGGCGGCGCGCGTCGCAGTCGTCCTGGATATTGTCCTTGGTCCTGCGAAGATCGCGCCGGTCGTCCTGCAGTGTCCCTGCAGGCGGCGTGGTCGTCACTGGTGTATAGTCTTCTTTATACGGCGCGGTGGTGTTCAGTGGGCCCTGCGGACTAGGGTCCTGGACACACCAGCGGTAGTGGTGGCGCGACGGCCCCGGACCCCCTGGTCGGAGTGCGGGCGTGCACACTAAAAGGTTCGGAGGACACGTGGAAGTCCTGGACCCCTAAAGGGGAAGGTCCAGGACTCCGTCCATTTTGTACTGGGCGCCCCTCCCGGAAGGACACGTGACGTTACCGGACCCCTTCCCCAGCGGGAGGCGAGTCCGGATGATCGGTGTCGGCAGAACAGTAACGGGAGCAGTGCCGAGCCTGTCTTGTCTCGCGTTGCAGGTCCCAAGGTACTGCTACAACATCCGGGATGGCGGAATGGTGACCGGAGTCAGCGGATGGGACCCCGATCATATCTACTGTGGGAGTGGCAGCCTGACGCCGCCCGTTCTTTGAGCCGTGGCGGAGTGGCTGGCTTTTAATGCCTTCGTACGGCGAGCGGTTGGGCGGCGGGGTTGTTTGTCCCTTGTGCCGAGGGGTGGCCTCGAGCGAGGGGGAGATGAGCCACCTGCTCGAGGGTAGATCCGCTACCTTCGAGCGAGGCGGAGATGAGCCACCTGCTCGAGGGTAGATCCGCTACCCTCGAGCGAGGCGGAGATCGTTCCGCGGGTTCGAGAGGAATATGAATGGGCCGCATGCTGGGCTTCTTTGAGTCCTTTCCTTTCTTCCGAGTGGGAAGCAGGCCGTGGGCCTTTGTGGGCCCAGTTGTTTTAACAGGTGTTTTGCGTTTTTAGAGCGATCTTAGTACCCCGATTAGGGAGTCCCTAATCATGGTACCCGACAATATGAAACCTAGTTAGCTCCTAAACCTGAAATAGGGTAAACAACAAACCCTGAGCAACTAATACTCAGCAAGACTTACCCACCTAATGGGTATACTTAGCCCACATATCTAGACATGCAAGGCTTTTGGCTGGTGGTTATTTTGTAGAAAACAGCGACTAAAGTAATTCCTAAATTTCCATATTTTTTCTCCAGATTCTATATAAATTTCACTATAGTCCAATATTTACTTAAACCAACTATAGCAAACATAGTGGTGCAATCCATAGTAATTCAATGTGTTCATTATCATATATATATATATATATATATATATATATATATATATATACTCATCATTCCATCATAACACTACGATGCGACGCAGTGATCAAGGTGCTCATATCCAAGAGCGAATGACGGTGAATCGATCCGATTTAATCTTACAAGGTGGACCTAACCAACACGGCACGCATTTGCCCCGTCGGACTATACGAGCCAACTATTCCTCTCCCCGCCTCTGACTACAGGACCGCCCCACCAGCGTGTAGTCAGTCGAGCTCAACGAGAGACCACCAAAAATAAATACATGCTTCCCGATTCTCCGCGACTACTCGACTTGCCCTAAGTGGTGGGAAGGAGTCATGTACTTTCAAAGTAAGGCAGTACTAGCCTTACCGGTTTCGACTACCTCCTACTCCCGGCATGCGATTAGTACAGTTCAAACATGATCAGCAGGGCCAACAACAGTTCGGTCCTTAATCGACTCAGACGGGACTACACCTCTCCCGCCCGGTCTCAAATTTCCATGCATTCTATATCCATTCAGCAACTCATATGTCGAAATATAATTAATTCACATATCTCGCGAGTAACCGGAAATTACTCGACTTCTAAACATCCTAAATCTCGCGGGTGACAAGAAGTCACTCGGCTTCTACCGGGAACTCTTAAGCATAGCATTACTATCGTCCTAACATACTAGTATAAACTCAAGGAAACCTAGGGATCATGCAACTAGGGTTTCAACCAATTTCTATACATAATGCACAATTAATAGATATATATAGGTGTCATAATTTCAAATAATAAGATGTGCACCGGGGCTTGCCTTCGGGCTGCTGCTCGACACTGGCTTAGCTGGGCCTTGGGCCGGGTGCTCACAATTCTCCTGCTGAACTTGCCCCCGCTGCTCCTGTGGCCCGGCGATCACCTCGTACACGGCTCCTTCGGCTGCGGCGTCTACACGTATGCATATGACATGAGAATGCATGCTGTATGATTTGTAACTTTGAAACACGCCTAAACCGTATACACGCACCACTACCCGAGCCAACCCGACGCCCACACTTCTGCAAAACCAGGAATATCCGGACTTCAATCCGGAATTTCCGGAGTATCCGGATTAATACTCGGAGTTTTTCCCCGGAGTGTTCCAAATCCGGAGTATCCGGGCTTATACCCGGAGTCTCCGGGTTTCCTACCATTTTCGCCCCCAAAAACTGAAATCTTGATTTCTGGCCAAACGAACCCACAAAAATCAAAACCCTCCTAGACCCTAGTAGAGTGTTCATAAGAAGATGATTGACCCAAGAGAAATCACTCAAAACCTCCTAAAACACTCAAACCGGCTAGCCCTAGCTTTTAGCACCTTGAGCTCACCTTTCTTGCCCGAAGAACTTGAATCAAAGCCAACCCAAGGTGGAACATGTAGAAAAGATGATTTCCCCACGCCGGTAGAAGCTTATTTGGCCTTGGAATGGATTTGGAAGGAAGGATTTGGAGTTTAGGGCCAAGGGGAGAGGAGAGCTCGTGAGGGAGTGAGGAATAGAGAAGAGCTGATGTTTTAACGTTTGGAAACAGTGCAAGAGCTAAGACACGTGATATAGAAACTCCAGGTCCGGACTATCCGGAAGCAAATCCGGAGTATCCGGGTAATTCCGGAATATCCGGGTGCAAACTCGGAGTATCCGGGTTTCCCAGGCTTCAGAAAATTGGACTGAACTTGAGTCAATTTTGGTGACTCGATTTGTACCCGAAGGACTAGGTCTCTAATTAACTAGTTAAGCCCGTAATTAATCTTGATTATAGGTGATTAACACCTTGGGTGTTACAGAAATTCTCACCATATAAACCCTGTTCTGGTTAATTGATGCCATCTTGACTTCTGAGCTTGAGCTACAACAAGGGCATCCATCCTGTGTGCAGCTACTTGTCACTGCTCTTTACCAAGCTGGAGGCTCAACAAGCTTGAGCTACAAGGCTCAAGGTGTTAACGAAGGCCTTGTTTAGATGCAAAATTCAAAATTCTAAAACTATCTTGCGGCATATACATGGAGTATTAAATCTAGACGAAATAAAAAACTAATTGCATAGTTTGCTTGTAAATTATGAGGCGAATCTAATGAGTCTAATTAGGCCATGATTAGATAATAAATTGCAACATTAAAACTATAGTAAACATGCGCTAATGACAGATTAATTAGTCATAATAAATTCATCTCATAGTTTAAAGATGAATTCTATAATTAGTTTTGTGATTAGTCTATATTTAATACTTCAAATGTGCAAAGATTCACTTTTAAAAACTTTACACAGTGCATCTAAACAAGGCCGAAACAGAAAGCTCCTAAAGATTTTGGTGCATCGAGATTACAAGTTTAGGTCATGCATTTATCTAAGCACGAGGTAGCACCACCTTGCAAACGTACACTTTCAAATGTCCCTAAATATGTTGGCGCATAGAGATTACAAGTTTTGATCATGAATATTAATTTATCTAAGCACAAGATAGCACCACCTTGAAAACACTTTGAAATGACCAAGGGTAGTTATATCTATAGGTTCAACCACTCAAATAGCCATCACTCCAGCGGTTTAAAGTTCCTATGTGTCGGGTGATCGCGCCAGAAGAGTGTTGTCACTGGAATACTTAGGTGCATAGCTTTTCCTAAACTAGATGTTGTAACCCAACTCCCTACAACATAAACTACTGCATAGAGGACCATCACGGCCAGGTGAAAAAACCCATCACCGGCGGTGATACTCTTTTTAGGAAGAAAAAAAAACAAGCGATGCTCGTCCCGCTCCCTGCACATCCATGCCGCGCACCGCGCTCACCATGGCTACACACCTCTGACTTGCTAGCGTGGCCCCTTCATCGCAAGAGCAGGTGGGGAGGGGCGGCTCCGCGTAGCTGCAGCATCCCCTCAAACTGTCGTGGCTCCACACGGCGGGGGATGGCAGGGTGGGTAAAAGGAGGGGAAGCGAGGGAGGGAAGGGGCGCCCCCACGCTGCTGCGGCGGGGAAGGAGAGGGGAAGGGCGGGGTGGGAGGAAAGGAGGTGAGATGGTGGCAGCAATGCATAGGAAAGAAGGTGGCGGGGGAGGGGACGCGAGGGACGGGAGGACTGGCCGGGGAGAAGAGATCAATGAGAGGGAGAGGAGGGAGAGCGATAGAGGGACAAATAATATGAGATAGTGGTATTCACATCACCTCCGATTTATATTGCCCCTACTACGGTTCTTCGTGCAAAATTGGCTAGTTGCATTGTGCATTGGGTACTACAATCACTACTATAAAAACGATTTTCAAGTGCGGTTTCTGCCCCTGCTTCTCGCAGCAAGAAATGTCATTTGTTAGACGGGTAACATGCCCACCACTACAAATGTATTTTCATAGCCGGGTCATGGGGTGACCCGCCCCAGGAAACCAATTTAAAAAACAGAAAAAGCAAAAGAAAATGTGGAGTGTATTGGCGGAGGCACCCTCGCCACTCGCCACTGTTGCCACTAACGCGCGCATCCCTCTCCCAAAGCACCGCCGTGGCATACGCTCGGACGCGCCCTATCTGTGCGCCTCCCGGTGCCAAAAGGTGCACCACAAAGCACCCGGGCTCCTTCAGCTATGCCCTGCACTGGGGGCAGGCGGCCCCGCCGCCTGCGACGCTCATGTCAACCAGGCAGTGGAGGACGGGGACCAGATCAGGCGTGCGCTGGTGTTCCTCGTCCGTCGCGAAGTCCTTGCAACAACAGTAGCAGCACCGCCACTTAGTCGTCACAATCCAACACTGTCAACACGCGCTCGGAGAGGCTAGCAGCCGAGCCATCTCCAGCACCGCTGGAGCAACTCTGCCAGCCGGGGGCCCCGACTGCACCACAGGATCGATCAAGATTTGTTGAAAAATATAAAATGGTGGATTTTCGTATAACAAAAACTTGTCACTAATTGACCTCTCGAACCCTCTCTCCGAAAATTGGTGAAACGCTCACATATATCGATCTCTATTTTGGACCTTTTTATTTTCCATGTCGCAGATGCAAAAAAAATAATTTTTACACCTTTTGTTCATCTTAAAGGCTCTCCGAAAAAGATGAACTCAGATATGATGCTAGTATGGTAATCCACCTACAAATTAGTGTGTTCTTTGTTTCTTCTCAGGAATTTACAGTAGGGTGGAAAGATAAGAAAATTTCTTTTTGAGGGAAAAGATAAGAAAATTCATGGGACTGAGATTAGCAAAGTCAAAAGAAAATTCGTGGGACTGAGATTAGCAAAGTCAAAGCAAAGTAAATCTTGCACTGAGGAAAAAAACGGAAGCTACACGCGCACCACGGGATGGAGATGGGGCCGACGCTGGAGCTCCACGGCGCCACCGGCATAGGAAAATGTATATGCATATACTAGGTGATACTCCGTGCGTTGCAGCGGGATACTAAGGTGATTGTATGGCAACATTCTTTTGCTAATGACATTGTATATGAAAATATGTTCATTTTGTTAAGAAAGGCTCTTAAATGATTGATCCTCTGTGTAGAAATTTTGTAGTGAGGTACTGCAAAGACTAATAAGTTACATGCATGAATGTTATTAGTCACAGAAAATAGGTGTAAGAAATAAACAGATGATCTTAGTGGATGATGACGTGACGTCTAATGTAGTGGATTCCTATATGACATGGATAGCTTGCATGTTAAGAGAAATAGAATTAATGACTTTTAGTGGGGTGCATCTATATAGGTTATATAGATGTGCAAGCTCAGGAGCTGTACAGCCAGCCTCTTTAATATTGATCGTATGTTGGAGGCTGTTTCTAAGAGACTTAATGCTCAGTGGTAATGGCCAACAAAGTACCTCTTAATGCTCAGCGGTAGTGGCCAGCAAATTGCTCCCGATGTATGACAGAGTAAATGTTTTATGTTCATCTATTAATGATGTATCTTTTGTATGGAAGGTAAGATTATGTTAGTTGCTGAGATCTAATGGACAACACTAATTGATGTGGCTTAATGCAGAGAAATCTAGTGAGGACCAACTTTATATATTTATAGATATGTGTGATCCTGGAAATGATCTACAGAGACACTCAAACGATCGATACGCACGCGAATGACACGACTGAATTCATCATCTCTCTCTTGTCCCCGACCACAGAAACTGAAACTGATCCGCATTGGATCAAGTTGCACATTTCACTGTCAGGTCTGGAGTCTGGACGGCATGTACAGGCATAAAGCCATCGTTTCCTCTGCTGTTGCGCGCGCACGGCCGGCCGGTCGCTATATTGCAGTGTGCATCTCGCGGAGCGCTTTCTAGCTCGTACAGAACGAAACGTACAAAAAAAAACAACCACCAAACAGAAAAACTAGGGAAAATGCAGATATTGCTATCGCAACTGGGCGCTGTAGCCTTCACTGATTTACGAAAATGCTGGAGGTCCTGTACATTTCGCATTAGGCTCGGTTTAGTTCCAAAAAAATTTCTACAGTATCCGTCACATCGAATGTTCGAACACATGCATGAAATATTAAATACAGTTGAGAAAAATAATTAATTACACAGTCTAACTGATTAACACGAGATGAAAGTATAATTATTCAATAACTAGACATTATTTATCAAGTAACAACGAAATGTGCTACAATACTAAAAGCAACAACTTTTCACCAACTAAACAGAGCAGCCTTAGTATCTGGAGCTAGCTCCAACTTGTGAGCAGGCGAGCAGCGATCGATGGCCGCGGCTATCTGGGAGCACGCGCACACGTAAATGGTGCGCTACGGTGGCCTCTCTTTCAAATCGATCTGTGCTGGTATGCCTGCATCGGGTAGCTATGTGAATTTAGGTGGCTGGGTTTGTGAAATTGTGATAGCTAACTGGCAGGTCAAGTGGCGTCGCGAGTACGTACATACACGTAGGTACCTGCAACCAAAGTCACGCGTTTTGAAATGAAGCTAGCAGTCGACGACATGACGACGTTGGCTGATCGCTGATAGATGCAGCAGCTAGCCAGCTATAGGTTCTCGTCGTCATTAGACCTGCACGGGTCGAGGCGTTGCTGGGCACATGCATGCGGGCTTAGGCGGCGGCGATCAGCCAGCACGCGAACATGGCGCGCCCTCGGCCGGCCGTCAGCGACTCGTCAGCTGCCAGCAACGCCGTCGTGCGAGTGAAATATATACAATATAGTATCCTGAACAACCACCGTACCAGAGAATGAAGTGCTTGCTCGGCTTCTTGTTCCTTGCAATGCACGGATCGTCAACGCCGGCCGGTTGCCAACAACGAGCGAGCCAGCCACTGATAAGTTTACTCTTGCCGCGGCGTGGTCACGTTAGATACAGTCAGCCACATGTATTTCAAAAAAAGATACAGTCAGCCACGTGGGGAACGCACACCGTACCGTCGCCGCGCGTGGCCACGGCTGTCGGATCAGCAGCCAGGCACAGCAGCTCGTGACGATCATCAGATCAGCCCTGCAGATACGGGCACCGGATCAATCATCGGGGCCGGGGGCTGTGGACACGGCCAGCGATGTCGTGAGGCACGAGCACAGATCGATACGGCTGGGTGGTCATCTGCAGCTGTAACCCAGAGGGGAGGCCAACTAGGCCGAGAGGAGTAGAGGACGACGTCGCTGTCGCGGCCTGCCTGGTGCCCTCCGGCCTGCGCCCGCCCAACCCATCCATCGGCCGCGCTCCCCATCGGATGCCGCCGCCAAATTAAAATACCCGCCCACGCGCGGTCGGTCGGTCGGTCCCGACCCCTGGCTCGATCTCGATCGCGCTCCGGGCGGTGGGATTCGGCGCGCACATGTGCGCGGGCCGCGGCGCTCCCACGCGGAACAGTCAGGAACCTGGCGCCGGACACCGGTGGGTGAGCGAGAGGTACGGCGTACGGTCGGTGTCAGCCAGCCACACTCTGATCGAATCTAATCTGGTAGCACCAATCCGGCCACCAAATTGTCCATCTTTGTTGGCTGTGTTTAGATTCAAAATTTCTCTCATCAAACTTCACTATACACCTATCACATTAAATTTTTTTGCCTCGTACATGAAGCATTAAATGTAGGTAAATAAAAAAACTAATTGTATAGTTTTGATGTACACGGCGAGATGAATTTTTTTAGCCTAATTAGGTCACGATAGGACAATAATTATCACAAACAAACGAAAAGTGCTACAGTGTGCTATAATATCTGATGTGACCTTTTTTACCACCATTTTATGAATCTAAACACAGCCGTTGAAGCCTTGATGAGGATGGTCGGAGAGAGAGATATTTCTGGTAACGGGGACCCAAGAAAGGTCGTAACAAAAGCGACCGTTCAAAATGGCATCGTGTATCAACCCTCAGCTATCTTCATTCTTCAACACATATTGAAGCGGTGGCTTTGCATGTTTCTAGGAGGAAATAGTAGTATGATTGACCACAAATATAATAATCTATATATCGAGCTTGAAGCGGTGGCTCATCTCATCGTCTTGAAGTTGTATGATCACAATCAAGGGCGAGCTTTGTTTGAAGTTAAATAAAGAAATAGTATTCGGATCAATATTCAACAACAATAACAACAACGATGTGCGGGCAGTATCCGTCAATAGATTCATTACACTCGCTCTCGCCCCTATTCCGATTCTTGCCACTAGAAGAAATCTCTAACCAAATCGACTCCACCAATGCAATCCACGACCTCAACTACCCCTCCCAGCCCCCTCTCCCCTTCCACTAGAACCACCCTGCCCAGGCACCGAGCGCCGTCTAGTGCCACTGCCATGGCCGCGGGTGCCGCCGTGGGGACCTGCCCAGCATAATAATCCACAAAATGGAACCGGCACGTTCCGTAGATGATTTTCCATGCCTCAAATCCAAACTCCCAACTCATCACTCATCTTGAACCACCGGATGGGGTTTCTTTTCATGGCCATGGTGTCTGTCTAGAGGAGGAAGACGACTCCTTGCTCCCAACGTGTGGGGTCTATCTACCACAGTAGTTTTTTGAGTGGAGGAGGGGGAATGGATGGAGAGGCTGTCGGATCTCCCACCCTTTGGCTAGTTTTTTATTTGTTTATCTAGTCTTTTATATAGTCATTTTGCTAGGAACTTTACCTAATCTGTTGGAGTTGCTCGGAAATTAAAGATCAAGACAATGCATTTGTTTTACTTGGCACTACACATGAGTTCACCATCAATTATGATGATGAATGATCACTTACAATGCATTTGTTTTACTTGGATATATGTCTGGGTTATTTTTATTGTATTGTAGATATATGCCATATGTATGAAAGGTTTCCAAAATTAGTGGACCGAAATCAAGGATTGGGTTAGTGATTTGTATAATTATGCCCAAACTTCTTTCTTTATTTTATTCACGTATACCATATTCACTAAATATTTCCAAAAGAAATGAGCTGAAATTAAGTGTATAGTCAAGAATTGATACCTGCCTTCAATACCTGAAGAGTTGTAGGTTTTTTCGATATTAACTTAAGATGTTCAATATTTATTAATTTGGTGTAAATATAAGCTTTTTGTTTATCATATTTTAGAAACACGTGCCATAACTCTCAACTAGTACGTACGCCCTCCATCCTGAAAAATATCACTTCTTTTGTTGTCGCATGATTTATCAATACAAGTTCTTCAAGAATAACTTAAATTTGACTATGTGTTTACAAATTTTTTGAATAAGACGAGTGGTCAAATTTGGTGTCAAAAAAGTCAAATGACCTATAATTTGAAACGGAGGGGGTACTTGGAAAAAAAGCTGTTATGTTGCTTTTCCCCGCTGATACGGATGGAAACGTTATTGTGGATATATTTTATATATCCATATCTGCTTAAACATCAATATAGATATCTGTATTCGTGTATGAACGTGTTAGCAAAGTGGATATATTTGAATCCTGTCGGTACCCCAGGAGTGGGGTACCCCCTCTTGCTGTGTCTAGGCAAGAGTCTCGTAGTTATCCTTAACTACGCTCTGACGGCCGAGCAGCCGGACCCCTGTGGTCCGGAGCCCTACTCTCCCGGCAAACGGCCCCGGACCCGCTCCCCGCTTGGGGAGGGTCCGGTGACACCACATGTCCCGGAGGAGGTAGCCCTCAGCCAAAACAGCTGGGGCCCCGGACCTCCCAGGGAGTACCGGACCCCCGCCGAGTCCCGGACCCCCATATACTATCCGGACCCCTCAGCAGGGAGGAACCGACACCCCGCCTGGGGCTGGTCCGGAGCCGCCACGATATCCGTAGGTGCGGGCACGCGCGCGGGGCAACGCAACTTCCACTGGAAGACTCGCCTACCTACCGCATTCAATGCGGTAGGCGGAAGTGCGCTCTGCCACAGCAGAGCCCGAGGCGGCTTTTGCCAGGTTGCACTATTGGTCGCGTAATACCAAGGCGCACAGTGCAGTCGCTGGCGCCACCCACGCCGCGTATGTCAGTCTACTATGCCAGTTGGACACGACGGCTCGGCTTCGCCCATTATGACGCCTACACGGTAGCCTCGACAGACTACGCCGCAAGCTACATTGCCCCAACGGGCGCCTCGCCGATGGGACAAATAAAGACTCCCCTCGGTCAGAGAGGCTACAGGGCAATGAAGCGTATCCGAGAAGAGATTCTCAACCGTTGTAGCTCCATTGAAGCTTTCTGCGCAGTATATTATACATCCACGTTAGACCCAACTGTCGGGGTCTGAACGCCTGTGTACGCGTCCCCTTGCTCTATAAAAGGGAGACGCTTGCTAGAGGAAGGGGATTCAAGCCCCGGCTGGGCAGAGGATAGACTCATTCATACTAAGAGCAATACATCTCACAGTGGATGTAGGGTATTACGCTCCGGCGGCCCGAACCACTCTAAACCCGAGTGTTCTTGCGTTCTTGCCCCCAAGCTAGATCGGCCTAATCGCTTAGCACTTTCCTGAGTACTCCCCCTCTGGGATTAGGCGGGTGTGTTCCGCCACTCGACTGTGGGTACCCTAAAAAGCCCGCGACAAATCCGATTTTCATTGATTTGCCCTATCCGAATTTACATCCATATTCAACAATATCCAACACTATGTGTCTGTTTTCACTAAAACTACTGCAAAAATTATATTAATTTCCCATAACCAATAATAAGAATATACAAGAATTGTCTGGGACCACAATTAGGGACACCCTAATCGGGGTACTAAAATCACCTTAAAAACGCAAACACATATTAGGCAACTGAGCCCACGAAGGCCTACGGCCTCCTTCCAATCTGGAAGAAAGGAAAGGACTCAAAGAAGCCCAGCACGCGGTCCATCCGCACCCCCCTCGGACCCGCGGGGCGATCTCCGTCTCGCTCGAGGGCTCCCATCAAGGCCCTCGACCGTGCCCTGCGTCCCCGCCTCGCTCGAGGGTAGCGAGCCTACCCTCGGGAAGGCGAATCATCTCCGCCTCGCTCGAGGGTAGTGAACCTACCCTCGAACAGGGCGAATCGTCTCCGTTTCGCTCGAGGCCACCACTCGACGAAAAGGACAAACGGCCCTTCCGCTCACCCGCCCGTCGTACGGAGGCATTAAATACCAACCACTCCTTCACAGTGCCCAGGACAGACGGCGTCAGGCCGCCATTCCCCACAGTGGCTGTGACCGGAGTCCCGTCCGCCAACTCCGGTCACTGCTCCGCCATCCCGGACGCTGTAGCAACACAGTGGGAACCTGCGACGCGGTACGAGACGTGCTCGGCACAGCTCCCGTCACTATTCTGCCAACTCCTGCTAACCGGACTCCACCTCACCACACCTACGGCCACGGACCCATCCCCTGCTCGGGAAGGGGTCCGGTGTCGCCACGTGTCCCCCAAGGAGGGGTGCTCAGCTCTAGCAGCCGGAGGCCCGGACCTCCCCCCTCGATGGGGTCCGGGACCTCCACGTGACCCCCGGACCTCCTTAGTGCACGCGCTAGTACTCCGCCCAGGGGGGTCCGGACCGCCACGTGCCCCACTACTGCTGGCGCACATATATATGCGAGACCCTGGCCTGCAGGGCCCATGGAGCGCCGCCACGCCACATTTGAAAGACGGTACACTCTACAGCGACGACCACGCCGCCTGCTGGGGGCTGGCAGGACGCCGGCGCAATCTCCGCAAGACCAAGGATGATATCCAGGACGACTGCCACGCCCAACGCCATGCCCCACAGTGTACTTCCCACAGTGCTCGACCACTCTACCCCCGCGATTCGGGGGAAAGACGACGACTTCCACGATCCGTTGCGCATGTACACCGTCCCTTCTTGTGTCTATAAAAGGAGGAGGCAGGCTTCCTTTAAGGGGGTCGTCGCACGCGATCGGATCCATTCGATAGTACGCAACACTCAGCACCACTGAGCACCCGATATTGGCACTCGCCTCAATCAACTTCTCCTCTAGCAGAGACTTGGGAGCTTCCCTCCCTCTCTCGCCTCGCATGTACCCCCTACTACAGGCACCTCCGGTGCAAGATAATACAGTGCCCTCGCACACCCCTTTGCTGGACGTACGGCCCCGCGGCCAGAACCAGGATAAATCCGTGTGTTACTGTGGTGCCTCTTGCACCAACATCTGAGACGAGGAAACATGCGTCATCATCACTAGTTGGGTCCGGACCGCCGGGTCAGGACACCGACAAGAATATTAAATATTTTTGTTTCATCTATTTATCAATCAAATTATTTTTTTATTTTTTTATTATATATTAATAAAAGAAAAATTCCTTTCTACACTTGCTTGTAGCTACTTCTACACGTGTATCTCATGATATATGGCGTATTTGATCCAACCAAGAGTATGTATGTGGAGTATGTGTTCATACTAGAATATCTATGATGATATATATGTTGGGTATATGACCATACATAGAGTATATAGACATACTTATTTTATATACTAATATTGTGCTATAATCATAATATATTTAAAAAATAGGGCTGCTTTTGAAATTTTTCATGTATATACATTTGAAGTATCTTAGAATAAGTATATGAACATACTCAAAGTGATAAATGAGTATGCGAACATACCCACAATGGTATATTGATGATGAGAGTAGCTACACGCGAGTGTAGAAAAAACTCGTTCTTAATAAAAATGTTTATATATTTATTGAAATATATTTTTACTTCTAGTTTTATTTTTTATATATTTATTTGTTAAAATATTTGTTGATAAATAAGCTATTTTTTAGTAGCTATCTTTATTATGTTGTTATACTTAGTTTGTACATGCATAATAATTTTGGATTCTAAAAGTACCAATAAAGAAAATAGCTAAACATAAATTGATATATCGAGTACATATCTGAATCCGAATCCGAGGTATCCATTTTGCATTTGTATTTGAGAATATCACAATATGTATCCATATTTAATTTAAAATATGGTAAAAGGTGCTATTCATATCCGAGTCTGTACGAATCCGATCTGCTTCCATCCTTAACTTGCTTGGAGTAATCCCAGCTGTTCTACACACGGTCTGTGCTACGGCCTACATACATGCAGTGGCACCACGTACGCAAAGTTCACTTCGACCATCGATAGGGCAAGATTAGGTTTTGCTTTTCCTCTTCTCTGTACATTTAAGGTCCAGTTTAGTTCCCTTAAGTAAAGTTTTTGAAATGAAATCTTTTTAAATTTGAAGTATTAAACATACACTAATCACAAAACTAATTACAGAATTCATCTGTAAACTACGAGATGAATTTATTAAGACTGATTAATTTATCATTAGCATATATTTACTGTAGCACTTTATTATCTAATTATGGACTAATTAGACTCAAAAGATTCGTCTCGCAATTTACAGAAAATTTGTGAAAACTGATTTTTTCGTCTATATTTAATACACCATGCATGTGTTCAAACATTGATATGATTGATGTGTAAAGTTTTTGACAGAGAACTAAACAAGGCCTAAGACTTTCAAAACTATGTACCAAGATTTACCAAAACCACAGATAATTTGGAATGGAGGAAGTATACTAGCCACTACTACAAAACAACACATTTCAAATGCCACATTACCATCGATTTAAATCGAACCAGCGAGTTCCTTTAGAACTAACAGTGATGCTCACTATCTCCATCGGGACATAATATTGCCCGATATGTGAGTGATGCGAGCACCACCTTATATTTTATTTTGCTTTTCATCTCTCTCATCTCGGCCTCATTTCTCTCCCAAGTCCTATCTCTTTATCTTTACCTCTCCCTTGTCGATCCTCCTGTCGCCTTCCCCGCCTCTTCTCCCCTCATCTCCCTCACTGCCCTTCCGCTCCCCTCCCCCTATAGAGCCTCCCCAATCATCCCTTCCTTCCCCGCCGCCTCCCTTGCCGCGCGGCGGGGCGGCCCGTGATGCGGCACAGCAGCATACTCCCCCGCCCTTCTGCTCCCCTCCCCTGCAGAGCCTCCCCCTCCAGCCCTCCCTTCCCACCGCCTCCCCTTCCAGCACTTCCTTCATGACGCCCTCCTCTATACCTCTAGGATGAACAATTGTGATGAATATTTCCATTTGTTAGTGGACCCTACTTTTAAGATCATAATTATGGCTACCTATTAATAACTAGTCCAGTAGTTCACTAACATAGGACCGGCATCTTAGGATTACTTCATCCATATATATTGCTTTTGCCCTTATGTATATAACTTGTAACTATACATCACTAATTTTTGTTGATAATGTACATTAACAGCATGTTTGGTATAATCCTTTACAAGAGTGAATATCACGGATATCCTAAAGTGCAATTCTTAGAGGACTAATCACGGGGATAATTTTCCAACCGTGCGGCTAGACCCAACAGTGATGTCACACGGCCGTGGATGGCCCACCAACAGAAGGAGCATCGACGGCCCAGCAGCAAACCCGAACACAGGGCACGAGTCACCTCGCCTGACACCTAGGGGGAATACTCCACCTCGCTCGACCACTACAGGGAAGGCTCCGCCTCGCTCGGCTTAAAGGTGTGGGCCCTAGAGACCCACGCCTTTCCCCTAATTGTAGTGGGCATGGGAGATTGTGCCTAAGTTCAAGGCTTCAGACGCAAGAACGGGAGGAGGCATGCCTCAACATGATTCGTGGAGGTGACGGGCCATAACAGGAAGCCCGAACCATTCGCAGGGGCCGCGCTGCCCCGCAGCGGGGTGCCATGCCTGGGCACAAGTCGTCTGTCACGAGAGATGGATTCTGTGTCGAGTCTCGAGAAAAAATGTCGAAGCAACATATGATTGGTTAACGACAGGATAGGGTCGAACTTTATTAAGAGTGAAAATTTGGCCCAAGCTGCACCTATGGTTTCCACATCATTCTGCCGAAAGCAGAGAATATCCTTTCGTAGAGCGACCACAGGGGATCAGGGAAAAATCTAAGACAAAACTTGTCTCTGAGTTTACTCTATCTTCCATTCACACTCTCTACGTTTTGTGTGTACCATTATATAGCCTCCTCTACGAGAGAAAAAGAGGAACAACTTCCACCTAAGGGTATCATGTGTCATACCCGCAAAGGTGTAGCATGAACACACTCGCTCAAACTCTCACAGATGATCGTATGGGTTCTCACCATCTAACCAGAGAAAGAAAACTCTCGAACCATAGCGATAAGATCGGATCGGAGTTCATAGCCGGATGAAAGAGTTGGATGTTCAGATGGTGGTGGCTGAAGGTACTCGTCCTTAGGAGCACAAAAGTCTTGAATAGAAGGTTTCTTCATGATAGCGGGGGTAGAGATAGCATAAAAGAGAAGCAAAAGATATGGGACGACTAGGTAAGGAAAAAGATACAGCGACCGCTCCCCAGTAACGGCGTTAGAAAGCTTATTGGGTATTTAGCAATAGCGAATAAATCCGCAAGTGTACGGATATCGTTGTAGCTTTCATCTTAGAGTATTCCAAGGATTATCGAATTCAAGAGAACATGAGTTTACTAACTTCTATTCTAGTTGGTCCAAGGACATACCAAGATAGGTGAAAAGGGTGGAGAGGATTTCTAAGATAGCATTACAAGTGAGTTAAAGGTCGATCTCTCGGGCACAATACTCTTGCTTTGGACACTGGCTTACACCTAGTCTGCCAGACGACTCTGGCCAACAGCTCTACGCTATATCTGAACGTGGAGGACTACAGAAGACCGATAAGGATGTCATCACCTACGACCTGCCTGTAACAAACCGTGGGATATAAAGCAAACGAAGAATAACCGTAGTCTAGACATCACGTCTACGCTATATATTGATTACTACTGATGTCTATCTAAGTCTACCGATGTCTGAGCTCTTGTAGCAAACTACAGCACTCCGTATAAATACGGAGCCACGAACCTGCGAGTAAGAGAACTGGTCTTACTCAACTGTAAGTACTACTAGCATATATTATACAAAATATAATATTATAAAAAGGAACCACGAATGCTTATTTAACATTGAAGGATATAGCAGCATCCGTAGAGGCACAAGCCGAGAGCAATGATGACACCCCCGGCACTTATCTGAATTACGCTTTCACTCTCTCCCTACTCTAAGCACAAGCTAGGCAAGGCTTTACCTTTGGAATGAGGCTCTAAGCTCAACTTTGGCTGGCGTTATGTGTCCCAAAAACTAGGTGATACCCCGCACGTTGCTGTGGGGTTTCTTAAATTTAACGTGAAATTTGAAAGTAGAAAAATTAAGATGATTGCATGGAAACATTCACAAAAAAAAATCGATGGAAAACATAAATAGATGGCCCTAGTAGACGTTGATGTGGCATTTGATATAATGGATTCCTACATGATGCGGATAACTTGCATGTTAAGAGAAATAGAGTTAATGACTTTAGTAGGTGTCATCTATATAGGCTATATAGTTGATATGAATTTTACTTGCATGTTGTTTTTATCAAGATCTGGTAGAAATCGATAAACTAACGTCAAAGAATATTTGATCACATTATAAAAGAATATGTGCTCAAAGAAATAGAGTATGTATATGAGTCTTTACCTTAATAGATTAAAGATTAAAAGTATTGCAAAAATAGAATATGTATATGACTTTATGTAAATAGATTAAAGATTAAAAGTATTGCACATAGTAGAGATCATATGGACATTTTCTTGTTTATTGAATCTCGTAAAAATCGATAAGTTAAAAGAAGAAACACCAATATAATATTTGATCACATTATAGAAGAATATGTGATGAAAAAAATAACGTATGTATATGATTTTATTTTAGTTAATTAAAGATTAAAAGTATTGCATATTGTAGAGACGACATGAACATTTTTTATAATTAATAAGGTAGTTGAAACTTAGTGGGACACTTAGTGGAGAATGATGTAGACACCTTGCATGAAGAGAGAAATAGTTAGTGGGTGCTATCTATATATGATATAATGATGAGCCACCCACCTAGTAGTTATAGAGGGTGGATAAGGGAGAGGTGTCTTAGGAGAGTGGAGTTCCTCCAAGCTTCAACCCATCTCCTTGCGCCACCTAGCATGATCCGAGGCTTTGAGACGGTAACTCCTGGGCGAGCAACCATAACCGCCTTCAGGAAGTCAATAGGAGTTGCCACGTGTAAGATAGGCTGATCGGTGTCAAAAGTAGGTCGGCTCGTCCCTTTTTACCCCTCTCGCGATACTTTTTGGTTGGTGACTGCTAGGTGGGCCAGGTCGGTTTTACCTGCCTCCACGCAGTCCTAGGCTGGTAGCATATTCTGATGAACTCATAGATCCATGTTATGCTGAATGCCGCGAGCTAATTGGTCGGAGAGGTGTTGTCTTGGATTGAGGGTGTATTTCTTTACTCCTTTAGGTGTGCTTTCTCCCTTCATGTACATGTATATAAATATTCATCAATACTCGTAGAAATGTTTAGTAATAAACTCATACACTATGTTAATGTTGATCTTTTATTTATTTATTATGGAGGAATTGACGGCGTAAATATGGTTTAAGCGCCTTCCACAGCTAGCCAAACAGGCCTTAATGAGTTTATGTTAGGATCACATGGGCATAACCCTCTGACGTGACGGCGACACGAGGGGGAGACTGGACCGGGCGGCCGGGGTTGCGGTGCGGGCGGGGGCTGCTGCTCCTTCGCAGCCGGGCCGCCGTTTCCACCCCAACTACCCCGTCTCCCCCGCTGCTGACCGCGTCCCGGTAGAAATGGAGAACTGTGGCACGCAGGCGCAGCCTGGGCCCGGCGCAGCCCGCCGCACCGCAATCACCCGAGGCCGAACGAGCTTTCGCCGACTCCGACAACCTCTCCGCCGGGCGTCCCAATCCCGCGCCCTCCCTTTTCGGCCGTTTCACTGTCCATCCTGCATCTCGTCGCCTCAGATTCGTCCCCCACTGCTTCCCCCCTCCCCCTCCGAGCACAAGAAAAGCACCCACCGCCGCGGCCACGGCGTCCTCTCGACCGATTCGATTGGTCCGTTGCTAATAAGAGCCTTTTTAAGTACGGGATTACGCGGGTTTCTTTGTTTCCTAACCAACACCACAATACTCTACTCACCCATCCAGAGACAGGGGTCGCAGGAGAGAGAGGGGGCTTGGTTGCGCTCCTGGACTCGCCTCGTGTCCGTGTTTTGGGCCGTTCTTTACCGGTAAATCCCGTAAACAAAAAAAATCATATTAAATATTGGGACACATTATAAAGTACTAAATAAAGTCTATTTATAAAACTTTTTGTATGGATGGGCTGTAAATCGCGAGACGAATCTAATGAGCTTACTTATTATATGATTTTCAACAGTGATGCTACAGTAACTATCCGCTAATTATAAATTAATCATAAATTAATTAGCATCATTAGATTCGTCTCGCGATTTACAACCCATCTATGAAAAAATTTTGTAAATAAACTTCATTTAGTACTTCAAATTAGTAAGATTCTAACGCAAAATTTTTACATGTAAAAAACTATAAACATATACCCTTTCGCGTTGCGGAAGATATAAAATTCCCCTGTTTACACTGCATCCCCGCTTAATTTTGGCAGCCACAGGCCCACAGCTCCCTCCCTTCGCTTCGCTTGCTGCTGTCCGAGAGCCTCCGCTTCGCCTTGCTGTCGGTCTCACTCCCTCGGCTCTTCTGCCCCGCCCTGCCGACGGCGCCGGGGGCGGGGGCGGCGCGCGGCGCCGGGCGCGGATCGGCCGCGGGTGCATGGTGGAGGCCGCCGCGGGGCGCCGGTCGGGCACCAGCCGTCGGCGGCCTAGCGGCAGCGGAGGGGAGCACCAGCGCCTGGTCGCGCTCGCCGTCGCCGCGCGCGTCGTCATGGTCACCACCCGCTCCGCGGGGCCAGCGGCGGCGGGAGGAGGCCGTGGAGCGGCGGGAGGAGGCCGTGGAGCGGCGGCAGCAAGGGAAATTGAAGGAGGCGGCAGCGGCGGCGGCCGGTGCGTGGAGGACTTCTTCCACTGCCTACTCGGCGTGCTCGGAGCGCTCGGCGTCACGTGGGGGGCGCCCGCGCGGCCCCAGAGGCAGCCGCTGCCGCGCGGGGTTGGCGCGGCGCCCACGCCCGCGGACGCCCGGCGCTTCGCGGCGGAGCTCAGGGCGACCCCAGGCCGGATCGCCGGCAATGGCGCCTGCGCCGTCGCCTCTCTGTACACGCTGCAGGGCAAGAAGGGCGTCAACCAGGATGCCATGATCTTCTGGGAGGTAAAAGAAAAATGAAAAGTGAAAAAGAACCATCTTTTCCCTGCTTTCGGTACTTTTTCTCCCATATACTCGAAGTACTTTGTCTGACTCTTCCTTGATCTGATCTCCCCGAGATCTAACCAATTCTATTCTACTTGTGAATATATTTTTCGAGAATACTTGTTGATTTTAATTAAATAGCATATCCTTTGATCCAGTTTTTTATCCAACAGAGAAGTTGTGGTTCAGATTTTATTTTGTTTTTCTCCAAACTAAGTTGATCCTCATATTAACCTCAGAATTTTTTATTCGGGCGCACCGTTTTCTTTTTTTTGGCAACATCGTGTGCACGTTCTTATCAGTTACGCAACATGAACACACAGCAGCCTAAAACTTGCAAGAATTGAACTTTGACTGAAATTCTATATATATTTGACACGGATTGCCATTGGGTGTTGCTGGTGCAGAGTTCCTAGTTGGTAGTCTTATTCAAACATAATGATTGGTGTTGAGTTGGGATACTTCTTGGAGGTTGGAGGGGCTCCACGTGATTCTCATCCTTATCCAATCCTAGTTTTTTTTTTCCTTCACCATCTCCTTGCTGGATGATCTTATCTGCTTGAAGCCCCATCCTTCCCTTTCCAAATGTTTGATTACAAATTTTGGCTGCATGTCCATTGCGTGACACATATACAGATCCTATTTCATTTCTGTGCAACTCGTATTTGCCTTCCATGAGTTTTCTCAGCATTACTAGACTTTGATAATTTGACTACCATAGTAGTTACAAATTGCACACGGTCCCATTAAAAAGATAACAAAATGGTTAACTACAAATGCTAATTTTGCAAGAAGTGACCATCTTCCATGTACCTTTCCAGTTTGTTGTCAGCATGTAAAATTGCTGCTGCCGTTACTTCTGTGGAACTTATATATTATTATGACAAGCTATTATTACTTGTGGACAGAACTTCTGTTCGAGAGATGATACAATCTTCTGTGGTGTGTTTGATGGTCATGGACCTTACGGCCATTTGGTTGCTAAGAGAGTAAGAGATCTCCTGCCTGTAAAGTTAGGAGCAGATTTGGCAATGGAAGATGGTAGAGAAACATCCTCTAGCAACATTAAGAGCAACACAAATGAAGTACGTTCACCAGAACACACAGACAGAGGAGATACTGTCATTTCCTCTGAAGCTGAGCAGAATGGAGAGTATGCAGAGATCTTCCCAGCATTGAGAACTTCATTCTTGAAGGCCTTCCATGTAATGGATAGGGATCTCAAGTTACATAAAAATATTGATTGCTTCTTCAGTGGGACTACAGCAGTGGCAGTGATCAAGCAGGTAACAGAGGCAAATGGCACTGTTAAATCTTTTTCTTAAGAAATATCTTCCTTCTGTGTCACTATGATTACACCAGATAATTGGACCTGCATGCTTGTATATTTAATTGGGTTCTGCAGGGACACAATCTTATAATCGGCAACTTGGGCGATTCAAGAGCTGTCTTGGGCACCAGAGATGAAAATGATCAGCTTGTTGCCATCCAATTGACAGTTGACCTCAAGCCAAACATTCCAAGTAAGCTTGTGTTTCTTTCTTTTGTGCTTGTTGCTTCTCTGTGTCCCTAATCATTTTGCAAATTTTAGCCTTTCAATAGTCATGTTTTGTGCAATACAACTGAAGTTTTCAAGCTCTGTACCTCTGTTGTCAACTTTTTAATATTTGCATGGCTGAGTTATATGCCTTAACACATGGAGTAATTAGTTTTTTCCTCATATTTTTTCACCGATTATGTTATTATTATGTTATGGTCAAAGGATTTTGATGATAATCTGTCGGTACCCCAGGACTGGGGTACCCCCTCTTGCTGTGTCTAGTCAAAAGCCTCGTAGTTATCCTTAACTATGCCCTGACGGCCGAGCAGCCGGACCCCTGTGGTCCTGAGCCCTGCTCTCCCGGCAGGACGGCCCCGGACCCGCTCCCCGCTTGGGGAGGGTCCGGTGACGCCACGTAGCCCGGAGGAGGTAGCTCTCAGCCAAAACGGCTGGGGCCCCCGGACCTCCCAGGGAGTCCCGGACCCCTGCCGGTTCCGGACCCCATATGCTATCCGGATCGCTCAGCAGGGAGGGAACAGACACCCCGTCTAGGGGGGTCCGGAGCCGCCACGTGTCCGCAGGCGCAGGTACGCGCGCGCGGCTGCCAAGCTTCCTCTGGAAGACTTGCCCACCTACCGCATTCAATGCGGGTGGTTCAGAAGTGCTCTGCCGCAGCAAAGCCAGAGGAGACTTTTGCCAGGCTGTACTGTTGGTCGCGCGTTACCAAGGTGCACAGTACAGCCGCTGGCGCCACTTACGCCACGCACGTCAGTCTGCTACGCCAGTTAGACACGACAGCTCGGCGACGGAGTATCATAACGGCTACGCGGTAGACCCAACAGTCTACGCCGCAACCTACACTGCCTCAACGGGCGCCTCACCGATGGGAAAGGAGAAGACCCCCTCGGTCAGAGAGTCTACAGGACGAAGAAGCGTATCCGGCAAGAGATTCTCCATCACTGTAGCACCATTAGTTTAGTATACATCCTTGTTGGGCCCACCTGTCGGGGGCCAACGCATGTGTACGCGTCCTCCTTACTCTATAAAAGGGAGACGCCCGTTAGAGAAGGACTCAAGCCGGAGGAGAGACTCGGTGGGGGGAGGATAGATTCACCCACAGATCCAAGTGCAATACAACTCTAAGTGGACGTAGGGTATTACGCTCGGACGGTCCGAACCACTCTAAATTCTCGAGTGTTCTTGTGTTCTTGCTCCATGAGTAGATCCGAGGAATAGCTTGCACTTCCCCGGGTAACCACCCTTCGGGGCTAGGCGGGTGCACTACGCCACACGGCTGTGGCCCTCCTTCTAGAGCCACGACATAATCTATATGAACTTAGTTTTTTTTTTAATCATGAAGCATCATTTTTTTTATTGGAGGCAAGGCTTTGATGCTTGCTGTTATTGTTACAGTTTAGTCAAGTTTGCACATAATTGAATAAAAGTGACCTTCATGAAGAAAAGAAAAATGGTGTTATCTTGTCGATGCTGAGCTTGTCTGTTCTGGTAAAACCGATGAAATTTTATGTTGGTGTGTCTGAAATTAGCTTTACATCTTTTACATTTCTGAATTCTTCTGGTTTGGTCATTCACCGGAAAGTTACATAAGCAATAAATTTAGGATATCAGCAAATCTTTAGTTACCTGACCATATTTGAGCTATTGCTAAAGTATGATGTACTCACTCTGATCCCAAAAATCCATTATCACATTGCCTTGGCCTTTCAGTGTGGTACCTTTGACTACCAATCTATGTAAAAATATGATTTGAGATATAAAAGAGTTATATTATGAAACTTTGCTTCATGATGAATATATAAACATCGACCTTGTGTTGCCAATATAAACAGTTTTAATTATCAATGATCAAGATAGATTTTTTTTTTGGTCTTAGCATAGACCTAAATGGACTATTTGGTGGGAAGTGATACACCCAGGTTGCCAATTCTTAGTTTAATATTTTAATTTTGAAGAAACAGATTAACATTGTTGTTCATGTTTTCTTGTCAATCAAAATTTTCAAGTGTTGTCAGGGAGTTATGCTAGTAAGAGTGTGGCAAATTCATTTGTAGTAAGATTAGTGAATCTAGGCAATACAGTAGCCAAGAAAACCTTGAGTGGAGGACTCGAGGGTCACTTAAGCTTTTCCTGTTCCCAGCTGTTGTTTTCTATGTTTTCATAAGTGTGGCTTAATATATCCTTGTTACCAACTGTTGTTTTGTATTATTATAAAAAAGCTGTTGTTTTGTATATTTCATAAGTACCCATTTTCTCTCTCTAATCACAAGAATTTGAGGGATGTTAATATTTGAATGCCGTCATCTTTCTAAATACCCAGACTTGTTACACGACAAGGATTCATTGCTCCCTGTATTTCTTTTTTTTTCTCTGTTTGTGTTCATAGTCTTCAGGACATTCAATTACTACAACCTACATTTTATAAACTTATATTAATATAATAGAGAAATACTATAGTTTATGAAAGCTTTTCCAGAGACAAATATAGTGGTTGTATTTTAATTTAGTCAATCTTGATAGATTTAAACATGTTAGTGTAAAACTTTTGAAAGTTTGACGGCATGGATCCTGCGAAGACAAATGAAAAAGAACAGGTATTATGAAAAAAATACTTTCAGAACATTATACTTTGGAGAATCGCTTGGTAGTATCGTCATGCTCTCCGTCGCAGCAATTACTGCTGAACAGTAAAAAATTTAGTGTATGCCTTTTTGTTTTCTTGTTCAGTTGAGGAATGATATGGTAATTCTCAGGTGAAGCGCAGAGAATCAGGCAACGCAGGGGCAGAATATTTGCACTCCCTGAAGAACCAGAGGTAGCTCGTGTTTGGCTACCAAAGTACAACTCACCTGGATTGGCCATGGCTAGGGCATTTGGAGACTTCTGTCTGAAGGATCATGGTGTAATTTCAATGCCTGATGTTTCCTATCACCGCATCACAGAAAAGGATGAATTTATTGTGCTGGCTACGGATGGGGTGAGCAAATGTTAATTTATTCATACACTATTTTCTGAATGTTGTTAAAGTCTGGAGCCTTTTTTGTGCTATATGATATAACTTCCTATTGTCATTATCTAACTCACTTTAGGTGTGGGACGTCCTGTCAAATGATGAAGTTGTTTCTATTGTGAGCCGAGCTACATCCCGGGCCTCTGCAGCACGTTTTCTAGTTGAATCAGCTCACCGTGCCTGGCGAACTCGGTTCCCCACATCTAAAATCGATGACTGTGCCGTCGTCTGCCTATTCCTGAACACAGATGAAGCAAGTAAATCCTCCAGTTCCATGCCCAACAATTTGGCAAATGCTGTAGAGGTTAGCAGTGATCAGCACTCCACGACTGTCCAACTTGGTACTGGAGTGTCTGCAGATCTTGTAACTGCACTGGTAAAAGATGGAAAATGAGGTTTCTGTTGTCGAAACAGTTGCAAGGCCAGTCACCCTCACGGATCTGCTGAAGGATGGTTGAGGCACAAAGCAAGGCATCGTCATCAAGTGACGGTGGCTGCTGCCGGTGATTGGGATCTGCTGCGCAATCAGTGGTTCAGGCACAGAGTGGAGGCAACTTGTACATGCTGTACCTGTGATTTTGGCATCTTTGGGACCGAAGATATAGCACGTCGGGGAGTTGCTGCTTGCTATTTTTTATGCACGCAAGTGTGACTAGGATTTGCAGTTTTGCCTTGTGTAAGGTACAGCGTCAGTTTCGCGTCCAGTTCTTTGTAATAATTTTGTTCATGTTCATCGTCAAGAGGTTGAGATCATAGTATCATGTAGGAATGAGCCTATTGAGTTTTGGTGTTTCTTGTAAATATTCATCATTCTATATCTGTGGTGTCTGATCCAACTGTGCCCCTTAAAATTCCAGAATCAGACAGGATAAAAGAAAAAAGACCCCACAGATATAAGCAAACACCTTATATTTTGGACATAACCAAAACACCGTATATTTTGGAAACCAGTAATTGGCTGCACGTACTGTGTGGAACTTCTGAAATCCCGGTTAATTCATCAGAAGTTGTTCATAAAAAAAGCCACACGAGAAATTTATCACGGCATCTAGGTAATGAGTACAAGTTGGTGAGAGAGATGCAGAGACATATACAGCTGACACTGAAAAAAAATAGTTGTTGCTCTCCTGTTTGCGGCTCAAATACAACTCGTGACTCATGAGAGCCAGGACTAAGCCTATCCGCACTGGGTCCGGTACCCCATCCTTCAGGACGTATTTAGCGGAAAAACGCCCGCACCGGCATCCTGTAAGAAAAATAGTCATGATAATGCGGATCTTTGCGGCATAATATGATTCAACTAGCATGGAAGTTTTCATCAAAATGTACAAGCACACCTTGTTCCATGTTGCAACCTTCCTTGTAGTCTTTCTTCTTCTCTTTGCCTTGGGCTATCATGTTCTCTCTCGATGGAACAGAGAACTAAATATGCGTTGTGTCTCTACTCGCGTTGGTGCCTGACTGCCTGTGCGCGCACGAATGAATGCGCGCGAGAATGAACCAGATCTCTGCCTTGCTTTTATTCTTACCAGGCAGCAGTCTGCACCGAATAGGCACCCGGCCATTAACAGACATCCTCGCTTCCTCTTGCAGGTTTTGCAAGATGACTGTAATCATGTTAATGAATGAATGAAGAAGCTGGTTCCCAAAAAAAAAAAGACATCCGGCCAGTAAACAGCCGTCCCGTTCATTAAACAGCACCACGCCGCCACCCTTTCATGCATGCAAGCAACCACCGCAGCAAGCGCCCCGTCATGCATGCAAGTAACCACCGAGCCACACTAATCTCCGTCCATTAGCACTAAAGCATGGTTACGGATTAACACTCACGCAGGGCCATACAATGCGGTGCTAGTGTACTTTAGACGCACATATGTATCTGAATTAAGGGAGAGGAGAGGGAATTGAAACCCCATAATTCTAAATCAATAATATTTAGTAACCATCATACTAAATCTTTAATATAGAATTAATCCATTATTCACATTGGCCACTAAAGATTAAAATAATCTTACACATCCGCCATGGCATCCACCACGCGGACTCCTAGGGCCTCCGCCAAGAGCAATGTGTCGCCGCGCCAGACCCACCTCGCCTCCCACGGTCCCACCGCCATTGCCCCCAACCACTTCGCGCTCGTGCTTGGAACAGGAGGGAGGGAGGCGACTGGCGCGCTTGAGGAGCTCGCTTGAACCGCCGTCCCACCGCGCGCTGCCCACGTCGGGAGGAGGGCCGCGCGGGGAGGTCCGGCCATTGGGAGGACGCTGCCGCGCCGGGAGAGCCGCATATGGCCGGCGCGCCGGGAGAGCCGCATATGGCCGGCCCTACCCTCTCCCAAGCGCGGCGGAGCTCGAGGAGCCCACCTCCGCGCTGCCCCGCGCCTGCCCTCGACGCCGGCCATCGGCAACGCCCCGCGCGGCCACAGCACAGAGGAGGAGAGGAAGAAGAGCGAAGCGGGAAAAGGGGGAGATGGGGCGGAGTGGGGGAGAGAGCATAGAGCGGTGGAGGAGGAGAAAATGAGAGGAGAGAGCCAGGAGAGAAAATGAGGAGAGGGAAGAGCAGGGGAAAGGTGGGGGAGAAAAAAAGGAGAGAAAAAGGAGAAAAACGAAAAGAAGAGAAAAAAGAAAAGAAAAAAGAAGAGAGAGGAGAAGAAAGGAGATGTAGTTGGAGTGATTGAACAAAATATAGAATACTAGTTGGTATAGAATATGAGATAGAGAGTATGACGGGTGCGAGAGAAAATGGTATAGAGGAAAATCTCAATGATTGAATAGAATATTTTTTTAGATGATGAAAATAGAGAATGATGAATGCGGATAACCTAACTTACCAAGGATGAAGAAATCAGTCGTCCACGTCCCGACAAACCTTCTACCGGTATCGAACAAACAAACTCCAAGCAAAAAATGAAAGTAGGAAACAAGAACTAGACCGAAGAAGAACTTCTTAGCAGTCCCAAATTCTTAAAAAATCATCCAACGGTTGGGGTTATTTATACTCCCCAGCCTTCGGTTAAATAATGCCCAAAGTCATGCTTCTTCCGAGATGTTGAAGGTGACCTTCGATCTATCTTTCATGCTTCACGCGTGTCCTTCACCTTCGACGGATTTGACGGCTCCGCAGGTTGCATGGACACTGCGGCGTCGTTTTAGCAGCCGTCCGTAACCAAGCATAGGCTGATAGGCTGCACGCACGCATGTATAATAAAATCAACAACCATCTATAGAAGTAATAGCATGCGTGCATAATAAATCAAGAGCCATCTACGGACTCACGTGGGAGCAAGCCGTTGTGTAGGAGTGGAAGAAAATATACTTGTGGGCCAAAACAGTCTATAGGGCTGAATTGGAGCTAAATATGGGGAGAAAAATTCTTGAGGCAATGGATTCCGGTTCTGTAGCCTATGCGACGTATAGTCGCAGTGGCGCCGCGCCCCTGCTGCATCGTCCTCGACTCCTCGTCTGATATTATGTAACAACTCGCTTTTCCTACCCTGATCCTCGCTCCACATTCCGCTAGGTGTAAGAGATTAGTCTACCTCTTACCTCTATTAATATGGCTAGTTTTTGCATTAGCAACACAAGAACATAGTGTAAACTTCATACATTCGTGCAAGATCACAACAGGTATGATCACTGTTTTAGATGTGTTTGTTGAACCCGGAATGATGCTGCAATTACAACAATTTGCTGAGAGACGTGTTGTGTTATGTGCCATTGTTTTTTTTTTCTAAATTGCGGTCCAGGTTTCTAAACTTCTCCCGAAGTTTCATCTAGACCCCTAAACTCTCAAATCGTCCATCTGGATTCCTAAACTGTGTTAAGTGTTCCATCCGCGATTCCAAACGTGTCGTGTGAGCATCCGAAGCCGACATGGCATGCCATGTGGCGCTACGGTGGCAAACATTTGCAAACAAAACTGCCCTTCCTTTCGACCTTACAAACAGGCTGTAAGCATCTAGGCAGTCTAGGTATGTTTCGGTAATTAATGACAACCATTATTGTGACTAATGAGTTTGTGCAGCTTAATGAAACATTATCGCTTATTTGGTCATATGTCAAAGAGGCCCCTCAATTTCATTATTCAAAAAGGCGATCTCGGTATTCAACTCAATTATATAACAAGACTAAGGATCTTTCTAATCTTAAGTGTCGCAAGGTTGAGAAGGACACTTAGATTAGTATAGGTTTTATAGTTTTGTAGATGTCGCACTATTAAGAGGGGTTAAGTCCAAGTAACTTGAGCATGGACATGGTCAATCAAAAATAGATGCACACTATGGTCACTCAGGTTCCTAGAAGTTCAAATAAATGGTTTTCAACTTATATCTCAAAAATATTTGGATTTCATTCAAGTCTCAAATCAGAAAAGGCAAAATCAGAAAAAGTCTATACACCGGTTTAACCGACGACTCAAATTTTCTATACGTCGATTAAACGCAGTTATCAGAGTCTGGACAATTACATTCACCGGTTGAACCGACGTTATTGAAATTGAATACGTCGGTGTAATGGACTCAGAAGCTGAGGCAAGGTCTATACACTGGTTAAACCGACGATGTTTGAAATTAACGTCGGTGCATTAGTCCAGAGAGTTGGTTTTCTCAGGGATTTCAGAAGTTACACTCACCGGTTAAACCGACGATGGGTTTGAGTTAACGTCGGTGCAGTTGTCCAGAGAGTTGGTTTTTCAGTTGATCAGTGGACAACTACACTTACCGGTTAAACCGATGATACGTCGGTTAATCTGCCCAAGTTGTAACGCTAGTTTTCCAAACGGACAGTTTACATTCATCGGTTAAACCGACGCTGGCTATTGGAGGTTCGTCGGATTAACCGGCGTTAAGTACTTTTCTGGCAGCTTTTCTCCAACGGCTCTATTCGTGTGAGCTGCCTATATATACCCCTCCAATGGGTCATTTTGAGCTCTCTTGACACCAGGCAACATTCATACACTCATAGTATTGTTGAGAGCCACCTTGAGCTTCATCTTCCACACATTTGTTCATTCAATCATTCAAGAAGCAAGACTAGGACTAAGGACTTGAGTAGAGAGAAGTTTGTGTGTATCCGTTCTTGGTGATCGGTTCTTGCTCAAGTGAAGGTCCTAACTTGTTACTCTTGGTGATTGGCAGCACCTAGACGATCTTGGTAATTGAGGTGTTTCTTCCGGAGCTTGCCAAGAATTGTGGGAGCCCGAAGAAGTTTGTACGTGGCTTGAGCTCCACCACGCCGGGATGGTGAATGGAGACTCTTAGTGAGCGCCCTCGTCTCGGTGACATGGGAGTTGACAAGACTCTTAGTGAGTGTCACAACATGGATTAAGGGTGTGTGCCAACATATCGACACCACGGGAAAAAATCCGGTTGTCTCTTGCCCACTCTTTACTTTGAAGCACTTATTTTCATGCAATTATTCATGTGCTTGACCTTAGAGATCATAACTTAGCTCTACCTTGCTTAGTTTCATACCTTGTTGTATCTTTGGTAGCTTGTGTAGTGTGCTTAGTTAGCCGGTTGGTGAATTGAGCCTTACTAGCATTGCATATGTTAAGGTTGCTTTAATTTATTTTAGAAATTTGAAAAAGGCCCAATTCACCCCCCTCTTGGTCCATCAATCCTTACAATTGGTATCAAAGCCTCGTTGTTTATTTGGATCATTAGGCTTCACCGCCTAGAGCTATGGCCAAGATGGGTGGTTCGCCGCCTCACTTCGAGAGCAAGAACTTTGCTTATTTGAAAGTTTGCATGGCCGCATATCTTGATGCGATTGCCCCCGAAGTGTGGTTAGCAACTAAGACCGGGTTCACCGGAAATCCCACTCCCGAACAATTAAAGTGGAATTCTAAGGCTAGAAATGCAATTTTCGAAGATTTTAGTGAGGAAGTCTTTCCTAGAGTAAATGGCATGGACTTAGCAAGTGATATTTAGAAAGAGCTCATTGAAATTCATGAAGGCTCCACAAAAGTTCGTGAGCAAAAATATCACCTGTTTAGAGTTAAGTATGATTCCTTTAAAATGATAGCTCATGAAAATTGTAATGATATATATTCTCTCTTGAATGTCATTGTCAAGGACATTAATGCACTTGAAATATCTAAAATTGACAGTGGCTCCATCAACCGCAAGATTCTCATGCTCCTTCCGAAGCCCAAGTACAACATCATCAATGCAATGCTTCAAAAGGAGAATCTTGATACGATGGAAGTGGGAGAGTTTGTGGGTGAAATTCGTGCTCATGAAATGGGTATTCTTGGTATGTCCGAAGAGCCAACTACAAGCAAATCAATTTCTCTCAAGACCAAGGCCAACAAGCCCCGCAAGCTCAAGATAATCAAGTAAGAATCAAACTCAAACAATGAAGAGGATGATCATCATGAAAACTCATCCGATGATGAAGATGATGGAGAACATGCTCTCATGATGAGAAAGTTCACCCGCTTGAGTGACAAGATCAACAAGAAGGGTTACAATTTTGACCCCAAAAAAAGAATGTTCCGGCCAAGGAAAGATGTCAAGCACAAAACATGCTACAATTGTGGAGAAAAAGACCACATCTCTCCCGATTGCCCCAAGCCGGACAAGAGAAAGAAGGACAACAAGAGCAAACATCGCCATGATTCAAGCGATGATGATGAAGATGAAAAGAAGAACAAGAACAAGAAACATGGGAAGAAGAAAAGTCATGACAAGAAGACCAAGCTCTTCCCAAAGAAGAAAGGCCACACCAAGAGAAGTTTCTTGGTGGAAAAATAAGAATGGGTGACCGATGTCTCATCAAGTGAAGATTCAAGTGATAAAGAAGACATCGTCCCCGTCGCTCTCACAAATGAAGAACCACCGCTACCTCCACCTCCCATGTGCCTCATGGCAAAAGGTAACACAAAGGTATATGAGGTGGATCGTGATAGTGATAGTGATAGTGATAGTGATAGTGATAGTGATAGTGATGATGAGCTTGACCCTTATGAGTTTACTAACCTTATTAATGAGTATACATTCGTTATCAAGTGGGAAAAGGGCAAAGTCAAGATTCTTGAGAGCACTCATGCCAAGTTAAAGTTTGCCCACTCCGACTTGCTTAGCAAGTACAATGACTTGCTCAAAAAGCACAATGAGTCACTTGTACTTACTAAGCTAGTTGAAGAGAGCCACAAAAAGCTTAAACAAGAGCATAGAGAGTTGGCTCACAAATACCAAGAACTTGAATTTGCCTATGAAGCTATTGACCCAAGTCTTGAGAACTTTTTCAATAAAAATATTGAAAAAGTCAATGCTTCTACTTCATGTGATGACCTACTCATTGATGCAAGTGCTACTAATGTTATGCCCGAGCTTGCTCCTTCTAGAGAAAAGGAATTGATGGATCAAGTGGCAAGCCTCAAGAGTAGTGTGGGGAAACTCTCACGAGGAGAATACATCCATAAGAAAATTCTCTTCAACAATGCTCGTGACTATGGCAAGAGAGGACTTGGTTCATTTCCGGAGCCAAATCAAGACACTACTCATTCTCCGGAGATCAAGACTAGCTTCATCAAGGAAGTTGGTTCATATTGCCAACATTGCCAAGTCACCGGGCATCACACTAGGGAGTGCACTTTACCATCACGCCATCTTCCCACTTTACCAAAGAATTACTCAGCAATGTTTCAAAATAATCATTTTCTTTTGAGTAAAGTGAAGGGCAAGGTGAAGTCCAAAATTCATTGGAAAAATCACTAAGGAGTCAAAGAAGAAGCTCCCCAAGCAACTTTGAGTCCCAAAAGCTCTTGTCACACATGTGCAAGGCCCAAAGCTTGTTTGGGTTTCAAAAACTGAAAAGTGAATTCTCATGTGTGTAGGTGAACTACAAAGCCGGTGGAAAACATTGGGTAGTTGATAGCGGTTGCTCTCAACACATGACCGGCAATGATAGCATGTTCACCTCTCTTGAAGACCCCGGCGATCATGAACATGTCACCTATTGTGATAACTCAAGAGGAAAAGTCTTAGGTTTGGGTAGAATAGCAATTTCTAAAGATTTATCCATTTCTAATGTCTTGTTTGTAGAAGCACTTAGTTTTAATCTTATTTCAATTGCTCAATTATGTGATCTTAGACTAACGTGTACCTTTGACAAGAATGGTATTGTAGTAACTCTTGAAGAAGACAAGTCATTGGTATTCACGGGGTTTAGACATGACAACATTTACTTGGTGGATTTCTCTTCAAAGCAAACAAGCTCCATGACATGCCTCTTCACCAAGTCGTCTCTTGGGTGGATTTGGCATAGAAGAATTGCTCATATTGGCATGAGCAACCTCAAGAAAGCCCACAAGAGAGGGATGATCACCGGCTTGAAGGATGTCACATTTGACAATAACAAACTATGTAAAACATGTCAAGTCGGAAAGCAAGTTTCAACACATCATCCTATCAAGACGATGTTGTCTACCTCCAAGCCGCTTGAGCTACTTCACATGGATCTTTCTGGTCCAACCACATACAAGAGCATTGGTGGTAACCTCTATTGCCTAATAATCGTTGATGATTTTTCACGTTATACTTGGATCATGTTTCTAGGCGATAAGGGTGAAACTCCGGAAGTCTTCAAGACATTTGCAAGAAGAGCTCAAAGGGAGTACAACTCGCCAATTGTGAAGATCCGGAGTGACAACGGCACCGAGTTTAAAAATAGGAAGATTGAAGAATGGTGCGATGAAGAGAGCATCAAGCATGAGTTCTCCGCCACCTACACGCCTTAACAAAATGGAGTGGTGGAAAGAAAGAACAAGACACTAATTACTCTAGCAAGAGCAATGTTGGATGATTATGACACGTCCGAGAAGTTTTGGGCCGAAGCAATCAATACGGCTTGCTATGCATCCAACTGAGTGTATCTCCACCGACTCCTCAAGAAAACTCCATATGAGCTCATCACCGGGAAGAAACCAAATATATCCTACTTTCGAGTGTTTGGTTGCAAATGCTTCATTTATAAGAAGAAAAGGCTCAGTAAGTTTGAGAGTAGATGTGATGAAGGATTCTTTCTTGGTTATGCATCAAACTACAAAGCATATAGAGTATTCAATCAAACCTCCGGGTTAGTTGAAGAAACATGTGATGTAGAGTTTGATGAATCTAATGGCTCCCAAGAGGAAGTTGTTAGCTATGACAATGTAGGTGATGAGGAGATTGATGAAGCTTTGAAGAAGATGTCCATTGGGGATATCAAGCCGGAAGAGGTGCATGAAGGCAATGATCAAGGGGGAGGACCTTCCTCATCTACACCAAGCACCTCCATGGCACCCCAAATAGATGAAGATAAAGAAAAAAATGATCCACAATCTCAAGACAGTGTTCCAACGCCAACACCCCAAGTCCAAGAACAGGAAGAGCAAAATGTTCCACCACAAGCACAAGTCACCCATGATCCACCCCAACAAACATCCACGCATGTACCGCTAGTGAAGCATGGTCGTATCTCCAAGGATCATCCAATTGGTCAAATCATTGGTAGTCCTTCCAAGGGAGTAAGAACTCGTTCCAAGCATGCTTCATTTTGCGAATATTACTCATTTGTTTCTTGTATTGAACCCACTAGCATAGAGAAAGCACTTGAGGACTCGGATTGGGTGATGGCCATGCAAGAAGAATTGAACAACTTCACTCGCAATAAAGTTTGGGTCTTTGAAACTCCTCCAAAAAACAAGAACATCATTGGCACTAAGTGGGTCTTCCGAAGCAAGCAAGATGAACATGGGGTGGTGGTACGCAACAAAACAAGACTTGTGGCAAAACGGTTTTCTCAAGTCGAAGATTTGGATTTTGGTGAAACTTTTGCTCCAGTCGCAAGACTTAAAGCTATCCGCATCCTTCTTGCTTACTCTTCACATCATAATATCAAATTATATCAAATGGATGTGAAAAGTGCATTCTTAAATGGCGTTATTAACGAACTTATTTATGTTGAGCAACCTCCCGGGTTTGAAGATCCGAGGAATCCTAACCATGTTTATAGGTTGCACAAGGCACTCTATGGGCTCAAACAAGCTCCAAGGGCTTGGTTTGAGAGGCTTCGTGACTTCCTAATCATACAATGCTTCAAGATCGGGAGGGTGGACACCACATTGTTCACAAAAGACGTCAACAGGGATATTTTCATTTGTCAAATCTATGTTGACGATATTATTTTTGGTTTAACTAATGATTTACTAAGCCATGAGTTTGCTACCATGATGTCTAGGGAATTCGAGATGTCCATGATCGGCGAATTGACATTCTTCCTTGGTTTTCAAGTCAAACAATTGAAGGAAGAGACATTCATCCATCAAGAAAAATACACTAAAGATATCTTAAAGAAGTTCAAGATGGATGAATGCAAGCCAATCAAGACACCCATGGCAACCAATGGGCATCTCGACTTGGATGTGGACGGTAAACTAGTTGATCAATCCCTCTATCGTTCTATGATAGGGTCTTTGCTTTACCTTACCACATCTAGGTCCGATATAATGTTTAATGTGTGCTTATGTGCCCGCTTTCAAGCAAACCCAAAGGAATCACACCTCTCGGCTGTGAATAGGATCCTTCGGTATCTCAAGCACACCCCAAGATTAGGCTTGTGGTACCCCAAGGCGCTAGCTTAGATCTCTTGGGATACTCGGATTCGGATTTTGCAGGAAGCCGTGTGGATCGCAAGAGTACCTCCGGGGGTTGCCACTTGCTTGGGCGTTCTCTAGTTTCTTGGTCGAGTAAGAAGCAAAATTTCGTGGCTTTGTCCACCGCGGAAGCAGAATATATAGCGGCCGGTGCATGTTGTGCCCAAATCCTATATATGAAGCAAACCCTTTTGGACTTTGGTGTGAAACTAGATAGGATACCACTCCTTTGTGACAATGAAAGTACCGTAAAAATTGCCAAAAATTCGGTTCAACACTCTCGCACAATGCACATTGATATTCGCCATCACTTCTTGTGTGATCATGAAGCTAAAGGAGACATATATCTTCAAGGTGTGAGATCCGAGGAGCAATTGGCGGATATATTCACAAAACCATTAGACGAGAGTACTTTTGTTAGGCTAAAGAATGAGCTTAATGTATTAGATGCGGCAAACGTCATGTAAGTTGCCATGTCATATAGAAAAATGCATACATATAGGACACTTGTCTAACCATGGTAAGATAGTGATGAGCATGGATTTAGTTAGAGGTGGTGGTCCACTTGTTTTCCTCTAGGCTTGTAGAAAGGTTCATCATAAAGAAGCTTCCCGTGGGTTCAAATTTGACAAGTAGAACTTAAATTCTTGTTATGCATTTCTTGTCATATAGATGTGCACTTCATGTTTATTATTCTTTCGCATGTGGTTTTAGCTTGCACCATCATTGCATGCGTAAGGGTCACAAAGGAGATCACTTGATGAAAATGAGACTTGTTTCATATGCAAGATCTTAATTCATGAAAAGTGAAAAGAGTAAAGTGTTAGGTTCGTTATTGCCTAGTGAGTCATGTCATGATGAGTTTGAAACTCTCTATCTTCAATATTCCTATGACATGGCTCATACAATTTATTTGGCGCTTTGTCTCGCTTTGCGGCTTTTCTTTGAGTATTGAAAAGAAAAACTATTAAGCTAGTGTGCTATCCTAAGTATTTTGAGGGGTAAAGTCGCCTATGCAAGTCCTTTAACTTGAGTTTAGTTGATTTTTATAAGTTTATTGGACTTAGCATAGAAGAGTGAGCTGAGTGAAGGTTTTTCGGGTTCACCGGTTAAACCGACGCTTAATGGATTTACCCCATTGGTTTAACCAGCGTTACTTAGTTCAGCCTCAGCTCAGTCAAAACCAGGCGTTCAACCGGCGTATGCAAATTTCAGATCATCGGATCAACCGGTGAACGTAATGCAGATCTGACCTACCAATCAACCGGTGATAGCAGTGTTCAACCGGCGAGTTCAAAATGCATATCGTCGGTTCAATCGGCATTCAGATGGGTTTCTGCTGGAGTCTCGGGTGAACTGAACCGATGCAATTGACTGGCGTTCTAAACCTAAGCATCGGTTTAACCGGCGTTAAGAAAAATCGCGGGGCCCACCTGTCATATGTCTCTTGCTCGCGCACAGAGCCCTCACTTTTTCGCCCGTTCATTGCCCGTCTCCGCACCGCCGCTCGCCTACGCAGCCGCCGCCGCTCGCCCACGCAGCCGCCATCGCTGTTCCACGCCGTCGGCCCGAGCCTCCACCACCGTGAGCCATCCTCGCTACCGCGTGTCTTCCACGCCGCCTGCGCCGCTCCTTTCGCGCACAGCCTCGCCACCGCCCGCGCGCGACCACGCTGCTCCAACCACGTGCGCCCTCGCCGCCGCCTGCGCGACGCCTCGCCACCGCCCACGCGCAACGCCGCCACTCACCCACTGCTTGCACGCCGACGCCCACGCATCGCCGCCGCTCGTGTTGCCTGTGCTCCACTCGCGCATTCACACCGCACACGCCAACTGCTCGACGATTTGCCTGAGCTGCTCTTTGCGCTGCTTTCGCGCCGCGTTCATGTTCCCGCACTCCCGCGCCACCGCCAGTCGAGATGGGTCGCGAGAAGAGGAAGGGGAAGAAGGTTGTTGTCGAGAAGCCCGTCCGCAAGCGGACCCGCGCAGAGAGAGAGGCCGAGAGGGCCGAGATGGTGGCCAAGGCCGCCGAGGAGCAGGCGTCAGGCCGTGCTCGTCCGTTCAATATCAGGGAGCAGCCCAGCAGGGGCAGGGGCAGAGGCCGAGGTATGGGCAGGGTCCGAGGTGCCAGGGCCACCAGGGCCACGACTGAGGCAGCAACAGAGTCAGATCACTCAGAGTTAGATACAGTTTCAGATGCAGCGCAGTCAGAGCAGTCCCAGGGAGAGAGTGCTCAGGGGTCACCGACTCTACGACGTTCTGGCCACACTCGGCAGATGTCCCCAGCAGGAGAGTCTTCTCCAGCGACCGAGCGTCGCACTGGACCAAGGACGCGATGAGGTCACCAGCCACAGGAGCCTCGCAGGTCCACAGCTGTAGCAGCAGCAGCTCGCAGAGCTGAGGCCCTAGTGGCCGAGCACGCAGTGTTTCGTATGGACACTGTTGTACGTCTGGAGCCAGGTGTGCTGCTCCAGAACTTGACCAAGGCCAATGCGGCGAAGGTCAAGAGGCTCAGGTGGAGTGTAGCAGAGGAGGACTGGTTCCCCGTGACCCATGATAGCAGGGTCCACCGTAGGTTCTGGACACTTCTTCAGGCCAGCTTCTACGAGACCTACCAGAGGCGAGGGCACAGGATCTTCCCACACAGAGTGCTAGATTGGGTTTCACTGAGGACAGCCGCATGGGGGAGCAGATGTTAGAGAGCACTTTGCACACTTCCGAGGTCTGCCCAGGCTACTTGAGATAGAGCAGAACAAATATATAGAGGAGCGTTTTGTCAGGCTTATTGACCGAGTTTCACAGAGGACAGACGCTCAGTTCCAGCAGATGCAGCAGGACATGATGGCGATGTTTGGGATGATCGCACAACTTTACACTCACACCGGACTCGTCCCGCTGCAGTCTAGACTTCAGGGTGTTGGAGCACCTCAGCTTGCAGTCACTCCAGCTCCAGCCCCTACTGCAGCCCCAGTTTCTTCGACGACACCGGAGACCACGTTCTCGATATCCGCACTCCTTGGGTCTGCCGGTCGTCCGCTCTTCTCGCCGCTGCCAGCGACTACGCTCTTTCAGGACTCACCGTCAGCGGTTCAGTCAGTCGCCCTCCCCGTCGTACCACAGGCACCACTTTCAGGGGGAGGAGGAGGAGAGGAGTCTATAGTTCCGTAGTCGACGCAGCCGGCAGCTTCAGCAGCCACGACTTCAGATATTGACACTTCTTCTGCTGACCCGGCTACCACTTCTACAGACCCTCTTCCAGGCAGTGCCAGCACGAGAGCCTCCACGACAGCTACACCTCCAGTCAGCTCAGACCTGCAGCTCCCGTCCGTCACCGAGGGTTCTCCGTCCGACGACGACGACGACGACCTGGACCGCTTCCTCGCCGTGCCGCGACAGCAGGACTCGTAGCTCGCCTTTTTGGTGCTTTGATGCCAAAGGGGGAGAGAGTTAGGGGGAGTTCGAGTCAGGGGGAGGGTAGAGCTAGAGAGAGCTCGTAGTTATAGGACTTTGATGTTTTGTATCTCATTTGGTGTCAGTTCATGGATATGTACATTTGACTCTTGAGTATGCTGTGTTTTGAGACATATCTATGGATTCCGTTTGAGCCGTTGAGCTCTTTGGTTCTCTTTCAAGTTTGCTTGAGTTTCTCCTGTTTATCTTTCTCGCTCTCTCGTTATTTTTTATGTTTGTGTTGTCATCAATCACCAAAAAGGGGGATATTGTAAGCATTTAGGCCCTCTAGGTATGTTTCGGTGATTAATGACAACTATTATTGTGACTAATGAGTTTGTGCAGCTTAATGAAATATTATCGCTCATTTGGTCATATGTCAAAGAGGCCCCTCAATTTCATTATTCAAAAAGGCAATCTCGGTATTCAACTCAATTATATAAGGATCTTTCTAGTCCTAAGTGTCGCAAGGTTGAGAAGGACACTTAAATTAGTATAAGTTTTATAGTTTTGTAGAGGTCGCACTATTAAGAGGGGTTAAGACCAAGTAACTTAAGCATGGACATGGTCAATCAAAAATGGATGCACACTATAGTCACTCAGGTTCCTAGAAGTTCAAATAAGTGGTTTTCAACTTATATCTCAAAAATATTTGGATTTCATTCAAGACTCAAATCAGAAAAGGCAAAATCAGAAAAAGTCTATACACCGGTTTAACCGACGCCTCAAATTTTCTATACGTCGGTTAAACGCAGTTATCAGAATTTGGACAATTACATTCACCGGTTGAACCGACGTTATTGAAATTGAATACGTCGGTGTAATGGACTCAGAAGCTGAGGCAAGGTCTATACACCGGTTAAACCGACGATGTTTGAAATTAACGTCGGTGCATTAGTCCAGAGAGTTGGTTTTCTCAGGGATTTCAGAAGTTACACTCACCGGTTAAACCGACGATGGGTTTGAGTTAACGTCGGTGCAGTTGTCCAGATAGTTGGTTTTTCAGTTGATCAGTGGACAACTACACTCATCAGTTAAACCAATGATACGTCGGTTAATCTGCCCAAGTTGTAACAGCTAGTTTTCCAAATGGGCAGTTTACATTCATCGGTTAAACCGACGCTGGCTATTGGAGGTTCGTCGGATTAACCGGCGTTAAGTACTTTTCTGGCAGTTTTTCTCCAACGGCTCTATTCGTGTGAGCTGCCTATATATACCTCTCCAATGGGTCATTTTGAGCTCTCTTGACACCAGGCAACATTCAGACACTCATAGTATTGTTGAGAGCCACCTTGAGCTTCATCTTCCACACATTTGTTCATTCAATCATTCAAGAAGCAAGACTAAGACTAAGGACTTGAGTAGAGAGAAGCTTGTGTGCATCCGTTCTTGGTGATCGGTTCTTGCTCAAGTGAAGGCCCTAGCTTGTTACTCTTGGTGATTGACAGCACCTAGGCGATCTTGGTGATTGAGGTGTTTCTTCCGGAGCTTGCCAAGGATTGCGGGAGCCCGAAGAAGTTTGTACGTGGCTTGAGCTCCACCACGCCGGGATGGTGAACGGAGACTCTTAGTGAGCGCCCTCGTCTCGGTGACATGGGAGGTGACAAGACTCTTAGTGAGTGTCACAACGTGGATTAAGGGTGTGTGCCAACACATCGACACCACGGGAAAAAATTCGGTTGTCTCTTGCCCACTCTTTACTTTCAAGCACTTACTTTCACGCAATTATTAATGTGCTTGACCTTAGAGATCATAACTTAGCTCTACCTTGCTTAGTTTCATACCTTGTTGTATCTTTGGTAGCTTGTGTAGTGTGCTTAGTTAGCCGGTTGGTGAATTGAGCCTTACTAGCATTGCATAGGTTAAGGTTGCTTTAATTTGTTTTAGAAATTTGAAAAAGGCCCAATTCACCCCCCTCTTGGTCCATCGATCCTTACACAGGCCCCTAGTTTTTAGCACTTAGGACCCTAGAACTAAAACCTAGATTACAATGAGGCCCTTGACGTCTGTACAGTTAGAGACGGGACAACGATGGTGCCCTCGGGGTTGGGGGTAGTTGGAGAGGGGTCGACGGCGGTGCAATGGCTTCATGGTGGTGGGGGTGGCGCATGACGATGCTCTGGCGAGGCAGGGCAGAGGTGGAGTGGGAGGTGGTATTCCCAACCAAAACCCCGGCGTCGTCGTCATCCGAGGAGGAGGCCGGTGATGCCGCGGCGGCAGAGTGTGCCGATTAGTGGTGGTTATGGTGTCGGATATCGAATTGGGAGTCCATGCAGTGGTCCCGCACGCAGAAGCAACAACGCCTCAACGAGCTCTGGGCCAGCACAGGAGGCGCAAGCGGCGCGCAGGCCACTCGCGACTTCCTGCCCCTCAGCTCACGATGTCATGCCGGCTCATGGCCGCTCGTGCACGCTTGCGCTTGGTCGTATGTACCACGCCGCGACCAGCATCGCCGCCGCCGGAGGCAGTGCCATCAGCACCAGGGCGGATGGGTCAGACTGGTATGTCCCGGGCAATGAGTTGTGCGTTTCAAGAATGGGTTGAGGTGGTGGTGGTGGGGAGGTGAGAGCTCGGCGAGCAGGGGCTTCGGGCGGCGGCGGGCGACGATGACGTTTGGTTGCGTTTCTGGTGATGTGGTGGCTGGGGGTGGTAGGTGGTTGACCGACGGCTCGGAAAGGTTGAGTAGGAGGTCGTGAGCGTGTCTAGAAGGTTGATGGAGTTTGGGGCGGGCTCAGACGGCAGCTCGGCTTGGGGGTGCCGAGTGGCAGCAATGGAGGGTGCACGATGGAGTTGCTCTGGCATGAACAGAGGAGCTATAGCCCATTGGATGAGTTTGGGTGAAGGAGCGTGGGCCAGTGGGCAGAGAGACGACGATGAGGTGGTGCAACAGGGCGCGAGGGGGAGGAGAGGGAGTGGGCGGGAGGGAGGTGGCGGGTGGAGGACCGAGGATGATGACGTCCCTTGCAGCAGCGAGTGGAGGAGAGGAGAGAGGACGTTGAATTAAGATAATAGAAATGAGGGGGGTACTTTCGCAAATGTTTGCCACCATGGCGCTACGTGGCATGCCATGTTGGCTTAGGATTGTCGCGTGGAGCATTTGAGATCTCGGATGGAACACATAACATGGTGTAGGGATATAGGTCGATGATTTGAGAGTTTATGGACCCAAGTAAAATTTTTGGGACAAATTTGAAGACCTGGAGTATAATTTACTCTATTTTTTCTTGTTAGCGGTTGCATCTCGTTTGGACCAGGAAGAGCCGAAACTTAGGCCTTTTTTGGTTCACCCTGGCACACCTAGCACTAGAAGAGAATTTTGCATGTATGGAGTACTAAATAAAGTTTATTTGCAAAACTTTTTCATGATTTGCACACCTAGCACTAGAAGAGAATCTCGGTTGGACGCATCTTTGCACGACGAATCTAATGAGCCTAAATAATTCATGATTTGCTACAGTAATACTACAATAACCATCATCTAATTATGCAGTCAAAGGCCTCATTAGATTCGTCTCGCGCAGTAGCGCAGGAGTTGTCGAGTTAGTTTTGTATACTGCCTTTATTTAATACTTCTAATAGATGATTAAAGTCTGCTACAATAATCTAGCGCTACTAAATCAAACATGCCTTATATGAATGTCCTTTCTTAAAGGGGAACGTATTAGGTGCAAACCAATCTCTCCGTGCAAACTATGAAAACTTCAATCTAGACTATCGGATCAACATCCAAGGGGTACGGGAGATTGTGTAATTTTCCAATCTAGACCCACTCTTGGATTAGGTAATCACACTTTTGCAAATCCCTCTCCCACCCTCCTGTGCCCCTCCCCTTGGATGTTGATCCGATAGTCCAGATTGAAGTTTCTATAGTTGCACATAGAGATTGATTTGCATCTAATATGTTCCATTGTCAAAGAGCGCTGTAAAAAAAAATTGCCAACAGACAACACGTAAGGATCCAAGAAAAAAAATATAAAAATGCACTAGGGCAAACCCCACCACCCTGTACCGGGCCGGCGAGCCCTCGCATATAACCACCCCCCGTCGAAGGCGTCAACCCTTTTTTCCCCCGCCCTCCACCTGTTTGACCAGGCGCGCCGCGTGCGTCCGAAGCGTGGCGCACGGACGTCGCAGCCGAGCCGCTCCGAACTTGGACCCCGCCCGGACCAAGCCAAAAAGGAACCCCACCACCACCGCGAACCCCCGCGTGCCGGCCCCATCCCGTGCCCTGCCGTCCCGTCCCGTCCCGTCCAGTCCGCCTCCTCCGTCGTCTTCCTCGCCACCTCCGCGCTCTCCACCCCCGGCCTCTCCGCTCCCATCCCCCGCGGAAACCCTAACCCGCCCTCTCGGCCCCGTCGGCTCATGACGGCACCCCGCCGCGCTCGAGGAGGAGGGAGAGGATTCGCGACCGCGCCGCCGTCGCCGCCGCGATAGCGCGCCCCCGGCCCCGCCATCCCCGCGCTCGGCCCGCCCGCGGGTCGTTCCCGCAGCAACCGCCATGTTCGAGGGCCACGTATGATCTCCTCTATCTCTCTCTCTCCCGCCTTCCGTATTCCCCATTCCTGCGGCGCCTTCGGTCTGGGCCATTTTTTTTCTTTTGTCGCGTGTGATCGACGACGGCCCGCGTGATCGAGTGGCAGGCCGGCAGTGGGGTTATGTTGTTAGTGGTGTGGGTTCGGTCGGGGTTACTGAATATCTGTGCTGATCATGTTTCGGGTTCGGTGGCAGTTTGGAGGGGTGGAATTCGGTGTGTTGATGGCTGAGTCTTGGCTGTTTGTACTTTGATCTTCCCTCGAGGAAGGGTTTCATGTTGAAATATGGGGGAGCATCTAAAGGGGCAAACAGAAGTGTTGGTAGTTGTGGTGCACATGCATATATTGTTCAGTTTAATTTCATAGCCTTGACAGAATTCCAACCGCTCAGGAGTCTGTTCATTTAGCTCGAGTAGAATGTGCTGTTATATTTATTACTGTATGGCACAATATTGTTGCCTTTCGTAGTTGCATCTGTGTTATTGCAATGTGGAACTTCATAGCTTCCATGTACCTTTTGTTTATTTCACAAATTTCATATTCCTTGTTACCTCCAGAAGATAAGATATGCACTTTTCTGCTCTTAAAGTTAGGATGCTCTTCCATTGCAGTTAACTTGTATTTGCATTGATGCTATTTTGTGTTGCTTAGTGTTTTTTGCTACAATTTGGTGAGAGTTAATAATCATCGTTCCTGCGACTGTATGCTGTGTGAATGCATTAAATGGAGCTGATCACCATTGGCCATTCAACAATACAAGTGTCCTGATCACTTCTTGTTCTCAGTTGTTAATGTAATTTTAAGCATATCTGTTGCGGTGAGAAATATGGTCTGCGATATCCTACCGCACTGTTCAATTTTTTATTGTGTATTTTCTTTGATGTCCTTATGTATGAAACAACTATGCTGGTAAACAGTGGGGTTGTGAGTAATTTACGAGTTGTTACAGTTACTTCTAACCATTAACTCATTCATGTTAACTAATAATTACTGCTTAAATGGTGAATCACCTAGATGTTTTGCAATCTATTTTTCAGAACTTATTAATTTCATGCTGTTATAAAATTTAGCTTTTGCATGTTGCCACAAAGTTTTCATCTTAGTGTTATGTTCTAAGCAATGACATAGTTGTAACTTTTTAATATATAGGTGCTGTATCTGCTACGCAAATATTTGGGTGAATATGTTGAAGGGCTTTCTGTCGAAGCTCTTAGGATAAGTGTCTGGAAAGGTATATGTCTTTCTTACTGTTATTTTCTTTTTGCCTAAACATTGTTTCCTTCTTGTACTGTAAATTGCAAATCTGAAATTATTTTATGTTCTTATCTAAGCTTCGATTCGATTTTGCAGTGGTTTGATACAACTAGCTCTTTCCTTATTTAGACCAAATGCTCCAATATTAGTTTTACTGTGTTGTTTATTTGGTGCTGGCCTTAAGTAGGATGAAGTGGGTCCAGTTAAAAAACATGACCCTGGGATGAACTGGGACCATTGTTAGAAAGCCTGCAAGTTCTTAGTTTCTTACAACTCGAAAATCTTGTAACCTAACTGCTTACTAGGATCACAGCATGCAATGTTTGATATTATATGGTCAAAAACTGAAATGATGAAAATGCTTTCTTATTTGTTATGTGATACTCATAAGCTTCACAATTATATTAATGGTGATTCACACTAATCTCTTCTTGGAAATGGAGTAGTCTTGTCTGAAAACACATAAGCTTAGAACTTTGTTTGGCGTGGCTTTCTCTTGAGACTTGACAATTATTGATGTATAGGAAGTTGACTTCTGGTAAACATTCCTGCTTCTGTTGTCATTCAGTGAAGTACTATACTAGGGTCCTTCGAGGAAGCTGCTGCTGTGACAGACAGAAACTAAATCTGATATGTCAGAGCCTTTGACCATATGAACTTAGACTATATTGCCTTCTGAAGGACACTACTGCAAACTGGATGTTATTGAACGTACCACTCTACATTCATGCATCTGCACGACCTCGTCTGTGGTAGCTTGGTACAGGGTAGCTCTTTGCTTGTTTTTTTTGGGGGCTGAAGTTTGCTTCTAAGGCCCCGTTTGGGAGGGCTTCTGGAGCGGCTTCACGAGCGGCTCCAGGTGAAGCCCTCCCAAACGTTTGTTTTGTAACCGGCTTCACACGTGAAGCCGGTCCTGAAGCCATCGGCGGCTTACACAGGCAAGGTGAAGCCATGAAATCGTGGCTTCACGCGGCTTACACATCAATCTAACAAGTGAAGCTGTTTTGCCAAACATTTTCTAAAACGGCTCCAACTCCACCAGAGAAGCCGCTCCATCTGAAGAGCCGGAGCCGGAGCTGTTTTTGGAAGAGCCGGAGCCCTGCCAAACACGCCCTAAATGATGTTACCTGACACATCCTGAGCCACTGAGATCCTTCACTGGAAGGTTGTAGCAGCACAGCACCTGGCGCCCGCTGCAGCTTGCAGGGAAGGGCACTGCGAGACATTTTCAAAATTAGTACCATGATTTGTAGCGCAGAATTTACAACTAGATTGAACTAGCAGTCCTATTGGGAAAGACTATAAAAGCCTGATTCGGAAAGATGACCACATGTTCCACCACCGCTGTGTGCCGAAGAATTGGGACCTATAATAATGGTGGGCATCCAAAAATCAAAATCATATTGAGTTAAAAGTTTGAATTGAATCAAACATATAATAATATATTTTTCTGAACAGCTGCCTGACCGTTTGAATCGATGGTTGGACCAGGAAACCTGTCACTTGATCTAACACTCATGGGTCCTGTTTTCAAAGATGAAACACCTGATGAGACTCTATCGCTACCATGCTCCTTTTTTCATATTGTTATACTCTACAATCATCTAACATGGCTTTATCAGTTACCATTATGTTCAAAAATTTCAGCAGTTACTGTGCTACTTGTGTAGGTATTTTATTTGTGATTTTGTGACCCTGCTTTCATTTCTGTCTGTAAAGGTGATGTTGTTCTAAAAGACTTAAAACTTAAGGCTGAAGCACTCAATTCTCTCCGGCTTCCAGTGACAGTGAAAGCTGGGTTTGTTGGCACCATAACCTTAAAGGTAAATATTTTATTGCACCATACATGATTGTTTCTGGTTTCAATTTTGTGGTGTTTTTCTTGCATCACAGTATCAAGTGGTTGTTTATTAGAGCTGTTATCATGTAGCATGAGTGGCATTTTGAAACTGGATAATTTACTTCTTTCAGCAGTACATGCCGATATATTATTCATGGGGAACTAACATATTATATTTTACATTGCATGTATACACAAGGTCCATCTGGATTAGAATCTGCTTAATTGTGCAGTCCTTAATATGAATAGCATCTAACCCTACAGCAAGTCACCATTTATCTTCTTTCGTTATCAGCACTTCTTGTTCTCCTGTGTCTTTCTGTTTGTGAATTGTAAATGCCGAAGTGTAATTTCTGATAGGTCCCATGGAAGAGCCTGGGTAAAGAACCAGTCATTGTTCTTATTGATCGTCTATTTGTTCTTGCTCATCCTGCTCCTAACGGACAGACTATAAAGGTATTTATTATTGGTATTTTAGGTTTAACCTAAAACAATAGTTCTATGAAATAGACTTCCTCAGTTCATATTTCTCACTATATATTTCCATTTTGTCTTCTTTTTCAACTTTAGGAAGAAGATAGAGAAAAACTTTTTGAAGCCAAGCTTCAGCAGATTGAGGTTTGTTTCATGCTATGTCATTGTCGCTTCTTGTCTTCTGACAGTCAAGAGTTAAGATATTGATCTTGTTATATTTACGCAAGGTGAACAGGCCAATTCAAAATGAATTCGCACCTGAGCTTGTATTACTTTGAGTTTTTTTTATGCCTAAGTATGCATCTGTTCTTGCCTTTCATTTGCTTGTGCTATATTTATGCTAGGAGTGTGCATTCTATTAAGATTCTTTGCCTTGAGTTAGCATTTTCTGGCATTATGGATTGATTCTTTCATGTGGTACATTAAAAAAATCACTGATTCGTAGCACCACTGATCTAAGATCATGTATTTTTTGATATACTTAATTTGCTCGAAGTCTTTTCTGTTCCAGTTGTCTAAAGTGATTGCCAGTTTTCCACCAAACTAACTTCAGCTCCACCTTAGTGACCTTGTCATTGAGCACCCTTTCTTGTATGGTTATGAACTTCTCAAAGAATCAGCCAGCCTTTTCTCTATTACGATTTAAGTGTTGTTTTTAACCCCAGCAGTCTTGCAATCTTCTGTTGAGTTACGAATTAACTGTTGCGCCTTTCTTGTGTCTGATGTTATTTTCTTGCTTTCTCAGTTCCGCTTGATCTGTTATCCCATTCTCTATTTTTTCCTTACATTTTTTTTGCACAAACAGCTTTTAATGCTTTCTCCCTTGTTTTGCAGGCTGCAGAGGCAGCAACTCTTGAAGCAACAAGTAGGAACTCAAAAGGAGGACCTGTATGATCCTTAACATATTTGTCTCTTGAGTGCTTAACATTTTTTGCTTCTTTGTTATTTGTCCAAACTATACTAGTGAACTACATTCATATTGAGTATGCCCTGTTTGGCAGAGCTCCAGTTCCCGGCTCCACGTTGTGTAGACTAAACAAAGTGATATAATCATATAAATGTCTATTTTGGTGTATAATAAATATCTATTTTGGTATATAATAAAATATAAGATCATTCATCCAAACACACTCAGTATAACCGCAGCCCCAACATCCAGAGGTAGGCCTATCTTTTCCCTGAGCTGGCACATTGTTCCCAGATATGGCGATATGGATACGCGATACAGCGATGCTCTGATACCGTGATATGCCATTTTCCCAAAAACATCGATATGGGGACATATATGTTATATTCATATTTATAGAAATATATAATATAGATAAAACAAAAAAGTACACATAATCATAAACATAGCTTCCGTGTTTTCAAGGCGTCACCTAGGCGTCACCTAGGTGACAAGGCGGTGGTGGCTCGCCTTGCCTAAGGCGATAAGGCGGTGGTGGCTCGCCTTACATCGCCTTTCCGCTTTTAAAAAATAGTAGCTTAAGATGTTTTTTGGATTGTCTGATTGCTCAGTATTTGATGTAATAATTCATCCACCTTACATGTATAGAGGACATATATTTATAGACAAAATCAGATGATAGGGTTTCTAGGTGTCAGGAAACAATTAGAAAGGTATCAACAAAGTATCCAGATTATTTTATGTATTTATAAAATTTCTGATACTTGTCCGATAAGTCTCAGAGTATCGGTTTCCGGTAAGTATTGGAGGAGTATCGGTACTTGATACGTGATGGTTCACAAGGTGCATTGTAGCATATGAATGCACGGTCAGGATCATGGCCTGAAGCTTCTCTTCATTAAACAAACATCAGCATTAATAGATAAAAGACACTCCATAATTTTGTTATAATTTTCTTGTGGCTTTGAGGGCTTTGATTCTCTTGAATCATATCGTTCTTTGATTGTGTGGTCTGTAATTGTTTGTAAAGTGGTTGGGGCTTAGTAACCATTCTGATATAATTCTTCCATTATTTTAGGTACCAGGTGGAAATTCATGGCTATACAATTTGATATCTACAATTATTGGTAATCTTAAAGTAACCATCAGTAACGTACACATCAGATATGAAGATTCTGTCAGGTTTGTTAAACAATATCTGTTTTAGCCTCTTCTTATTTTCTTGTATTTTTTTAATGTTTTCTTTGATTCTCCCCAGCAATTCTGGGCACCCGTTCGCGTCTGGTTTCACATTATCAAAACTTGCAGCCGTTACAGTGGATGAGGATGGTAATGAGACATTTGATGCCGGTGTAGCCCTAGATAAGCTGCGAAAGGTTAGAGCACATTAATACAGCATGTAATTTCCTTTTTCTGTTTTTACCAGTAACCGGTCATATCAGAAGCATCGTATTTTCTTTTTTGTATTGATGATGAGATTTGACATTGAAATCCATGTCAAGCTAGCTGACTAGCCTAGCAGCAGCTATGATACTAGTAAATAGCACCCCCTCGGTCCCTGATGACGGTATGGTTTCAGAGTATGTAGTGGAAAACTTCAGCCACCAGTATGTGTTAAACACTGTAATTAGGCCATGATGAATAATATTAGAAAAAAAGAAAGTCACTTTCACCCGATTTGTCTTCTCCTTTTCTTGTTAACAGTAGGAATAGTTTAATACTTTAGTTATAGAAGGTTGAAACGTTAGTTTCACTATTCATATAGCCACTGCCTTTTGCTTGTAATTAGGCCATGATGCTTGAACAACACTGGGTTGAAGGAACAGGAATTTCAAATGGAATTTGTAAATCCAATGCCTAGTGAATACTGTCTTACTGGATCTTTATAGACGAATTTGTAATTCACATGGAACAGGAATTACAACAGGAATTTTCAATTCTTTTTGCCTATACTGTCTTATGGCTTTCAAATAGAGGTGCATATAGGGGTGGTAAAGGGCCCAAGATTTTGAACTAGAAAATCTAAGGGCCCGGGCCGTAAAAGGGCTGGGCTCTAATCTTATACAATTTTGAGCTAAAAAATTTAAGGGCCTTGTTGGGCTGTGAAGAGGCCACTAGGGCCATGGCCCATTACCACCCCTACTGCATATCATTACAATGTTTATAGACGAGTAACAGCTACTAGACATAATGACAATGCGACATAAGATTTGTAGGTTGGTCTGTGATGACTGGAATTCTTTTGTACAATCAAGTTTTATATCACTGGTGAATGTTGGAATTAGTTCTGGTTGATCTTTCACCATCATTTACTTTTTGTTTATTGCTATTATGCTCTCGAACATTTCTTATTTTTTTTCCTGGATGGTTCGTTACTTGATATTTGAGGCTGGCAAGTGGCACTATTATTTTTTTTAGGTTGAATTGATATGTTTTTCACAGTATTAATGTCATTATAAGCTATGATGTTCCTGTTTGATTATCAGCTTTTGTTTATATAATCAAGATAATTATTTTTTCATTCTTGTTGTTGTCATTGTTTAGTCTGTCGAACTGCATAGGCTGGCCATCTACCATGACTCCGACAGCAAACCTTGGAAGCTTAGTAAGAAATGGGAAGATCTAAATCCTACTGAGTGGAGAGAGGTTGTTCTCGTGTCAGTCATAACACCTTTGTTTTGTACCTGTTTTCCACCACTTATGATTGAATGGTCTGTCACAGATATTCCAAGATGGCATTGATGATCACTCTGTAAATTCCATATGGGCAGTAAATCGGAACTACTTAGTTTCACCTATAAATGGAACTCTTAAATATAAACGACTTGGAAAGAATGAAAGAGGGGATCCAGATACCCCTATTGAGAAAGCCTCACTTGTCCTGAGTGATGTTTCTTTAACTGTAACTGAGGTACCCCATTACTTCTTTAGTATTGTCAGTTATTGTGTTTACAATTACTTACTGCTATCTGCAATTCTATACCAGGCACAGTATTATGATGGTATTAAACTCTTGGAAACATTCTCAAGGTTTAGAACACGTGTTGATGTGTCTCACTTACGACCTATTGTACCAGTAAAGGAAGATCGTCGTGCTTGGTGGCGTTATGCAATGCTTGCTGGTCTGCGACAAAAGAAACTATGGTAATAAGCTCCATTTGTCCTTGCTTCTTCATTTCTATTATTTTCCTTCCCACGCTGAGTAAAATAGTTAATCTAACTTTTGGAAGGCCTTTGCTTTGTATAAAATCATTGGACAGAATCTCTCTTTTGCCCGGTTAGATTGTTTGAATTTCCCCTTTACTACCAGTGCAAAGGCACCTCTACTCCTGTATCTCTGCCCTTGCTTCTTCAATATGTATGTCCTGTCACCTTTGCGCACCACATCTCCTCGGTCACGTTTCCTCAATAACATTGACACATCTTTGTGATGTTCTTGAAAACCCATCAAATGCTTAGAGGAAGGGAGGTAGGAACGTTAGAAGAGGAGGTAATAGTGGAGATAACATGATAATACATTGATCATAGGATTTGTTGGAAATTATTTTTTTAAGCAAGTTTTTGTCTATTCTTCCCCAATCTTTTTAGCAGTTAACTCGCAGAAAAAGACAAGTGGAGGATTGATGTACCGACCAGGCCTTTATAAATAATGAAAAGGAAAAATTGTCCAAAAATTACATAGCAATTTATACAGTCCTCAATGACATGTTTGCCTTTTTTTTTTGTATTGACATGTAGTCCCTATTGCTTCTATATGCTGTAACATCTGAAACATTTTAATACTGCTCCCTTTATTTGAAATGGGAAAATAACATGCTATCACTCCCGGCTTCCTTTTTAGAATATCACCACAGTCCAAAGTACACATTTAAAAATTGTTGTTGAATCATATCGTAGCAAATTATATTAAAATTATATTAATGCCACTTATTTTTAAGTGGTTATGCATTCTAGGGGTTTATATGTAAATAGATGCGATACATCATTCAGTTTTATTACTTATTGCAGAATTTGATAAAAGGTCTTGAGTCCTGTGCGGTTACTAAGTCTAATGTAGTAATGTATGCTTTGATATTTATTAGTTTTATGATTTGAAATGTTTGTTACTGATTGTTGGAGTATATTGAGCCCATGTGTATAGAGGCCCATCTAGAGGCCCATGTATAGGTTCTATATATACCCACCCATCTAGGGTTGGAGGAATAGATCAATTATTTTCCCTTCTACATAGTATCAGCCTAATTCTTTTCCTCTCCTCCCTACCCAGCAGCCGCCGCCGCCGGCAGCCATGGCCGGCCGCCGGCCGCCGGCGCCGTCCCTCTTCTCCCCTTCCTCCTTCCCTCCCCTCCCCTCATCTTCCTCTGCTGCCGCGCCGAGCTCTCCTGGCGCCGCCCCCTCCTCTGCCTGGGCCGCAGCGGGCTCCTGGCCGCAGATCCGGCCCGTCGCCGCCCTGCAGCCCGCCGCCGCCGCTGCAGCAGCTGGTGCTGGCGCGGGTGCCGGGTCCAGGCCGCCCGCCGCCCTGGTCTCCTCCCTGCCGGCCCCGGATGGCGCCACCGCGGATCCCGCAGCTGCCGCCGCCGCCCCCGCCGCGGGTGCAGGCGCGGGGGGGGGGGGGAGCGCCGCCGTGCAGCAACTGCAGCAGAGCGCTGCCGCCCTGCAGTCTCCTCCCCTGCAGCTCCCCTGCAGCAGGCGATGCAGGTGCAGCCCGACGCTGCTACAGCTGCGGCCGCTGCCCAGAGCGCCCACGCTGCTGCCCAGCGCGCCGCCGCAGTCGATCCGGCCGTCCTGCGGGCCGCGGCACAGCTGCTGCAGGCCGCGGGCGTCGATTCGACCGCCCTGCAGGCCGCGGCGCAGGTGCTGCAGGATCCCGCCGCCGTTGCCGCGGCCCACCGCGCCACCGTCACTGCGGGCAAGCAGCCCGCCGCCGATGCCGCGCCTCATGCTGCGTGGACCGGGCTCGGGATGTCGCCCGCGGATGCGCCGATCTCCGCCGCCGCCCTCGCGGACAGCAGGCCGACGCCACTCTCGCCGCGGCCCTCCTCGCCGCCAAGTTGGAGGCTTCGGCGGCCCAGGAGCGGGTCCGCGTGGCTGCCCTCGCCTGGGAGCGCGAGCGCGCCGCTGCCGACGCCTCCGCTCTCCGGGTCGCCGAGGCGGAGCGCTTCCTCCGCGTCTCCTCCGGCCAGCTGCCCGTCGACCCCGAGCCCGGCGCCTCTTCCTCCTGCCGTGCCCCGCCAGCTGGATCTGGAGCCCGGTATGACCCGACCGACCCCATGGTCGCCCAGCTCCACCTCCAGGCTGCCGGCGTCCAGAACATCACTGCCCTGGTCACCGTCCTCCTCGACCCGGTGTCCTCCTACGGCCGCTGGCGGGACCAGGTCCTGCTCGCCCTCCGCCGCTACGCCCTCGACGACCACGTCCTCCTCGACACACCGATCAAGGCGCAGGACGTGGCGTGGCTGCGCCTCAACAGCGTCGCCATGTCCTGGATCTTTGGGACCATCTCCCTAGATCTTCAGGACCTCGTCAGGACCCACGGCGGCACCGCACGGCAGGCTTGGGTGGCGCTCGAGGGGCAGTTCCTCGGCAACGCCGAGTACCGCGCCCTCCAGCTCGACGCCACCTTCCGCACCTTCGAGCAGGGGGACCTCTCCGTCGGCGAATACTGCCGCCGGATGAAGGGCATGGCCGATACTCTTCACGACCTCGGGGATCCGGTGTCCGATCGGGTCTTAGTGCTCAATGTCCTGCGGGGCCTGAGCAGCACCTACGACCACCTGAAGGGCTGGATTGCCTACCAGAGGCCCTTCCCCACCTTCCTGCAGGTCCGGGACGACCTCGCCCTTGAGGAGATCACCAGGGGTCTCGCGCCCGGATCGTCCTCGCCCACCCCCGCCGTGCTCGTTGCTGCTCCACCGGCCTCCTCCGCTGCTCCTGCCACCTCCCTCCTTGGTGCTGCTCCCGCCGGGCTGACCGGAGGAGGGGGGGTGGACGTCGCCGGCGACGGGGTGGTGGTGGCACTGGTGGCCCTACTTCTGGGGATACCGGTACCGGTACCGGTGGGGGCCGTCGGGGCGCGCCGACACCGGCTCCGGCTCTCGCTCCTGCCCCTGCCGCTGGAGGTACGCCCTGGCCATCCTTCAGCAACCCATGGTCAGGGCGCATCTCGATGTAGCCGTTCCAGGGTCCAGGAGGGGGGGCCGTCCTCAGCTCCAGCCGGCGGCCATGTTCACTGGCGCTGCTCCACTCTTCGCGCCGTCCTGGACCCCGGCCGCACAGCCCAGCCAGCAGCCGACCTGGCCTGGGGGGTGGGACCAGGCTGCTCTGGCGCAGTCCTTCAGCACCATGGGACTGACGCCGCCGACCAGCACCGAGTGGATCGCCGACTTGGGCGCCTCGTTCCACACCACTCCCGATGCTTGTATCCTCTCTTCTGTCCGACCCCCACACCCCTCTTGTCCTTCTATCATGGTTGGTGATGGGTCTTGCATTCCTGTCACCGCCGTGGGTTCTGCTCCTCGTCTTCCTAATGTTCTTGTTGCTCCTCAAATGGTTGCCAATCTTCTTTCTATTAGCCAGTTTACTGCTGACAACTCCTGTTCTATCGAATTTGACTCCTCTGGTCTTACTGTGAAGGATTCGGCTTCCCCGCGTCCGCTCCTCCGATGTGACAGCCCGGGGCCCCTTTACACTCTTCGGCTTCTTGCTTCCGCTGCCTCACCTTCGGCTTCTTCGTCTTCTGCTTTTGCCGTGACGCCTTCTTCCACCACCTGGCACCGCCGGCTTGGTCACCCCGGCCGCGACATTTTGGCTCAGCTCCGCCGTAGTACCGATGTTCCATGTACTAGGGCTCCTGCTGAGCACCTCTGTCATGCGTGCCAGTTAGGTCATGTTAGACTTTCGTTTTCTTTTTCTTCTTCGCATGCTGCGCATGCTTTTGATCTCCCTGTGGACATCTCCTGTACTCAGCATGTCTGGCTATAGATATTATCTGGTCATTGTTGATGATTTTTCTCATTACTCTTGGAATTTCCCTTTGCGCGCCAAGTCTGAGACCTTCCCCACCCTCCTCCATTTCTTTGCCTGGGTGTCCACTCAGTTCGGCCTCACCGTTAATGCCGTCCAGTGTGATAACGGGCGGGAGTTCGATAACTCCACCTCCCGGTCTTTCTTCCTGTCTCGGGGTGTTCAGCTGCGTATGTCTTGTCCGTATACCTCTCCTCAGAACGGCAAGGCTGAGCGGATGATTCGCACGACGAACGACGTCGTGCGCACCCTTCTGATCCAGGCTTCTCTCCCCCCGCGCTTCTGGGCTGAGAGCCTCCACACCGCCACCTACCTGCTCAACCGCTTTCCGTCCACTGCTTCTTCTGCTCCCACTCCACACCACGCTCTTTTCGGTACCCCTCCTCGCTACGATCACCTTCGGGTCTTCGGGTGTGCGTGTTACCCTAACACCTCCGCCACCGCTTCTCACAAGCTGGCCCCCCGCTCGACTCGTTGTGTGTTCCTCGGGTACTCCCCTGACCACAAGGGGTACCGATGCTTTGACCTCACCTCTCGCCGCGTTCTGATCTCCCGACACGTCGTCTTCGACGAGTCGGATTTCCCCTACTCCACCTCCTCCACACCTTCTGATCCCGAGCTGGCGTCTCTGTTTCCGACTGACCCGGTGGTTCAGCCACCGTTACCTGTCTGTCCTTTTCCTGCAGCTTTTCCCGGAGCAACGGCACCGCTCCCGGTGATCCCTGCTGCACCGAGAGCGGCCCCGGTGCCCGCGGTCGCGCCACGCGCCGCCCCCGGGCCTCCGGTCGTGCCGCGCACGGACCTGGTGTCTCCCGCTGCGCTACGCGCGGCCCCGGTGCCTTCCCCTGCACCTGAGCGGTACGCTGAGCCGGTGCAGGTGTACCGGCGTCGCTCGGCGCCGAACCCGGCGCCGTCTCCTGCTCCAGAGGCTCCTGCGACGCCGACACCGGAGCCGTCGCCGCCGCCGCCTCCTCTGGCTCCCTCTCGAGCCGAGCCGGAGGTGTACCACCCGCCGGTCATCCATCGGGATCCTCGACATATCCATCCCATGGTGACTCGGCGGATGGCGTCCTAGGCCGCGACTCCCTCCGCCGCCGAGGGAGTGCCGCGGGTCTCTCCGGTACCCTCCTCTGTCCGCGACGCCTTGGCGGATCCTCACTGGCGTCGCGCGATGGAAGAGGAGTACGCGGCTCTTCTTGCCAACTAGACGTGGGACCTCGTGCCGCGTCCGTCTGGTTGCAATGTGGTGACTGGCAAGTGGATCTGGACGCATAAGCGTCGGGCTGACGGCACACTGGAGCGCTACAAGGCTCGCTGGGTTCTCTGAGGGTTCACTCAGCGGCCTGGTGTGGACTATGATGATACCTTCAGCCGGTCGTGAAGCCCGCTACGGTGCGCACGGTCCTCTCGCTTGCGCTCTCGCACACTTGGCCTGTGCACCAGCTGGACGTGAAGAATGCGTTTCTTCACGGGACCTTGTCAGAGACTGTTTACTGCTCTCAGCCTGCGGGATTTGTGGACTCGAGTCGTCCGGATATGGTCTGCCGGCTCAACAAGTCTCTCTATGGACTGAAGTAGGCTCCACGGGTTTGGTACTCGGTTCGCCACGTTCTTGTTGACACTGGGGTTCACCGAGGCCAAGTCTGACACGTCTCTCTTCATCTACCACCGTGGGGATGAGACGGCATATCTGCTGCTATATGTCGATGACATTGTGCTCACAGCTTCCAGTCAGCGGTTGCTTCAGAGTGTCATCTCCTCTCTGCAGCAGGAGTTCGCTATGAATGATCTCGGTCAGCTCCACCACTTCTTGGGCGTCACTGTTGAGCCTCGCCCGTCTGGTCTTCTCCTTCACCAGCGGCAGTACGCCATCGATATTCTGGAGCGGACTGGAATGACTGATTGCAAGCCCTGCTCCACTCCAATCGACACTCAGGCGAAGCTGTCTGCTGATCTGGGTGATCCGGTCGCTGATCCTACTGCCTACCGGAGTCTGGCCGGCGCGTTGCAGTACCTCACCTTCACCAGGCCGGACCTCACCTACGCTGTTCAGCAGGTCTGTCTCCACATGCATGATCCCCGGGAGTCATACCTTGCTGCGCTGAAACGTCTCCTCCGGTAAGTCCGTGGCACTGTGGACCTCGGCCTGGTACTTCACCGCTCGCCCTCTGCTGAGCTGGTGGTCTACACCGACGCTGACTGGGCTGGCTGCCCGGACACTCGTTGCTCTACCTCCGGCTACGCCGTCTTCCTAGGCGGCAACCTGGTCTCCTGGTCGTCCAAGCGGCAGCCGGTTGTCTCCCGCTCCAGTGCCGAGGCGGAGTACCGGCTGTCGCTAACGGCGTGGTGGAGGCGTCCTGGCTACGACAGCTCTTGGCGAGCTCCACAGCCCGCTCGCCAAGAGTACGCTCGTCTACTGCGACAACGTCAGTGCCGTGTATCTCTCCACCAACCCCGTCCAGCATCAGCGGACGAAGCACGTGGAGATCGACCTACACTTCGTGCGCGACAGAGTCGCCATCGGCGATGTTCGGTTACTCCATGTCCTGACTACCTCCCAGTTTGCTGATATCTTCACCAAGGGCCTGCCCTCCTCGACCTTTTCGGAGTTTCGATCCAGCCTCAACGTAGCCGGTGGCTAGTTGTGGCTACGGGGGGTATTTGCCCTTTGTACTCTCATCTTGTCCAGTCTTGAATACCGCTGCGTCGGTTGTTCAGACTGCGGGGGGGGGGGGGGAGTGGTGTTAGCTTTCTTGTTGTTCAGTCTTGAACACCGCTGTGCCGGTAGTTCAGACTGCGGGGGGTGTTGGAGTATATTGAGCCCATGTGTATAGAGGCCCATGTATAGGTTCTATATATACCCACCCATCTAGGGTTGGAGGAATAGATCAATTATTTTCCCTTCTACACTGATGTTTATTTGTGCTTTGCTTTTCAGCTATTGGTTCTCATGGGAGAGAACTAGGCACCTCTGCCAGCTTCGTCGCCGTTATGTTCAATTGTATGCTACCCTGTTGCAACAAGCTCCTAATGTTGATATTTCTGAAATTCGGGAGATAGAGAAAATTCTAGACACGAAGGTCATAATACTTTGGAGGTGTGTTACTGCAATATGTATTAGGCTTTTTTGTTTTCTTCGGTCCTTTGTCTTAGTTGCTCTTGTCTTTTTATTGCATTGTTCCATACTTCCAGGTTGTTGGGACACGCCAAGGTTGAGACAGTGAAATCAAAGGGAACACTACATAGAAAAGGCGCCTCAAAGAAAAGATGGTGGCCTTTTGGATGGTTTGTAAACATATTGATTGCCTATGAGGCTAATTTATTATTCAGTACTTCTAATCCTAGATACTGGTTATTATTGAAAACTAAATTTTTCATTCATCTCTGTATGTATTTCATTTATGGAATGGGTTCGGAATTCTTTATGTACTAGTTGCTCTTCGATATCTTCTCTCACAAGGTTGCATTGAGTTGTTCATTTTGACCTTAGGTTCTGAACTGTATCTGGTTAAAATGTTGTTTGTTGAGTTTCTTACCCTGAAGTATTAATTTTCATGTATACGGCTGTCATAGCCTTTTCATTTATTGCATGTGGGAACATTAATACATAAATATTCACTTAGGGTAGGATAAACATAGTGAGCTCAATTTTCAACAAAGTATGTTCTTGTTTGCAATTCTTTTTGGTGCTCCCTAGTGCCGGTACACTTGTTTGGTAACTCTTGTGTTGGTGATGCCTTGGGTCGATACATGTTTTCAGAATCTCTCTGTGTGTGTGTGTGTGTGAAATATACATATTCAAGATAATCTTGTTACTGAAGTGTTTACTCATTTTCTTATGTTATACCTGGGCAGTTGATGAACTTATATTGGTACTATGTTAAGTGTAAGTAGTGCATTGACAACCATATTATCAAGAATAACAGGATCATCAAACTGTAAAACTATGCCACATGACACATGGGGCAGCTTTGATAGGACAGCTCTTATAGGGATACTGACATTCTTTAACTTGAATATATGGTCTTAATCAGCTTTTCAAAGTTCAATTCATGCTTCTTTTTATTCTGAGTATCTATCTTTCTTCTTTGGTTGAAGGAACTCGGCTGGTTTACCTTGTGACGAAGCTACAAATCAAGAACCACAGTTAGATGAAGAGGAGCAGCTGACCAAAGAAGAGTGGCAGGCTATTAATAAGTTGTTGAGTTACCAAACTGATGAAGATCTGTCTTTCCCTGTTGAGAAGGTTTCCCCAAATATGATTCAATTTGTGATGGATGTATCTATTGGCCAGGCTGGTGCAAGGATTATCAATATTGATCGAACTGAGGTTTTATGTGGTAGATTTGAGCAGCTTCAGGTTGTCACTAAGTTGTATCCGAAGAGCACAAGATGTGGTGTAACTTTGAAATATTGTGGTCTATCTTCTCCAGAAGGTTCTCTTGCTCAGGTCAGTGTTTATGAAATAATTTTTGATTTACGGATTTAAAGCTGTATCCCACCCATCCCTAGCTTTTGATATGAGAAAATGCCGGTCCATGTGACCCATCTTTTTCTACACTAACATAAAAGCCACAAGTTGCTTTCTTTTTTTCATCCCCTAAAGTCTTGTCCGTGTGGTCAGTGGCACCTAACAGATCGTGTTGGTTTTGTTTCCTGCCTTCCTTATTCCTCAAATAATTAATAACACTAATACTGTGACTGTTCCCTAATCACCACCTAATTAAAACATGCATTGCATATGCACAGTTACTAGTAATTTAGTAAATCTGGTTGGTTAGCCTGTTTGACGGGAAACCAGAACTCAGGAGACTGGTCTGGCTTCAAGGTTGGGAGACTGTAGTTGACCACGGTAGTTTCTAGTAAACCATCTAAAGACCAGGCATGTTCATGCCAAAGGGGTTCGGTTAGTGAATCATCCAGCCATCAAAACCAACATTTCAATATTTTTTTTTGGTAGAAATGAGTTTCAATGCCCTTATCTTAAGTGTTGGTGTATATGTGAGCCCATGTATAGAGACCTATCTAGAGGCCCATGTATAGGATTTATATATCCCACCCTTCTAGGGTTTGGAGGAATACAAGCCATTATTCTCTCCATTATGGTATCATTAGTATAGGGTTAGGGTTCCTCCTCCCTCCCCTCCCAGCCGCCGCCGGCCGCCGGCACCTCCCCCCTCTCCTCCTTCCATCCCCTTCCCTCCTCCTCCTCTGCGGCAGCCATGGCCGCCGCCTCCTTTGCGCTGGGCGCGGCCCGATCTGCGCAGCAGGGACCTCCTCTGCTCCAGGCCGCCGCCGCCGGACCTTGGCGCGGCCCGGTCGCCGCCGGCCCCTGGCGCGGCCCCGCCGCCGGCCTGGTGGCCCTGCCCTCCCTGCCGCTGCCGGATCCCGCCGCCGCCGCGGGTGCGGGCGGGGGGGGGGGGGGGGGTGGGCGGGCACGGGGGAGGGGCCGCCCATGCGGGGCCAGCCTCCCTTGCAGGGTCCCCTCGCCGCCGATTCCGCTGCCGCGGGCGCCGATCTGGCTGCCCTGCAGGCCGTGCTGCAGGCTGCGGGCGCCGATCCGGCTGCCCTGCAGGCCGCGCTGCGGGCCGCCGCCGCCGCCGCTGCGGCGCACCGCGTTGCTATCGCGGCGGGCAAGCCGCCTGCCGCCGATCCCGCGTGGACTGGCCTCGGGATGTCTCCCGCGGATGCGCTGCTCGCCGCCGCCGCCCTCCGTGTGCAGCAGGCCGACGCCGCTCTCGCGGCGGCCCTCCTCGCCGCCAAGTCGGAGGCTTCGGCAACCCAGGAGCGGGTCCGCGCGGCTGCCCTCGCTTGGGAGCGCGAGCGCGCCATGGCCGACGCTCTCGCTCTCCGGGTCGCCGAGGCGGAGCACTTCCACCGCGCCCGTCGCTGCTCCACCGGCTTCCTCTGCCGCCCCTGCCACCTCTCTCCTTGGTGTGGCTTCCGCCGGGCAGACCGGAGGTGGGGGGGGGGGCAGGGGGCGTGGACTTCGTCGGCGGAGGGGACGTGTTGGTGGTGGTGGCACTGGTGGCCCTGCTTCTGGGGGTACCGGTACCGGTGGTGGCCGTCGGGGCGCGCCGACTCCACTGGCTCTGGCTCCGACTCCCGCTTCTGCCCATGCCCCTGGAGGTACGCCCTGGCCATCCTTCAGCAACCCATGGTCAGGGCACATCTCGATGTGGCCGTTCCAGGGTCCGGGAGGGAGGCCTCGTCCTCAGCTCTAGTCGGCGGTCATGTTCACCGGTGCTGCTCCCCTCTCCGCGCCGTACTGGACCCCGCCCGCTCAGCCCAGCCAGCAGCCGACCTGGCCTGGGGGGTGGGACCAGGCCGCTCTAGCGCAGTCCTTCAGCACCATGGGACTGACGTCGCCGGTCAGCACCGAGTGGATCGCCGACTCGGGTGCCTCCTTCCACACCACTCCTGATGCTGGTATCCTCTCTTCTGTCCGACCCCCACACCCCTCTTGTCCTTCTTCTATCATGGTTGGTGCTGGGTCTTGCCTTTCTGCCACCGCCGTGGGTTTTGCTCCTCTTCTTAATATTCTTGTTGCTCTTCAAATGGTTCACAACCTTCTTTCCATTCGCTAGTTTATTGCTGACAATTTCTGTTCTATCGAATTTGACTCTTCTGGTCTTACTGCGAAGGATTCGCCTTCTCGGCGTCCGCTCCTCCGATGTGACAGCCCGGGGCCCCTTTACACTCTTCGGCTTCCTGCTTCCGCCGCTCCGTCTTCGACTTCTTCTTCGTCTACTGTTTTTGCCGTGACGCCTTCTTCCACCACCTGGCACCGCCGGCTTGGTCACCCCGGCCGCGACGTTTTGGCTCGGCTCAGTCGTAGTACCGATGTTCCTTGTACTAGGGCTCCTGCTGAGCACCTCTGTCATGCGTGCCAGTTAGGTAGTCCTGTTAGACTTCTGTTTTCTTCTTCTTCGCATGCTGCGTATGCTTTTGATCTTATTCACTGTGACCTGTGGACATCTCCTGTACTCAGCATGTCTGGCTATAAATATTATCTGGTCATTGTTGATTTTTCTCATTACTCTTGGACTTTCCCTTTGCGCGCCAAGTCTGAGACCTTCCCCACTCTCCTCCACTTCTTTGCTTGAGTGTCCACTTAGTTCGGCCTCACCGTTAAGGCCGTCTAGTGTGACAACGGGCGGGAGTTCGATAACTTCACCTCCCATTCCTTCTTCCTCTCTCGGGGTGTTCAGCTGCGTATGTCTGTCCGTATACCTCTCCTCAGAACGGCAAGGTTGAGCAGATGATTCGCACGACGAACGACGTCGTGCGCACTCTTCTGATCCAGGCCTCTCTGCCCTCGCGCTTCTGGGCTGAGAGCCTCCACACCGCCACCTACCTGCTCAACCGCCTTCCGTCCACTGCTTCTCCTGCTCCCACTCCACACCACGCTCTCTTCGGTACCTCTCCTCGCTACGACCACCTTCGGGTCTTCGGGTGTGCGTGTTACCCTAACACCTCCGGCACCGCTTCTCACAAGCTGGCGCCTCGCTCGACTCGTTGTGTGTTCCTCGGTTACTCCCCTGACCACAAGGTGTACCGATGCTTTGACCTCACCTCTCGCCGCGTCCTGATCTCCCGACACGTCGTCTTTGACGAGTCGGATTTCCCCTACTCCACCTTCTCCACTCCTTCTCCTGACCCCGAGCTGGAGTCTCTGTTTCCGACTGACCCGGTGGTTCAGCCACTGTTACCTGTTTGTCCTTTACCTGCAGGTTTTCCCGGCGCACCGGCACCGCTTCCGGTGATCCCTGCTACGCCGAGCGCGGCCCCGGTATTCGCGGTCGCGCCACGCGCGGCCCCCAGACCTCCGATCGTGCCGCGCGCGGACCCGGTGTCTCCCGCTGCGCCACGCGCGGCCCCGGTGCCTTCCCCTGCACCTGCGCGGTACACTCAGCCAGTGCAAGTGTACCGGCGTCGTTCGGCGCCGACACCGGCGCCGCAGCGGTATGCTCAGCCGGTGCAGGTGTACCAGCGTCATTCGGCGCCGACACCGGCGCCGCCTCCTGCTCCGGAGGCTCCTGCGACGCCTACATCGGAGCCGCCGCCGCCTCCTTCGGCTCCCTCTCGAGCCGAGCCGGAGGTGTACCACCCGCCAGTCATCCATCGGGATCCTCGGCATATCCATCCCATGGTGACTCGGCGGATGGCGTCTCAGGCCGCGACTCTCTCCGCCACCGAGAGCCGTGGGTCTCTCCGGTACCCGCCTCTTTCCGCGACGCCTTGGCGGATCCTCACTGGCGTCGCGCGATGGAAGAGGAGACGTCTCTTCTTGCCAACCAGACGTCGGATCTCGTCCCGTGTCCGTCTGGTTGCAATGTGGTGATTGGCAAGTGGATCTGGACGCATAAGCGTCGGGCTGATGGCACACTGGAGAGCTACAAGGCTCGCTGGGTTCTCCGGGGGTTCACTCAGCGATCTGGTGTGGACTATGATGAGACCTTCAGTCCAGTCGTGAAGCCCGCTACGGTGCACACGGTCCTCTCGCTTGCGCTCTCGCACTCTTGGCCTGTGCACCAGCTGGACGTGAAGAATGCGTTTCTTCACGGCACTCTGTCAGAGACTGTCTACTGCTCTCAGCCAGCGGGATTTGTGGACTCGAGTCGTTCGGATATGGTCTGCCGGCTCAACAAGTCTCTCTATGGTCTGAAGCAGGTTCCTCGGGCTTGGTACTCTCGGTTCGCCACGTTCTCGCTGACATTGGGGTTCACCGAGGCCAAGTCTGACACGTCTCTCTTCATCTACCGCCGTGGGGATGAGACTACCTATCTGCTGCTCTATGTTGATGACATTGTGCTCACAGCCTCCAGTCAGCGGTTGCTTCAGAGTGTCATCTCATCTCTGCAGCAGGAGTTTGCTATGAAGGATCTTGGTCAGCGCTCCACCACTTCTTGGGCGTCACTGTTGAGCCTCGCCCGTCTGGTCTTCTCTTTCACCAGCGGCAGTACGCACTTGACATTCTGGAGCGGGCTGGGATGACTGATTGCAAGCCCTGCTCCACTCCTGTCGACACTCAGGCGAAGCTGTCTGCTAATCTGGGTGATCCGGTGGCTGATCCTACTGCCTACCGGAGTCTGGCCGGCACTTTGCAGTACCTCACCTTCACTAGGCTGGACCTCACCTATACACGGTTCAGCAGGTCTGTCTCCACATGCATGACCCCCGGGAGTCACACCTTGCTGCGCTGAAGCGTCACCTCCGCTACGTTCGTGGCACTGTGGACCTCGGCCTGGTGCTTCACCGCTCGTCCTCTGCTGAGCTGGTTGTCTACACCGACGCTGATTGGGCTGGCTGCCCGGACACTCATCGCTCCACTTCCGGGTACACCGTCTTCCTGGGCGGCAACCTGGTCTCTTGGTCGTCCAAGCGGCAGCCGGTTCTCCCGCTCCAGTGCTGAGGCGGAGTACCGGGTTGTTGCTAACGGCGTGGCGGAGGCGTCCTGGCTACGACAGCTCTTGGCGGATCTCCACAGCCCGCTCGCCAAGAGCGCGCTCGTCTACTGCGACAACGTCAGCGCCGTGTATCTCCTCCACCAACCCCGTCCAGCACCAGCGGACGAAGCATGTGGAGATCGATCTGCACTTCGTGCGCGATAGAGTCGCCATCGGCGATGTTCGGGTACTCCATGTCTCGACTACCTCCCAGTTTGCTGACATCTTCACCAAGGGACTACCCTCCTCGACCTTCTCGGAGTTTCGATTCAGTCTCAACGTAGCAGGTGGCTAGTTGTGGCCGCGCGGGGGGGGGGGGGGGGTATTTGCCCTTTGGACAATCTTTGTACTCTCTTCTTGTCCAGTCTTGAACACCGCTGCGTCGGTTGCTCAGACTGCGGGGGGGGCGGGGGTGGGTGTTGGCTTTCTTGTTGTCCAGTCTTGAACACCGCTGCGCCGGTAGTTCAGACTGCGGGGTGGTGTTGGTGTATATGTGAGCCCATGTATAGAGGCCCATGTATAGGATCTATATATCCCACCCTTCTAGGGTTTGGAGGAATACAAGCCATTATTCTATCCATCATTAAGGTTCTAGGGCCCAAACTGATCCATTCTAGCCATTCTACCTATGGTGGCTGTTGTGTTGGGTAGGTGCAAGAGCCAATTTGATTCAAGGACACCTTTACCATAACTAGGCCATTTGTGGCAATCAAAATGGCATCCGTTCGGTCCATAATAATGTTTATGTTATGAAAGGAACTGACCATATATATCTTACATGTGATACTTGAAAAGCGTGGCAAACTACAATTGAAGTACCCAACCAACCAATTTCAAGAGGTTGCATATGGGGCAGACATAAGTTTAGGGAAGAGAATAAGCATGAAAGCCTAAAGTACATAAATGTTAGTTCTATTTATTAGTTTAGCTATTGGACCAGTGTTGAGAGCAGTAAACTGACAATAATGACAGTGAACAGGTGAATTGGAAGGGTGGCCAATCAGATTGGTAGCATGACGCTAAGTGTCATAGTTTATTGTTATAAATGCCTGTATACATGTGCAGGCTTGATCTCAAAGCATGTAGACAGGCAGTGTAGAGGGAGATAGCTAAATAATTTGCCACTGCTGTTCGGCGTTTGATGTCTACCCAATTCTTCATTCTCTATGTGCACTCCCTTAGTTCCTGAGTGTGTTGATATTTATGGCCGTATTGCTAGATTACATGCAAGGTTCTGGATGATGACTGCAAACCTACACTTTTACACAATGCTTACTCCGTGGTTGATAAATCTTAACTCCTAGTGTCGACTTGTTACTGACGAGTTTCCTGGTTTATTAACTTTGTTTTGAAGTAATCTATATATTTTTCTACTTTGCATATCATTCCCCAGTACTTTTATTTTGTGACTTTCACATTTTTTTAGCAATAACATTTTTTGGTCATTCATTGCAGAGTGTTGTTAGTGAAGGAAAGAACAATGCTCTTGATGTCAGTTTTGTACGTGCGCCAATTGGTATGGACCTTGATTGGCAGCTCATAGCAAAGATATCACCCTGCCATGTTACGGTACTTATCTAAGCTAGTGTGTTTCTAATACATTATGCAGAGGCATATTCATCTCTAGTTTTTCATTCTTTGAGTAGGTGGTTAGGGAATTTTTTTTGTTAAATAGTTTGGAGGTACAAAGGGCAATCGCTTTAATGGCCAGGAAAAATATCTATTAAGAAAAAGTAGAGAGTTTTTGTTTTAAGTTTTATGGATGTGACTGCATAACGTAGGAAAAAGTACAGGGTTTTTGTTTTAAGTTTCATGGATGTGACTGCTGATACTCAAAGACAATTTGAGGTGTCCGTTTGGACAGTGACACAGTCACCAAGACACTACTGTGACCATTAATCGATTGTGTAAAACACATGCAAAATGTAGCAATGTATTGAATCTACTTTTGGAGATGAATCTAGACCATTTCAATGTTAAGTTGAAAATTTAAAACAAGTATTGATGATCTAAATTCAAACATATTTGATTCCATGCATCCTGAAGCGAGATGGAGTACTTCGCAAAAAAAAATAGATGTTTGGTGATCAGTCTGAAACTGTGAACAAGGAATCATTTTTCTAATTTTTATAATTGATACTTATAATTGATACTCAATTCTAAAGTTTACTGAAGAAGTGAATAAAATACAAGTAATTATTGTCTGTCTTGGGTTCATGGGATTTGCTCATCTACTTCAGCATGGGGATTCAATGCTCCTTATACTTAAATAGTTAACACAATTCAGCCCATATACTTTATTTCTATCATTGGAGGATAAATGCTGAAACATGATCCACAAACTGGTGACTGATGAGATGGATGGTTTAATTTGAGATGTAACTGTTAACACAGCTACAGTGAAAAGAACTTATCACCCCAAAGCCATTTAAATCCCTAATGTTGCAGCACATCTTCCTATCCGAGCATCCCTCCCCACCCTTCTTCCTCTCACCCATTTATTGGAGTCTAGGACTGTTAGTCAACACTACCAATTCTTGTTGTTGGCTCCTTCGCGCATGAATATCTTTGGAGACTTGCCCATGTGAAATTATTGGCTAATAGTTTCCTAAATGTAATCTTGCACTTCTGCACTGTTTTATGGCCTTTTCATGGTTCCCATTCATGGGTGGCTCTGTGATTCTTCTCTTGACATGGTTACTGAGGTGTGTTCTTGAAAAAAAAAGACATGGCTACTGAGGTCACATGCGCTGCCTGCAGCACCCTTGATTGCTCGACTTTTGGTAATGGGCATTTGCTCAATGGCAGTAACAATGATAATGGCCTGGTGGGTTCATTGTTTTCTAAACTGGGGTAGGAGTAGGATGCATGTAGATTGCATGAACCTGATGATTTATGACTAGTAGGATAAAATTGTGTAGCTGAGGCGAGTTTTATCTGATATGGAAGATATTTATACATTTTTGGAACTAAGGATGATAAATCGAGCACAAGGTGGGCTGAATTCCATGAGGTTATTGATGTGGATAAGGTGGACCCCTGGTTGGCCACCCACCCATGGTCTAGAGGATCTACCACCCCAAGAGTTAGAATTTGAACATAGTAAGAATTTCAAGGAAGCTAAGCCCCCCTTGCATGGTGCAAATTCATCAGATATTGACATTCGTGGGAAAGACTGAAGGAGTTCTGTTATTCTGTGGCATTGATTATATTATTCTAAACATGTCATTGCTGCTAAATGTTTATATCAATTTCTTATGTGCTTAGTCTTAGTCTCAATACTCATCTTTTGTGCTAATTTATAAGCTACTATTCATTAGGTACATGAATTAGCTACATTCAGCTTTGTTGTTTCTACTTGTTTTAAATGCATTCCTTGTTGTTATTTTAATAAAGTTCATTGATTGTGTATTGATTGGTAGTTTCTGAAGGGGAGTTATGAACGTTTTCTAGAATTCATTAAGCGAAGCAATGCTGTTAGCCCAACAGTGACTATGGAAACAGCAACTGCTCTACAGGTACATATGCCCTTTTCTCTTGGACCTTATAACCCATATTGGCACCTGGTTTGAATTTATTCTCATTTCTATTTGGACAAACTGAGAGGTGGGTGTTTCAATATTTGCTTTTATCATTTGAACTACAGATCAAGTTGGAGCAGGTCACACGAAGAGCTCAGGAGCAGCTTCAGATGGTATTAGAGGAACAAAGCAGGTATCTGTGCTCCTGAATCGAGTACTTGCACTCTTAGAATTGTGTATTGTTACATACTTTGGTAGATTGAGGAATAGAGAATGATGAGGGAGAATGTTAAGCAGGAAATATGCAGAAGCAGCATTTGCATTTCTTTCATATGAGAAGTAGGGACAGCCCCTACTCACTAAAGTAGGGGCTGCTGGGTTCATCATTTTATATAAGATGTTTTTTCTCACATTCTGTTTCATTTTCATGTTAACCTTTTATATTGTATGATTCCATCCATTCTGTGTTTGTTTTTTCCTCAAAGTTTGATGCTCCATTTCTAGATTTGGACTTGATATTGATCTGGATGCCCCAAAAGTTAGGATTCCCTTGACTGCTAATGAACCTACAGTGGGCAACGAGTACTTTGTTCTGGATTTTGGCCATTTTACATTGCATACGAGAGTAAGTTCTTGACCGAGGATTATATTATATTTTTGCTAGCTTTTACTAACTATTTGTTCAATTACAGGATGGTATGTGTGACGAAGAAAGACAGAGTCTCTACTCACGCTTTTATATTGCTGGGAGGGATATGGCTGCTTTCTTTATTTGTGATTTAGCCCAAGAGATATACTCAATACCTAAAAATTTAGGCCAAGATATCCTCCCAGGACATACCTCTCATGATAATCAGTTCAGTTCTCTTCTTGATCGCTGTGGAATGTCAGTGATAATTGACCAGGTAACAAAGGCGTTCATTTTGCATTGTGTTTTTTAACTGTTGAAATATACAAAAGTTATTCTTCTTAGCAAAACCCAGATATTGTTTTGGCTTAATGAATATGGTCACTAAAAATTAAGATGGTCTTTTCCTCGAATGCGCAGGAGAACTGCGCATCAATATACTAAGAAGAATAGGGGGGGGGGGGGTAAAGAGCCCCCAAAACAAAACTGTTACAGGATTTGGAGGGCCTGTAACACGCCCATTGAACACAAGCTAAGCTTTTTCTTAACAAAAAACTAGTCAGGAGCAGACCACAAGACCACAGAATTAGGATGCAGAAGCCAGGGCAAGGAGATGAGAGACTCCTCGAGCACCTGCTACTGCCCAAACTTGTGCTTCCTCTTAAAAATATTAAGATGCTCATGTCACTTCCAGCTAAGACTGCATCTTATGCCGTAAATGCACCAACACTCCGCTTTTGTTGTCTAAAAAAGATCTGTGCAAAATGATGCCCCTTTTTATTCTATAGGTTATAATGTCCAAGTTAGCTGACATTATTGGCCTTATAGGATACACAAGGCATTTATTAGTTTTGCATTTGGTGCAAAATTTACATATAGACATGACCAGTATGATTGAGCTCATACGAGATATGTATGATTAATTCTTGCATTGTTATTGAAGTTCTTTTCTTTTATGCTTACATGTCCTATCTTCATCAGGTTTGAATTTCAACATCTTTGGTTGATTTATGTTGAGGACATAGCTAGTATGAGAGAGAACCCTAGTGAAACAGATTGTCCTCGCACTTCATATTGGTTGGTTACATAGTGAGGAAAAGCTGTTCAATACAACAAATACAATTTAAATTACGCTGTTTTTTTTTCCATTGAACTGCATCGAAAAGTATTGACTAATTATTTTTGTGGTGGCATCAAGATCAAAGTTCCACATCCGGATTATCCATCAACTCGTGTTTCTTTTCAAGTACCCAATCTGGATATTCACTTCTCACCGAAAAGGTACGGCAAGATTGTCGAACTTCTTGGTGTACTTAACCATCTGAAGGGAGGCAATAATGAAGTTTCAGATAGCCAAAAAAGTGGTAGCCTGCTGCCTTGGTATCCTGCTGATCTAGCTGCTGATGCTAGAACTTTGGTTTGGAGGGTACGAAGTTACAGTTCCTTTCTTGTTGAAAGTTCTATTCAATTACATTGTACCTAAAAAATCTAAAGTGGCAACTTTGTTGAGTTTTCTAATACCATTTTTGTATGTTTTTCTTTTCGACCAAGGGCCTTGGCTATTCGCAAGCTGGATGGCATACTTGCTATATTGTATTATCTGGGATGTATCTTTATATTTTAGAGTCAGAACTGTCCCAGAATTACCAACGGTGTTGTAGGTACGTATCACTGTTACCTAATCTGAACTCATTTTTCGAATTGTCTAATCTGAATTCATATAATTAACAAAAAGGACATTCACACACCTTTTGTCTTGGCATACATGACTGTAGCAAACTGTATGTCTGTGGGATAGTATAACTTGTTACGTGCATTTTATTGCCATTGAGAGTAAACTTTGTTTTATCAAATAACAGTAGTCTTAATGTACTTAGAAAGTGGAAAGAAAGATTTTTAAGGATTCATTTTTTTAAAGAAAACAGATGGCAACCAGGATTGTCTGAAACAGGTAGAAGATTATTGGATGACCTTTTATAACATATACTTGTTGGCACTAGTGCTCAAATGTTTACCTATTTTTGTTCCTAACAATAGCGCATTTTATTATTTATGCTTTTTGGTTATTGGTATTGCAGCATGGCTAATCGACAAGTATTTGAGGTGCCACCAACTAGTGTTGGTGGGTCTCTTTACAGTATTGGTGTGTGTTCTAGAGGTGCAGACACGAAAAAGGTAAATGATGGGGCCCTCTTGGCATTTTTACATTGATTTTCAATGTTTGTCTTGATTAATATAATTCTGAAATAGCTTGTAAAAAAGGTCAATGCCCAAAGTCCAGTTGCTGATTCACTAATAGTTTGTGATGCCACTGTATGGAACTATGTTTTCAATCTCGGCCCACTTGGAGAGCTGTTGGGCGGGAAAAACTATATACATGTATTTAGTTTACCCGGTTGTTTAGAGTTTTGTGAAATTTACTCCAAAAACAACACCTAAATAATGCTGTAAATTCCACTGCTCATTCAATTATATTGTCATACCTGCTAATCTGAGAGCCTGGTCATGTTTTTAGGGAGTGTAGTACCTTAGCATTATCTTTTTTTTTTGCGAAACCTTAGCATTATCTAATATCGAATACAATTAATAAATGATAAACTGGCTTTAGACTATACAGGAAGGGAATAATAAACAATTTCTGGAATGGCAATGGAATCAGAAAGGTCAGACAACCAAAACCTAAGCTTCGTGCCCTGTGAAATCAAAAAAATAAAATAAAAGGGTTAAATCAGTTTGTTCTTCACAAGCATGCGCTATTGAGAATATCAACATTTGAGAAATGTCAAGGCTTTTTTCTTGTACTCCCCACTTTTGTTAGTGTTGCTAACACTGTTATTTTTCAGTTTATATCTACTATATTTGCGACTCTTATAATGGTTCATCTTAGTGGTTCCCAACTTGCTTGGCTCTAAAGGCTATTTTGTTGTTGTTCTTGTGTATTCCTCACATAGTGGTTTTCGGTGATGAAAAATTTAATTTATCATATTAAATATGAGCTGCCTTTTTGAAGTTTTGTTTTTTTGTTGGAGATTAGCCAGTTAACAGGAGTTTTTTTTTTCTTTTTTGATCTAAGCCTTATTCCTCATGCAGGCACTAGAATCGACCAACACACTTGTAATTGAATTCCGTAACGAAATTGAGAAGGCTGATTGGATGAAAGCACTTGTCCAGGCAACTTATCGGGCTTCTGTATGACTTTACTAACTTTATCATAGTCAAGATACCACCTGTAGCTTGTAATTGTTCTTATGTTTTTCTGTTCCTTGGTTTTTGCAGGCCCCTCCTGATGTTAACATATTAGGAGACCCTGTCAGCCCTCCAGAATCAAGTACTCCAAGGCTGAGTAGCTTGGGATCAGTGGATCTTGTTGTGAATGGCTCTGTTATTGAAACTAAACTTTCAATGTATGGAAAGGTAAAGTATTGTGTCAACTTTTGGTAATTTGTTATGTAATGTAACTCTGATGCCTTATGGTATGGGTTTGCATTTTCGAGAAACAATTTAATTTCATGTTGATTACTTTTCTTCCCATTTATCCCACTGTTACAGTTGGACAGAAAGAGCAAAGATCCACAAGAGCTTCTAATGTTAGAGCTCCTTGGATATGGAGCCAAGGTAATTATTTCAATCTTGCTTGAGTTATGAAATTCAAAATACAAAGTGCCTGTATGCCTCTTTCCTTGTGAGGAAACTGTTACTGCCGTTAGAGCCATGGCAGGCTACAGTTGGGAACAATAGTACGTGTGTTCTTATTTGAAAAGGTGCGTATGTAACTAGTGAAAACATTTGGAAACTCTTTGTTCTTAACGCAGTGATGCACAATTCTCATGTGTGTTCGAGAAAAAGACAGTGGAGTTTGCAACAATTTGATTTAGTTAGTATTATCCTTCAGTTAACCTTCTTATGTAAGATTAGATTTGAACCATTCTTTGTTGAGGTTATTAGGGCTTATATCTATAAAACGGATGCTGATTCATGAGATTAATTAATGAAGATTATAACAGGAAACACAGCTCAAATTGTCACTCTTTTTCTCCGAGACAAAAATTCCCAGTTCCTCGCCCCTATAATAGTTCTCTTGTTGGGATCTAGCTTGTGATCGCCAAACAGAGAGTAGGAGATAGCGAAGGGGAAATCGAAGGTGCTGAACAAAGGAAACGGTGGCACAATTGTAATTGCGTTATGATTCCAGAAAAGTTCAACTGTTTACAGTGTCGCGGTAGGGGGCTATTTATACCCCTTACCTTATTACATCTTTCCCAAAATACCCCTCCATTATTTCCGGAGGTTCAGAGATTACAGCAGGGGTATTTAGTAATTTCTCTAGGTTGGAATGTCCGATTTGTACACTCCAACCCCGGTTCACGCATCCCACGAGGTCTTCCTCTGGACCTTCGGCCTTGAGCTTCGGTCCATGCGCCTCCGGTGGCCTCAGAGCGAGGCAGGGCTTCGGTCTCGAACCTTCGGATTGGCGCCCCAAGGTTCCTCCCGCCAGCTTCCGAGATCGGCATCCGCGGGCATTGGGTGCGGGATGGAGCTTTGCTACTCCAACCTTCGGATTATCGGACCGAAGGTTCCTCTTTCTTTTTATCCTGCGATTCATAGAGAATAGAATTGTGTGCATTATGGGTTTTGGCCGCCGACCTTTGGCGAACCTTCAGGGAGTGCCACCTTCGCAGGGGCAATCCCCAACATCTCTTTGCCAGTTATCCTCTTCCAAAAGAGTCCATAACAGATACACATGTTTTTGCAGCTATCGAAGTCGCCGACGCTCTCACTCGTCGGGTCGCCGCACCGAGCACGGCGCTTCGTCCTCCCACCAGGCTCCGCCCTTTGGATCTGGTCCCCGGCTCGACCCGTCCGACCCCCTCCTTGGTGCTCCTCTCACCGGCCAGACCGGGGGTGGGGGATGCCGAGGGCGTCGTCGGCGGAGGGGACATGGTGGTGCTCGGGGCACTCCGGACCCGACTCCGGCTCCCACTCCTGCTCCTGGCCCTGGCGGTACGCCCTGGCCATCCTTCAGCGCCCCATGGCCAGGGCGCATCCCGATGTGGCCGGTTCAGGGTCAGGGGGGCCTCGTCCTCAGCCCCAGCCGGCGGCCATGCTCGCCGCTGCTGCTCCCCTGTTCGCACCGTTCTGGACCCCGCCTGCTCCACCCAGCCAGCAGCCGACCTGGCCTGGGGGTGGGACCAGGCCGCACTGGCGCAGTCCTTCAGCGCCATGGGGCGGACGCCGCCGGTCTGCACCGAGTGGATCGCCGACTCGGGTGCCTCCTTCCACACCACCCCATATGCCGGTATCCTCTCTTCTGTCCGACCCCCACATCTCTCTTGTCCTTCTTCCATCATGGTTGGTGACGGATCTTGCCTTCCTGTCACCGCCGTGGGTTCTGCTCCCGGCTCCTTTCGTCTTCCCAATGTTCTTGTTGCTCCTCAGATGGTTCATAACCTTCTTTCCATTCGTCAGTTTACAGCTGACAATTCTTGTTCCATCGAGTTTGATTCTTCTGGCCTCACTGTAAAGGATTCGGCCTCCCGGCGTCCGCTACTCCGGTGTGACAACACGGGACCTCTTAACATCCTTCGCCTTCCTTCTTCCGCTGCACCACTCGCTTTTTTCTTCGCCCTGGCCGTCTTGGACTGCCGCTTTTGCCGCGACGCCGTCTTCCACCACCTCGCACCACCGTCTTGGTCACCCTGGCCGCGACGTTCTAGCTCAGCTCAGTCGTAGTGCCGATGTTCCTGGTACTAGGGCTCCTACTGAGCCCCTCTGCCATGCGTGCCAGCTCGGTTGTCATGTTCGGCTCCCTTTTTCGTCTTCGTCTTCTTCTTCTTCTTCTTCGCATGCAACGCATGCATTTGATCTTGTTCACTGTGACCTGTGGACATCTCCTGTACTTAGCTTTTCTGGTTATAAGTACTATCTGGTGGTGGTCGATGACTTCTCGCACTACTCTTGGACGTTTCCTTTGCGCACCAAGTCTGAGACCTTCCCCACCCTCCTCCACTTCTTTGTCTGGGTGTCCACTCAGTTCGGCCTCACCGTTAAGACCGTCCAGTGTGACAACGGGCGGGAGTTCGACAACTCCACCTCCCATTCTTTCTTCCTCTCTCGGGGTGTTCAGCTGCGTATGTCTTGTCCGTATCTCTCTCCTCAGAACGGCAAGGCTGAGCGGATGATTCGCACGACGAAAGACGTCGTGCGCACCGTTCTGATCCAGGCCTCTCCGCCCCCGCGCTTCTGGGCTGAGAGCCTCCACACCGCCACCTACTTGCTCAACCATCTTTCGTCCACTGCTTCTCCTGCTCCCACTCCACACCACGCTCTTTTCAGTACCCCTCGCTACGACCACCTTCGGGTCTTCGGGTGTGTGTTACCCTAACACCTCCGCCACTGCTCCTCACAAGCTGGCGCCCCGCTCGACTCGTTGTGTATTCTTTGGTTACTCCCCTGACCACAAGGGGTACCGATGCTTTGACCTCACCTCTCGCCGCGTCCTGATCTCCCGACGTCGTTTTTGACGAGTCGGATTTCCGCTACTCCACCTCCTCCACACCTTCTCCTGACCCCGAGCTGGAGTCTCTGTTTCGACTGACCCGGTGGTTCAGCCATCTTTTCCTGCCTGTCCTTTCCCTGCAGGTTTTCCCGGTACACCGGCACCGTTCACGGTGATCCCTGCTGCGCCGAGCACGGCCCCAGTGCCCGCAGTCGCGCCACGTGCGGCCCCCGGACCTCCGATCGTGCCGCTCGCGGACCCGGTGTTTCCAGCTGCGCCACGCGCGGCCCCGGTGCCTTCCCCTGTACCTGCGCGGTACGCTCAGCCGGTGCAGGTGTACCGACGTAGTTCGGCGCCGACACCGGCGCCGCCGCGGTACGCTGATCCGGTGCAGGTGCACCGGGATCGTTCGGTGTCGACACCAGCGTCGCCTCCTGCTCCGGAGGCTCCTGCGACGCCTCCACCAGAGCCGTCGCCGCCGCTGTCGCCACCGGCTCCCTCTCGAGCCGAGCCGGCGGTGTACCACCCGCCCGTCGTCCATCGGGATCCTCGGCATATCCATCCCATGGTGACTCGGCGGATGACGTCTCAGGCCGCGACTCTCTCCGCCTCCGAGGCAGAGCCGTGGGTCTCCGGTACCCTCCTCTGTCCGCGACGCCTTGGTGGATCCTCACTGGCATCGCGCGATGGAAGAGGAGTACGCGGCTCTTCTTGCCAACCAGACATGGGACCTCGTGCCACATCCGTCTGGTTACAATGTGGTGACTGGCAAGTGGATCTGAACGCATAAGCGTCGGGCAAATGCCACAATGGAGCGCTACAAGTCTCGCTGGGTTCTCCGGGGGTTCACTCAGCGACCTGGTGTGGACTATGATGAGACCTTCAGCCCAGTGTGAAGCCTGCTACTATGCGCACAATCCTCTCGCTTGCGCTCTCGCGCTCCTGGCCTGTGCACCAGCTGGACGTGAAGAATGCGTTTCTTCACGGTACTCTGTCAGAGACTGTCTACTGCTCTCAGCCAGCTGGATTTGTGGACTCGAGTCGTCCGGATATGGTCTGCCGACTCAACAAGTTTCTCTATGGTCTGAAGCAGGCTCCTCGGGCTTGGTACTCTCAGTTCGCCACGTTCTTGCTGACATTGGGGTTCACCGAGGCCAAGTCTGACACGTCTCTCTTCATCTACCGCCGTGGGGATGAGACTGCATATCTGCTGCTCTATGTCGATGACATTGTTCTCACAGCCTCCAGTCAGCAGTTGCTTCAGAGTGTCATCTCCTCCCTGCATCAGGAGTTTGCTATGAAGGATCTGGGTCAGCTCCACCACTTCTTGGGCGTCACTGTTGAGCCTCGCCCGTCTGGCCTTCTCCTTCACCAGCGGCAGTACACACTCGATATTCTAGAGCGGGCTGGGATGACTGATTGCAAGCCCTGCTCCACTCATGTCGACACTCAGGCGATGCTATCTGCTGATCTTGGTGATCCGGTGGCTGATCCTACTGCCTATCGGAGTCTGGCTGTCGCTTTGCAGTATCTCACCTTCACCAGGCCGGACCTCACCTACGCTATTCAGCAGGTCTGTCTCCATATGTATGATCCCCGGGAGTCACAACTTGCTGCTCTGAAACATCTCCTCCGCTACGTCCGTTGCACTGTGGACCTTGGCCTAGTGCTTCACCGCTCGTCCTCTGCTGAGCTGGTGGTCTACACCGACGCTGACTGGGCTGGCTGTCCGGACACTCGTCGCTCCACTTCCGGCTACGCCGTCTTCCTGGGCGACAACCTGGTCTCCTGGTCGTCCAAGCGGTAGCCAGTTGTCTCCCGCTCCAGTGCTGAGGCGGAGTACCGGGTTGTCGCTAACGGCGTGGCGGAGGCGTCCTGGCTACGACAGCTTTTGGCTGAGCTCCACAGCCCGCTCGCCAAGAGCACGCTCGTCTACTGCGACAACATCAGCGCCGTGTATCTCTCCACCAATCCCGTCCAGCATCAGCGGACGAAGCATGTGGAGATCGACCTACACTTCGTGCGCGACAGAGACGCCATCGGCGATGTTCGGGTACTCCATGTCCCGACTGCTTCCCAGTTTGCTTACATCTTCACCAAGGGACTGTCTTCCTCGACCTTCTCGGAGTTTCGCTCCAGCCTCAACGTAGCCGGTGGCTAGTTGTGGCTGCGGGGGGGGGGGGGGGGTATTTGCCCTTTGTACTCTGTTTGTACTATCTTGTTGTCCAGTCTTGAACACCGCTGCACCGGTAGTTCAGACTGCGGGGGGGTGTTGGCTTTCTTGTTGTCCAGTCTTGAACACCGCTGCGCCGGTAGTTCAGACTGCAGGGGGTGTTGGTATATATGTGGGCCCATGTATAGAGGCCCATGTATATGAACTATATATCCCACCCTTCTAGGACTTGGAGAGGAATACACACAATCATTTCCTCCTACATGATGACATAGTGGCTCTTGCGGTTATTATCTAGGTGTCTTCCTGTATCTTTTATCTGTTATCTCATTAAATAGTGGATTTACTGATTGGTTTGTACTTCATGTTCAGCACTTGTACATTGTGGTTTACTGCTTCTATCTTCAGTTGTTGACCTCCATTATTTATTGCTATGTATTATTGTAGGTTAATGTTGTTCAATCTTCTCGTGGTCTTAGTGTGAAAACAAAATTGCATTCGCTGAAAATCAAGGACGAGCTACAAGGTCGTCTTTCCATGTCTTCAAAGTATCTAGTATGCTCTGTAATTGATGAAAGTGTGGAAGATACCTGTTCTGGTACACCTGACAAAGAGGGCGACCTAAACACCTTTTCTGTGGATGAGGATTCTTTCATGGATGCACTGGCGGATTTTACTTCGGATCAAAACTGTAATTTGCATGACTATGAAATTCCTAACTTGGTTTCTGATGCAAATGATCATACTGCAACGTGTTCAAAGGATGGTTTATGGTTGGAAGGGGATGAGCAGAAAGTGAATCCTACTGAAATATTTTATGAGGCACAAGACAATAATGTGACAGATTTCGTTGTTCTTACATTTTTGAGCAGGAGTCCTGATTCTTGTCTTTATGATGGTATTGATTCACAGGTAACTGAAATTGAAAATTATTAACGTTTTATTCTGTTCATTATTAACAATACAATTGAAATAAAGCACCATAGGTCGCCAACCCGGCAACCCCAGCCTCATTGGCCAGGTGGTGATTAGTGGTCTAGCCTCATCTGTTTCCAGACGTGCTGTCTCTTCTGTTAGACGTATTTTTTCCCCCTTTTTGTGCGGTGTTGTTTTCCTTAGTTTTGGGTTTTTTCTGAACCTGACAATGTGTACCTCTCCTTTTTTTCCTACATTAATGAAATGACATGCAGCTCTCCTGAGTTGTTCGAGAAAAAAAGCACCATATATATATATATTCTTAAATAGCTTGTGCGCTGCAAATACCTCTCCCTGGAATTACATTTTTTTTATCTGCTCGTTTCAGATGAGTATTCGTATGTCCGCTCTGGAATTCTACTGTAACAGACCCACACTTGTTGCTCTCATGGAGTTTGGATTTGACCTTAGTACAGTTAATTCTGTGCCAAGAAATAGTCCTGATATGGCACCTGCAACACAGATTGTGAAACCATCAGAGAAGGAAGATGGTGCTTCCACCATTGTAAAAGGATTGTTAGGTTATGGGAAACGTCGAACCATTTTCAACATTAAAATGGATGTGGATCGGGTATCAATGTTTCTTAACAAGGAAGATGGTTCTCAGCTTGCAATGTTTGTGCAAGAGAAATTTCTGTTTGATCTGAAGGTGAGTTTGATGTATTAATAATGAATAACAAAATTATGCTATATTGTATGCTGAAGGATCTGGATTGCCCTGCCTGTTGAGTTCTGTTGTAGTGTTTTGAATGAAAAAAACTCTAGTTATCCCTTGCATAAAGTTCAAAATGTCATATCTGAGTAAACTGATACTCTATCCATGTATTTTTATTTTATCTAATTACTCTTCAAGTTAAACTTTGACCATTGATTTCTCACAAATTATACCATCTATAGTTAAGTTATTATAGTATGATAGCATTTTAAACTGAATATCACTGTGTAATTTTTATACACATGACATACCTATCAAAATTAAATGAGCAGTTTTGAACAGAGGGATTGTAAAACTAAAAAAATCCTCTATGAAGTGAATCTTCTGAAGTAGGTCGGAACTTTACAGTTGCAGAAATTTTTATTTTCGTTTATTACATTAGAGTTGCCCCTTAATTTCGTACGGAAGTGTATAGCATATTAATGGCACGCTTGTGATTAACGTGTATTTTTTTTTTCATTTTACACTAGGACTCGTGTGGTATTGTTTTCATGGGCAGTCAGCTGGGTCCACTCTAGGCCTATTGGGCCTCAGGGTTAGGTTAGAAATAAAATTAGATACCTTGCGTAAGAGTCAAGTAAGTCTCTCTATTTAAAGAGAGGAGATGTATCATTTAAGAGAATCAAGCAAGAAAGTATTAGGTGAGATCCTCATCTAACCCCGGACCCATGTTTTCAAATCGTCTAGTCGAACCTAGTCGCCATGGGACCGATCAGACGACTAGTCGCGATTAGTCGTCGATCAGGCCGATTAGTCGAGCTTAGTCGGTCCTAGTCGTCTGCCTAGTCGTCCTATGTGTCCCAGGACCGATATGATATATGTACTACATATTACTTAATAAAAAGCAAGTATGAAGGCAACAATAATAGTCGATTTTTCACTTATTTGTGAGAGATGATTTGTGAACTGTCCAGAACTTTGTATTCCTGTCCCATAGTCCATATTCCTGTCTCTCAGCCTCTATATACCAAAAACCTAATGGGCCACCTTGCCAGCCCATCACCGGCCGAGGCCCACAACTCAAACAGCCCACAAAACAATCTCAAGTCTGATCATTTTCCAACCTGATCGTGCGACTAATCGCGACTAGTCGACGACTAGTCGGACGACTAGAAAACTAGTCGCCCAGACCTACTCGGTGTCCCTTATCGGGGTCACCGGACCGATAAGACCGACTAATCGCGACTAATCGCGATTAGTCGGACGACTAGATAACATGGCCCTGGACCTTGATATTGGGCGCAGTCATCACCGGCATGCCTGATCTGAAGTGTCTGGTTCAGGGTCTGTTTACCCCTGAAAGTTCCCCAATAGCCGTATTCTGCATGGTTCCTGATCAGGGCCCTGACAATAGTTGCTGATTAGTTCACCTTTTGTACTCTCACTTCTTATATAATGCAATGATATGCAGCTCTTCTGCGTATTTCAGAAAAAAAGTATAGAATATTAACTCTTAATGTTAACAACCATGTCAGCCATGATCATAAAGCTTTGAACACTACTTTGCTAGCGTTTCATGGTTGCCTATCATTTTGATACGGGAATAATGTGTTCCAGGGTCAATGAAAAGGATCTTTTTTTGCTCGAAAGCGCAGGAGAACTGCGCATAATTAATTCATTATATTTAAGAAGAAAGAATAGGGTACCCCCCAACCATCATCAATGAAAAGGATCTAGGATGGTGTCCAGTAGGGTGGTGCCTGCATCAATACATATGTTATTTGGACGCTAGAGTTAATGTGCTGTGCTCATGTACTTGGTCTGTAGATTATTACTACTTACTTTTGAAACACCAGTAACATTATATCAGTGACTTTTTAGAAGCTTCATACCAAGGAGTTGTCTGTGCATTAAATGCTATTGAATTACCTCTATAGATTCGCACATTATCGCAGGATACAATGTTATACAGTCGTCTAGTCGAACCTAGTCGCCATGACACCGATAAGGCGACTAGTCGCGACTAGTCGTCGATCAGGTCGATTAGTCGACCCTAGTCGGTCCTAGTCGTCGCTATAGTCGTCCTATATATCCCACGACATATATGTACATGTATATGTACTTATATACTATATAGCAAGTAGGAACACCACAATGATAGTCAGTTTGGTGACACTTACTTGTGAGATTTGATGTTTGAACTGTCCAGAACTCCATATTCTTGTCCCACACTCCATATCCTTGCTGTTCTGCTGCTGAAACTGTAATTACAAAGAGAAAAACTGAAGTCAGTAGCTGAAATTAAATGTGTAACAACATTACAGCAAGTGAGCAAGTAATTCAAAATTTAAAAAGAACACAACTAAACCAGGGCAGCAGGCAACCAGCAAAGCATACATATTACATAGACAATTAGACAGCTAAATAGGTTCAGTGTTCAGCTGGAGTGCTGGTCTGCTGGACATCTTTTGGTTTTGGCCTGATCGTCCAAGTAGCTAGTCGGATGACTAATCGCGATTAGGCGACGATTAGTCGGATGATCAGACATCTAATCGACAAAAGCTAGTCGTTTCACTTATCGAAGCCAGCGGAGCGATAAGGTCGACTAATTGCGACTAATCGCGATTAGTCGGACGACTGTATAACATGGGCAGGATAAGGAATGTCTTTATCCCTTTTTCGCTGCAAAATATTTTTCCGTCAATTGGTATCTTTGTGTGTATGTATCTTCATCAACTATATCTTACATTTTTTGTTCTCACTTAATTTTTCAAAATATCGATCAGGTTCATCCAGGTTCCTTTTCAATTGATGGTATGCTGGGAAATATGAGATTTTGCGACATGTCTCTTGGGCCAGATCATCGCTGGGGTTGGCTTTGCGATATACGGAAGCCTGGTGTTGAGTCGCTTATAAAGGTATCCTCAACTAGTCCAACTGTTTCTGTCAAATATATTAGCTAATAGCAAAAATTTGTTTCTGCCTTGTATTTAGGGTTTCATACTTTTGCTTATGCAAGTATATTAAGCTATGCTAGCTGTGGATTCAAGCATGGCTAATAAGATAAAAAATCTATTTTCTTGGCTATGATGTAGCCACAAAAGCTATGTGAATCTAAACTTGCGATAATAGGTTCTGTTGGCTATTTAGCACAGGTTGAAGCTTTGCTCTGTGGTTTGGGCTGCGATGAGCTGCAGCTTGCTGGTGGCTTTTGCCTGTTATTTATAGCTGAGAGATAACATTACAAGACATATAGTGGCTTTCTCCCTAAGGCAAAGACTGTAGACATCACTTACACCCTAAAGAAAATACTTGACTTATACAACCAAGACAAAGACTTGACTCATTGACATGACTCACACTAATTGCAACAAGAATTATACTAACAGATTGTACAATATTATCAAAGCCTCTAAGGGACTGTTTGGACAGTTCGGATTTTGGTTCAAATTCATAGCAACTAAAACTAATAGAGATGAGATAGTCCTTCCTGTTCATAATTTGGGGCTTGGCTTATCTGGAAACACCAAAACAACTGCGTGTTCAATGGTGCAACACGTGTTGTGACCAAGGTGGGGGTAGGATGCTTGTCTTTGATGTCATGCGGAAAGCCACTGGGCAGTCTTTGATTAGTTCCTAGTGCTTAGGGTTTGTTGGTAGTTTTTCTTCCAGCTTATGGTGCTAATTTCATCAAGAGAATTGTCAGGACTCTGGACCTGAGGAGGCTATTGCTATTTGTTGGTGTATATGTGAGCCCATGTATAAAGGCTCATGTATAGGATCTATATATCCCACCCTTCTAGAGTTTGGTGGAATACATCCATTATTTCCCTCCTACATGGTATCAGCTAGCTTCTCCTTCCTCTAGCCGCCGCCGCCGCCGCCATGGCTGGCTGGCCACCGGTGCCTCCTCTTCCTCCCTTTGTTGCTGCTGTTCTCTTTCCCGCCGCCGCCGCCGGCCCCATGGCCGGTCGGCCGCCGGCCCTTCCCCTCTCCTCTTTCCCTCCTGCTGCTGGCCGCTGCCCTGTTGCGCCTTGCGCGGCGTCGGGCGTCGCCGGGGCCTCCTCTGGCGCGTGGTCGCCGGCTGCCGCCTCCTCTGTCGCGCCCAGATCCGCTGCACCGGGCGCGTGGTCGCCGGCCGCCGCCTCCTCTTCCTCTGCTCTGTGGTCGCCCAGATCTGCTCTGCTCCAGGCGCACCTTGGCGCCAGGTCCTCTGCTCCAGGGGTCGCCGCCTCTGCTCCAAGGGGGGCCGTCGGGGCGCAGCGCGCGTGGCTCCAGGCCACTGCCGTGCAGCCGCTCCCCACCACCGCCGCCGCGTTGGTCGCCGCCGCGGCTGGCCCTCACCCGCTGACGCCGCAGGGCCTGGGCCGCCCGCCCAGGCCACGATGGCCGTGGGTGCGGGCGCCGGTGGCGCGGCTGCGCCGGGTGCAGGGCCGCCGACCGGGCAGTTGGCACCCGCGGACGCGCACCATGGCGCCGGGTGCTCTGCTCCAGGGGGGCTGTCGGGGCGCAGCGCGCGTGGCTCCAGGCAACTGCCGCGCAGCCGCTCCTTACCGCCGCCCTCTCTTCCTTTTCCCTGCCTCTGGCGACCCCTCTCGGGCCGCTGCCGCCGGCCTGGCGCCTCTCGCGGCTCCCGGCGCCGCCCATTCTACCGCGCAGCGCGCGCAGGAGATGCTTCGGGACCTCGAGGCCAAGCTCGTCCAGGCCGCGCGAACCGCCTCCCTCACCGCCGCGCAGGCCGCGCGAACCGCCGCCTCCGTCGCCGCCATGCACGCCGCGCAGGATGTCGCGCCCACCGCGCACACCGCCCAGGTCGTCGCGCCCAGGGACCCCTCATGGGCCGTTGCCTCCCTCGCCGCCGCGCGCGCCGCGCAGGCTGCCGCCCCCGGCGCGTGGCTGCCCCGGGGCGCCGCCGCCGCCTCGGCCGCCAGATTCGCCTTCCCTGTGGCCCCTGGCGCCGCCCCTGCTGCCAGAGTTCCCGTGCACGCGCCCGCGACGGCCGCGGTGACCGCGCCCCTGCACGCGCCTGCTGTGCCGCCCCTGCCTGTGCCCGTGACGGCCGCGCTGGCCATGGCGCGCGCGCCCGCGCCCATGCCCGCGTGGCCTGCGTTCGGTATGCCGTCCGCGGTCGCGCCGTTCTGGACCCCGCCCGCTCAGGCCAGCCAGCAGCCGACCTGGCCGGGGTGGGGTGGGACCAGGCCGCACTGGCGTAGTCCTTTAGTGCCATGGGGCTGACGCCGCCAGTCAGCACTGAGTGGATCGCCGACTCGGGTGCCTCCTTGATGCCGGTATCTTCTCTTCTGTCCGGCCCCTACACCCCTCTTATCCTTCTTCCATCATGGTTGGTGATGGGTCTTGCCTTCCTATCACCGCCGTGGGTTCTGCTTCTGGTTCTTTTCGTCTTCCCAATGTCCTTGTTGCTCCTCAGATGGTTCATAACCTTTTTTCCATTCGTCAGTTTACAGCTGACAATTCTTGTTCCATCGAATTTGACTCTTCTAGCCTCACTGTAAAGGATTCGGCTTCCCGGCGTCCGCTCCTCCGGTGTGACAGCACGGGGCCCCTTTACACAATTTGCCTTCCGTCTTCCGCTGCACCACTTTCGCCTCCGCTGCACCACTTTCGCCTTCTTCTTCGTCTGCCGCTTTTGCCGCGACGCCGTCTTCCACCACCTGGCACCGCCGTCCTGGTCACCCTGGCCGCGACGTTCTGGCTCAGCTCAGTTGTAGTACCGATGTTCCTTGTACTAGGGCTCCTGCTGAGCACCTCTGCCATGTGTGCCAGCTTGGTCGCCATGTTCGACTTTCTTTTTCTTCTTCGCATGCGACGCATGCCTTTGATCTTGTTCACTGCGACTTGTGGCATCTCCTGTACTCAGCATGTCTGGCTACAAATACTATCTGGTCGTGGTCGATGATTTCTCACACAACTATTGGATTTTTCCTTTGCGCGCCAAGTCTGAGACCTTCCCCACCCCCCTCCACTTTTTTGCCCGGGTGTCCACTCAGTTCGGCCTAACTGTTAAGGCCGTCCAGTGTGACAACGGGTGTGAGTTCGAAAACTCCACCTCCTGTTCCTTCTTCCTCTCTCGGGGTGTTCAGCTGCGTATGTCTTGTTTGTATACCTCTCCTCAGAACGGCAAGGCTGAGCGGATGATTCGCACGACGAACGACGTCGTGCGCACCCTTCTGATTCAGGCCTCTCTGCCCCCGCGCTTCTGGGCTGAAAGCCTCCACACTGCCACCTACTTGCTCAACCACCTTCCGTCCACTGCTTCTTCTGCTCCCACTCCACACCACGCTCTCTTCGGTACCCCTCCTCGCTACGACCACCTTCGGGTCTTCGGTTGTGCGTGTTACCCTAACACCTTCGCCACCGCTTCTCACAAGCTGGCGCCCCGCTCGACTCGTTGTGTTCCTTGGTTACTCCCCTGACCACAAGGGGTACCGATGCTTTGACCTCACATCTCGTCGCGTCCTGATCTGCCGACACATCGTGTTTGACGGAGTTATATTTCCCCTACTCCACCTTCTCCACACCTTCTCCCGACCCCGAGTTGAAGTCCCTGTTTCCGACTGACCCGGTGGTTCAGCCACCGTTACCTGCCTGTCCTTTCCCGGCAGGTTTTCTTGGCACACAGGCACCGCTTCCGGTGATCCCTGCTGCGCCGAGTGCGGCCCCGGTGCCCGCAGTCGCGCCACGCGCGGCCCCCGGAACTCCGGTCGTGCCACGTGCGGACCCGGTGTCTCCTGCTGCGCCACGCGCGGCCCTGGTGTCTTCCCCTGCACCTGCGCGGTACGCTCAGCCGGTGCAGGTGTACCGGCGTCTGGTTGCAATGTGGTCACAAGCAAATGTATCTGGATGCATAAGCGTCGGGCTGACGGCACACTGGAGCGCTATGAGACCTTTAGTCCAGTGGTGAAGCCTGCTACGGTGCGCATGGTACTCTCGCTTGCGCTCTCTCGCTCTTGGCCTGTGCACCAGCTGGATGTGAAGAATGCGTTTCTTCACGGCACTGTCAGGGACTGTCTACTGTTCTCAGCCGGCGGGATTTGTGAACTCGAGTTGTCCGCATATGGTCTGCCGGCTCAACAAGTCCCTCTATGGTCTGAAGCAGGCTCCTCGGGCTTGGTACTCTCGGTTCGCCACTTGGGGTTCACCGAGGCCAAGTCTGACACGTCTCTCTTCATCTACCGCCGTGGGGATGAGACTGCCAATCTGCTGCTCTATGTCGATGACATTGTGCTCACAGCCTTCAGTCAGCAGTTACTTCAGAGTGTCATCTCCTCTCTGCAGCAGGAGTTTGCTATGAAGGATCTTGGTCAGCTCCACCACTTCTTGGGCGTCACTGTTGAGCCTCGCCCGTCTGGTCTTCACCTTCACCAGCGGCAGTACGCACTTGATATTCTGGAGCAGGCTGGGATGACTGATTGCAAGCCCTGCTCCACTCCTGTCGACACTCAGGCAAAACTGTCTGCTGATCTGGGTGATCTGGTGGTTGATCCTACTGCCTACCGGAGTCTGGCCGGCGCTTTGCAGTACCTCACCTTCACCAGGCCGGACCTCACCTACGCTGTTCAGCAGGTCTGTCTCCATATGCATGATCCCCGGGAGTCACACCTTGCTGGCCTGAAGCGTCTCCTCCGCTACGTCCATGGCACTGTGGACCTCGGCCTGGTTCTTCACCGCTCGTCCTCTGCTGAGCTGGTCGTCTACACCGACGCTGACTGGTGGCTGTCCGGACACTCGCTGCTCCACTTTCGGCTGCGCCGTCTTCCTGGGCGGTGTGCTGGCCTCCTAGTCGTCCAAGCGGCAGCCGGTTGTCTTCCGCTCCAGTGCCGAGGCGGAGTACCGTGCTATTGCTAACAACGTGGCGGAGGCGTCCTGGCTACGATAGCTCTTGGCGGAGCTCCACAGCCCGCTCGCCAAGAGCACGCTCGTCTACTGCGACAATGTCAGCGCGGTGTATCTCTCCACCAATCCCGTCCAACATCAGCGGACGAAGCATGTGGAGATCGACTTGCACTTCGTGCGCGACAGGGTCGCCATCGGCGATGTTCGGGTACTCTATGTCCTGACTACCTCCCAGTTTGCCGACATCTTCACCAAGGGACTACCCTCCTCGACCTTCTCGGAGTTTCGCTCCAGCCTCAACGTAGCAGGTGGCTAGTTTTGGCTGCAGGGGGTATTTGCCCTTTGTACTCTCTTCTTGTCCAGTCTTGAACATTGCTGCGCCGGTTGTTCAGACTGCCGGGGGGGGGGTTGGCTTTCTTATTGTCCAGTTTTGAACACCGCTGCACCGGTAGTTCAGACTGCGGGGGGGGGGGGATGTTGGTGTATATGTGACGCCATGTATAGGATCTATATGTCCCACCCTTCTAGGGTTTGGGGGAATACATCCATTATTTCCCTCCTACACCATTCATTATACAGTCGTATTCTTCAGTTTGTCCATTAAGCCAGCATACCGGTTGAAGGTTCATCTTCAGCTGTCAATCGAGGATCCAAGGGACTATGTTTAGTTCAAGAACTTCTGGCGCCTAAGCGTATCCTAGCTTCTGTTTACCTTAGTCAACTTTATTTAGTTAATCTGCTTTTGGATTGTATGAGGGTCGGGTGTATCATTGATTTATCGTCTGACTCAGTACTGCAGTATCTCAACTACCAATTTTTCTTACCGTGTTCTTGATCTTGCTTGTTCTAGTTGATTTCTGTGTAGATTTTGAATTCCATTTTACTCGTTCCTCACAAGAACCAGTGAGTCGTTAGCCATCTATGACACTGTTCGTGCTGTTCTTTTTCTCAGACAGTTTTTAGATCCTGTATGTCAATTAATTGGTAACTTGTGTTGGGTACTAGAATATCTGGGAGGGCGTGCATCTCATTGGTTGTTAGCGCCATACCTCATTCATTGGTAAGTTGCTTTGGGTACTAGAATATCTGGATTTAAGTGCATCTCAATGCTTGTCCAGTTTGGGATACTTGTGTTTCATAACTTCTTTTAATGTTGAAGCAGCAAAAACTATGTCAGACATGCAATCTTGTTTATGAAGATAAGTTTTTTTTTTCAGTTTCAGAATGTTCAGTTGAAGTACTAAAATGCTGATGGTTGTACTTTCTCCTGCAGTTCACGTTCCAGTCATACAGTGTTGATGATGAAGACTTTGAAGGGCACAATTACAGTTTGACTGGGCAGCTTTCAGCTGTCCGTATTGTCTTCCTCTACCGTTTTGTTCAAGAGGTATGTTTTGACATAGCAAATTATTTTATCAGATTTCCAATGTGTCTCTACTTTAACGTGCCTTCTATTGTGCAGTTCACTTCTTACTTTATGGAGCTGGCAACCCCTCATACTGAAGAAGCAATTAAGTTTATTGATAAAGTTGGAGGTCTTGAGTGGTTAATTCAGAAGTATGAAATAGATGGTGCTTCTGCTATAAAGCTGGATCTTTCACTTGACACACCCATAATCATTGTTCCAAAGAATTCTCAGAGTAAAGAGTATGTTTACATTTCCAGTGATTAGCTAGCTAACTTTATAATTGCTACTATAAGCACCTATTTATAATTAGTTCCTTATGATCTAGTTATATCTATTCTTTGGATCTGATAACTGCTACTATAAGCAACCTTGATAATTAGTTCCTTAGATATAGTTGCTGTAAATGTTCTTTTTAATCTACACTATATGTTGCCAGTGTTCAGTTCCAGTTCTTAGATTTGTACGACTCTGTATTTTCTAGTTTTCAACGTGTCAATTTCTTTACATGAAGTAATAGAATGATGATGTTCTGGTATAGAAAAACACGACACTGACCCTGATACCTTCCTGCAGTTATATACAATTTGATCTTGGACAATTAAAAGTAAGGAATGAGTTCAGTTGGCATGGAGGTGAAGAGACTGATCCTTCTGCTGTAAGGCTTGATGTTCTCCATGCAGAGGTATGCATTGGGCTGGAAAACTAATTTTCCGATTATACGTATTATCTTATATGATATTTTGATTCGTGCAAGTAGATAAATGGAATCAACATGGCGGTTGGAGTAAATGGAACTTTAGGAAAGTGTATGATTCGGGATGGTCATGGCATTAATGTAGAGGTGCGACGTAGCCTGCGGGATATCTTCCGAAAGGTCCCGATACTATGTATGAAAGTTCAGGTAATGAATTTGGTTTTTTCTTATTCTGTGCCCTACAACTTAATATGGTCTCCACTTTTTTGTTGTCTGATTGCCACTTTCTATTTGGTCACCATTATTTCCTACTTAAACGCTAACCTCCTATTTGTCGCATGCAGTTTCAATATTTTTTTTTGTTTTGCAGCATGTATTACTTATCAGCTTGTATTCACTATCCTTAGGTTTGTTAAAAAGAAGAAAGAAACAAATGCTTCTCCCTGTTTTATTATAAAAATGTGAGTGCTCCTAAGAATTGAAGAAGTGAAGATATACTATTATGAATTTAAAAGTACCTAAAGTAAAATGTGCCTCCTAAATTATTTCATTTTTTCAAGTTTCCTTAAGTACTAGAGCTATTGGAGTAATCGGAGTAACCCTCTGACTAAATTTAAGAAAATTACTGCGTGACTAAAAGTGTACGACACTACTACTGCATATACATTTCACATGTTTTGAAGCTGTTTAATGCATCTGTCAACTTAAGTTGTATGCATAGTGCAGAGACCTTGTAAAAACATATAATATTGTATGGTTGTTTGGTTTCATAGAGACCTTGTAAAAACATATAATATTGTATGGTTGTTTGGTTTCATAGAGACCTTGTAAAAACATATAATATTTTATATCAGTTTCTATAAATATTCCATTTTGTATGTGTGCCATCAATTTATATAGATATCAGGTCACAACTTGATGTTGTTTGTCATTTACCACTACTGCATATAAATTGTTAGTACGACACTACTACTGCTTATAAATTCGTAGAATAATTACAATAAGTTCAAAACATATGCAATGTGGGTTGACTGTATAGTCATCGAATGGGACACATGATTGAAGATGAATGCTCTATGAGAAAAATACCACAAATTAAAAGGGATGAAAGAACTAGTACAAAAATAACAAAAGCTAATCAGCATTATTAGCCAAAACGGCACATGAGTTCACGTGCAGCAGGCCACGGGCCACGGGGGTCGCTGCTCTGGCACGAGCGTGGCCCCCGTGCAGTAACAGTTTCCATTGTTTAATTACTGAGCTTTATGTTTTAGCCTAGGTTGAGTTGTGGGGTTATATGATTAACTAATATATGAACTTTCTTTTCTCCTATTTTTAGTTATATTTGCCTTTTTATCTTTCTGCAGATAGGATTGCTTCATGCTGTCATGTCAGATAAGGAATACAATGTGATCACAAACTGTATTTCAACAAATTTATCAGAGACGCCTAACCTTCCCCCAAGTTTTCGTGAAAATGTGAACCGGACGAAGGAGTCTATTCGTCTACTTGCAGATAAAGTCAACCTTAGTAACCATCCAGTGCTTTCACGTACCGTTGTTGTCATGACTGTTGATGTTCAGTATGCGTTGCTTGATCTTCGCAATGGCCCAGATGCAGGGTCTCCTCTGGCAAAGCTTGCTGTGAGTATTTCTAACAAATGAGTTGTACAGTTCTATAGGAGGGTGCAATTTTGTTTTTTATGGAAAAAATATGTCATCTATATTTATTTCATATCTAACCCGTTAGGGCCCATGAGATGGAGCAGCCCCAGGCCATGCTAGGGCCGAAGCACGCGAACAGTAACTGCGTGGTACTGTTCACGGCTCTCTGGGACGATGTAGAATTAGATTTAACTCTAGAGGTTGGTTTCTTAGGAGTCAAGTTACCTCATCTATATAAGGATGGGATTGCATCTCTTTTGATTAAGCAAGAAATAGATTAAGAGTTTCTATCTCTTCCTCTAGCTTGCCCTTGTGTTGCTGCTTGGGGTCAGGGCCATCTAAAATGTGCCTACGAGACATGGACAGTTGATTGGTCTGGCAGCCGACTGGGCCTAGTGGGTCAGACCCATTAGGGTTAGGGTTAATATTGAATTAGATATCTTGGTTATGGTCAAGTAAACCTCTCTATATAAAAAAGAGATGTATCAATTGAAGGTTAGCAAGAATTATCAGGAGAGATCCTCATCTACCCCGGAACTTGAGATTGGGAACATCCATTGCCAGTGTGCTGAATCACCAAGTGTCTGGTTCAATGTCCACCCCCATCACCACCCGCCATGGGCATGCCATTCTAGTTCTGCATGATGGGATGCTTATACATTGTTAATATTTTGTTGTGGGATGGTACACGATGTATGTATTTGTATTGTCCTATTCCTGTAGCGTATTTACACTGTCTTCTTTTTTTCTTCTGCAGCTAGAAGGTCTATGGGTATCTTACAGGACAACTTCAATGCTTGAAATGGATCTATATTTGTCTATACTTAAATTCTCCATACATGATATCCGTCCAGATACAAAGTCTGAGATGCGTCTGATGCTAGGATCTTATTCAGAGACTGCTAACCTGTGTGCTGAGGACTCTTTAACTAATGTGGGGGTTTCGAACCTCACAATGCTGATACTGGATTATCGTTGGCGTTCTTCCTTCCAATCATTTGTTATAAGGATTCAGCAGCCTCGTATACTTGTTGTCCTGGATTTTCTGCTTCCTGTTGTTGAATATTTTGTGCCTTCCTTAGGCACAATAACTGGCAGAGAGGAAAGTCTGGACCCAAAGAATGATCCTCTTATGAGGTCTGATGATATTATACTTTCCGAGCGTGTTTTCTTGCAAAGGGAAAATGTTATTCAACTCTCTCCTGGAAGGCAGCTCATAGTTGATGGTCGTGACATTGATGAGTTCATTTATGATGGCTGTGGAGGCACTATATCGTTATGCGAGGAATTTGATAACAAAGGCCAGCTATACTCAGGGACTATAATCATAATTGGGCGTGGTAAAAGGCTTCGATTCAAAAATGTTAAAATTGAGGTAATGAACTTGTAATTTCTTTCTTCTATGATTCCTACTAAGTTTGCAATGTTTCCTGCTACAGTGCACCGTTATTTTGATGCCAGACTTACACCTAGATTGTTCTTTGTATGGTCCATACAAGAATGGTGCCCTTCTTAGACGATGTGTATATTTGAACACTGGAAGCAGCTATTCAATCGCTGCTGAAGATGGTGTTGAAGTTTCTGTGTTAGAAAGTTCTTTCGGTAATGATGATGACCTTTTGACACTTGAAGATCATAACAAAAGAACTCTCCAGAATGCCAACGATGCTCCTGCAAACCAAATGCTGAATTTTACATTTGAAGCTCAGGTATCAACTACATCTCATTTGTTAAATTCCCGTTTCTTTTGTAATTTATGAGAACAGTGTTTCTGTGCTGGATAGTTATGAATGATGAAGTTTGCCATAATCAACTTGGTTCATGACCTTGTCATCATAGTCGTTGCCGAAATCCTTCTCTGGTGAATACTTGGTGATGCAAGTACTCTGCAAGTTACACAGAAATAATGCAGATGCAAGGATAACAGCAAAGCTGGCACAGTACAGTTAATATTTCAATAAGAGATAGGTGTTACCGTGTTAGGCATTCCATGGCAGTTGTACCTTTTGCAGGACCAGAGTAACATAATGTTGAATAGTTAAAATATGGCATATTAAACCAAAGAATTTGACATTATCGGACATTCAGACTTGGTAGGCAGTTACATTATCATGCATTGAGACTGATAGGCATAGTTCAGTTTTTTTTCCATCTCCCGCTTCCATACATGAATTGAACCTTAAAACTACTCTAGGAGGGAAAATCCTAGGTGCTAACTGAGGCTATGCATATCATTGTGTCATAGAAAGAGAGAAAACTGGTATGGGACAAACTATTCCAAAAGGAAGAACACCCTCACACATGCAGGCTTGCGCAAGCACACACATAGATACACTATTGAGTTAGTGTAAGTAGGCTAGCTTGCGTATGAATCGCATTGCATTGAGACTCGAGGGCGTATATATAGGGGGAACAAGATATTTTTTGGGGGGGGGGGAGGGGGGGTGGGCAAGAAGCCTCCCCGAGATATTTCCTACTCTTTTAACCCCCAACAGTCATACGGTAGCAACGCAAATGGTCAGACTGGAGAACAATGGAGACGCCCCCCTGCATATGGAACGCCGGTGCGAATGCTTCGATTAGAGTGGAAACCAGCAAGTAGCTTATGCAAATGATAGCCCCTTAAGCCGAAGTAGCCAAGGTCGAGGTGGACATGGTCAAGCCATGGAGAAGGGCGCGGGTCCGAAGCATCAATGAAGGCACTCGAGTACACAAAATCGGCTCAGCATGACGATAACCCAACTGCACAATGGTAGACGGTGCAGCTAACAAGTGCAAAAGCGTCCTCCTCCAACAGCATTGACAGCAGTGTCTGTGAGGTGGCAATAGTAGGCACGGACTTGGACCGGGAGCCAATGTGATGAGGACTGGCAGCATGGGTAGCGCTACCGCATGAAAAGACGGCGACACTGATGGTGATAGCTTGAACACGAGCATTAGCGATGTAGCCTGGGAGGGCACAACGGTAACCTCATCCTCGGGAGTATCGATGATGAAGCGACGATGAAACGGCGGGGCGACGCAAAACTAATCTCTGATCGAGAAAAAAAAAACAGCAGCAAGATGAACCTTGGGTACCGAGCCCCATGGCGCTGCGGCATGCCAGCGATGGCAGTGACGCAGCACGGTGAGGGGTGTGGTGGATGGGGCAGGTTGAGATGGCCCTCATAGAGCCTGTCCGGCGATCCATCTCAACGAGAGTGCCAGCATCTGGGTGTAGCAGCCTGGCGACGTCATCAACAGACGGCGCGGCAGACTGGAGCTCCGACCCTAGTGATCTAATGGCGTGGCAGCCCGACACCCGCCCGTGCAACCTCTACAGCTGTGTGCTCGCGCTCTAGGCAGCGATGACAGCGATGCTGGGCCAGATGCGTAGGAATGAGCGACGAGGCAGCCAGACGAGATCGGATCGTCACATGAGAGGTAAGTTATCTGCTGCTACTTGAGCCGCGCATCCTACAAGGGCGCTGCCCCGGTGGAGATCGATCTCCACGTGGACGACGCGAGGGCAGCGGAAACCGTGGTGTATGATTGGTAACCTAAACTCATGATACCATGTAAGAGCATCTCTATGAGATTGTGTAAAAGGAGTTGGATAGGTAAAAATAGCCAAATTGGGGTAAAAACTGGATCCAACAGTCTATTTCTCAATCCTCGGTATCTCTCTAGCCATCCGCGGCGCATGCTAGTCATCTTTGCCGAGCCCCGTCGCCTCACCATCTCCTCCCGTGAGGTTCGCATGCTCCCTGCCCACGTGGCTCGTCCCCGCGCGCTTCCTACCGGCGCGGCCCGTCCCCGCCACTCCTCCCCACTCTTCATTTTACCCTTTCTTCCTCCCTCGGCTCGGGCCGAACTGAGCTCCAAGTAGACCATTGCTGCCGCCGCTCCGGCCAACTTCGGCAGCCGCGCCTCGATTACTCGCGGGAGCACCTTTCCCAAATTCCGGCCGCACTGCTCCCCAGCCGAGTCGACCGGAATCGATCCTGCTCCGGCTGGCCACCATGCGAGCCCGCTCGAAGCTCTGAGCCGCCCGAACCATTACCATGATCACCCTGATATAGCCACAAGGCTCTAAGCCCATTGTCTCCGACCAAGCATGATAGTTGAGCCTCATCCAAAATCTCGTGTAGAAGCTCACTGACAGAAGGAGAAGCATTGAAGGCGTATGCATTGCAATGCTTTCCAAATCCACCTAGCGCTAAGTTCACTAAAGATGTGAGGCCTTGCTGAAGAGGTTTGCCTTCCCATCATTGTGCTTGGTGTCACCAATCCGCAAATACAATTTCATGAGGCTTGGGAACTAGGTTCTGAAGGCCAACCTGTTGGAATACATTTTGAACCATAGCTTGCGGGCAATGGGTTCAAATGTCCAGACATAATTTTAGTAAACAATTATTTGCGACCCACTTTGAATCTGTCCGATAAGACTAACTGGCCAAGGAAGTCTTTTTGAGCAAATGAATTCTTCTTCTGATAATAAAGTTCAGTTTCATGCAATCAGACTTTGTGCACCTTTTTTTTATTAAACATGTAACTTCCCTGTTACATTATTTTGAGTATATTTAGTCCTACACCCATGTTTTGCTGATGTACACCATCTCTTTGAAAAATGTTCAGGTTGTATCTCCGGAATTTACCTTTTATGACAGTTCAAAGTTATCAATGGATGATTCCTTGCATATTGAGAAGCTTCTTCGGGCCAAGATGGATTTCAGTTTTATGTTTGTCTTCCTCTCACTCACTTTGTTGACATATTAATTATTTCTTCTGATTTCCTGCTTAATGAGATATATATGTTTTAACATTAAAACAGGTATGCTTCAAAAGAAAAGGATATCTGGGCTCGATCAGTTGTTAAGGACCTTACAGTTGAAGCTGACTCTGGTCTTCTTATTCTTGAACCTGTAGATGTTTCATGGAAATATACTTCAGTCAATGAAAAGACAAACATAGTGTTGACATCGACAGATGTTTGCATCCATCTTTCACTGAATGTTGCCTCTCTTATTCTTAAACTGCAAAACCAAACTCTTGCAGCTTTGCAGTTTGGTAATATTAGCCCATTGATTTCTTGCACAAACTTTAATCGAGTTTGGAGCTCACCACAAGGTACTTGTGTGCTACCTATTCTTTATTTTTTCTCAAACTGGCAGGAGAGCTGCCCATCATAATTTTAAGAATGAATTAAATCAAAAGTACAAAAGGTATTACACACATCCATGTATAGCAAAGGGAGATTAAAAGGAAGGGGTGGACGAAACAGACTAATAGTTCAGAACTGGGAACGGCAGCCGCTTGACGCAAGGAGATGACCAAGAAGATATCAGTAGTGGAATGAAAACTGCAGGGTATGAAATTAGGGTAGGGTTTGCAGGGTAATTTCTCGAACTGATTCGTGAAGAGATGATTGAAACACGACCCACTGGATTATTAAGTCCAAAACCACATTTGCACTAGGCGAGACCAGACAGCGAAGCCTTCTGGTGGTGTCAAAAAGTTGGGACATATCTGGAGATGCTCCCTCAAAGATGCAATTTCTTCCAGTGCATCCAAACTGCCCTGGTGATCAGGATGATCAAGGAATTAAAGCATGTCCTTCGTTCCTTGGGGATCCTTTCTGCATCATAGCTCCACCAATTTCTAATGTGGCTTTCAGAAAGCTGTAGGTACGCCTGATAAAACCCGACCCAATTGAGAATAGAGAACCAAACCCTACGGAAGAAAACTCATCCTGCGATAGGATCTTGAACCTTTTCCAGCTCTGGAACACAGAGCTAACATTATGCTGGGTGTGGTAGCCCTCATCAAGGCAATTGGTCTGCAGTCCGGAACAATTTTACAAGGCGAGACATAGGAAGAATTTGTACCTTAGATGTGCCCGCTGTTTCCGCACTCGCTCTCAGGGTCCAAGGCCAGTACTGCTGGTGAACGTCTTCTTGCATGCTGACTGCTCTGGCAGAGGTAGTGTGAACCCATATATCGGCGTCAGGCACATATTGTCCCACACCTGCCAATATTCGAGTGATGCTTTGATAGACAGCAAATCTAATAACTGAGCCTAGCTTGGTGGGGGGTGCAGGTGTACACCCCTGCTAACAATGTTGAGCCCTCTTTGACTCAAATTTGGGTGGCTATTTCTTCTTAGTTACAATGACACCTAGTTCCACATAGATTGGTCGAGTTTTTTTAAGATGACGATCCTTTGATTTCTTTGGTCCAGCTATTGTCAGTTAGCCCCTCAGCCAACATGTCATGGTTGAGAATACTCTCTCAACTGCTGCCACTATATTGAAACAAGATCCGTGAACGATTCCCCTTCAAGCTATTGGCATGTCCAAAGGAAGCTTTTACTGTATCATTAAAATGTGATAGGACTAGGGATCCTACAGCGACTATGCAGGAAATAGGAGAGATGAGTGTAGGGTTTGGCCCGTGAGGCCAGGCAAGATAATAATTGCCTTGCTTGATACATTCCAAAACTGTTTAGAGTTATTTATCTCCTCTCCTAACAAACTGATCCTATTCTTATGGAAACAACCCCAAAACTCCTAAGAAAGTAAATTGGGACAGCAGCCCCATGACCGGCTGCTTAACCTAGCCACTAGTATGGTTCTGGCATTGATACGAGATGCCAGTCATAACAAAATGTATGTGAATGATGTCCAGGGTCTACCCGGCTGAAATTGTGTAACCACAACTACTGCAAATGATATACACAATAGTTTCATGATCATGTATTCCCAAAGCAGCCAGCTCAGTGTCTTGATAAACCTTTGCCGAGGTGACACACAACATGCTTTGCATCGGTTTTCCCATTCCGCAAAATAGCCCTTCTGGCCTTATCAGTGTCCTTGATTGCCCACTTGGGGGTGCCAACGCTATAGGATACTAATAAATGGGGATAGCGCTCACAATGTATGTTGTTATTTTGTGCATATTCTGGTTCAAGTAGTGTGGGACATCCCTTGCTTATTTCTTCGAGTGATTCCATACTGCAGGCGACCTACCTGGCTACAACCTCACCTTCTGGAGGCCACAAGCTCCCTCAAATTATGTGATTTTGGGTGATTGTGTGTCCTCGAGGTAAATTTGTCCCTCAGATCCATCATGATTGTGAAGTTATTTACTTTCTTGAAGTGTTCTTTGAGTTTTGGTTACAGTAATAGTTCTGTCTAAGTCTTGGTTTTATGTTTAAGATACAAGCTTAATAAAGCTGGCATGTGACTGTATTTTTCTCGGATAAAAGCTGGCATGTGACTGTAACTTAACGCTTTACTGATTGATAATATTAGGATTAAGCACCTCTTGCCAACGGCATACATTTTTTCTTTCTGTCTACATTGATCACTATGGCTTCACTCTGGAAGTAACTGATCTTCACAATTTGTAACATGAACCTGGTATTTCGAAGAAGTGTTGAGTTATTTTTACAGAACTAGAGAGTAATTAGCAAACCATCTCAAACTACGGATTTATTGTATCCATATTCACACATTTCACTCAACTACATATTTAGGGAAAATGCGTCAACGTATCCCAAAATTATAGATTTGATGTATCAACTTTTGCAAAATTACAGATTTTTGCTGGTTAATCCTGCAGTTTCTTCTGATACATAACAGTGTATCTGTAATGTTAATAGTTTCAGCAGTTTTGTAATGCAACACATTAAATATGTATTTGCAATATTTAACTTGTAAACCTGATGTATTTTGGTAGTTTTGAATATACTTAGTTAAGCGAAACTTACTTGTAACTTATGCAAGAAAAGATGCAAACTGCAATGGACTTATTTACAAAAGAAATAGGATAAAGTTCTGCTCCTGTTACCTTTATTTGCACCAGTTGTCTGGATATTTAGAACTTATATTGCTTCTGCTGAAACTGATATTTTGCATCTTCACAGATCTGTGCCACCATCTCAGGTCGTGGTTGCTGTAAGTAATACTTATGGTCGTGTACGGAAACCTCTTGGATTTAGGCTTCTTCGTGTATTGCCTGGTTCGCTAGATCTCATTGATTCTCCTCAGTCAACTGAAGAAAACGAGTGTTCCATCTGGATTCCGGTGCCACCACCTGGATATTTAGCTCTAGGATGTGTGGTAAATATAGGAAGGCTGCCACCTTCGAACCATGTAGTGTACTGCCTTCGTTCAGATCTTGTGACTTCTGCAACATTTTCAGATTGTATACACACTATCTCATCTGGTTCTGGGTATGACATCATTATATCTTTTTCTTGTTTGACTTGCCATCTTCTGCATTGTAGTCATTTTTCTCTTTTTTCTGTAAAGAGTCTATGAAGTACCAACAAAGTGTGAATGGTTCACTTGTTTTAATTTCTTTAGCAGAATAATCTCTGGATTTAGCATTTGGCGTGTGGATAATGTGATTGCTTCGTTCTACGCACATTCTTCTACAGAACAACCCACTAGAACAGAAGCCCTTGATTTGCACCATGTTCTTCTTCGGAATCCAAATTGCTACATTGTTAAAGATCTAAATGCAGATTCACCTGTTGAAAATGACCAGTCTTCTGATCAATTAACTCACCACCGCAAGGGTACGTCTGGATGGGATGTGCTTCGCACTTTGTCAAGACCAAGTACCTATTGTGTGTCTACTCCACACTTTGAAAGAATATGGTGGGATAAAGGCAATGAGACCAAGAAGCCATTTTCTATATGGAGGCCATTACCTCGTTTTGGCTTTGCTTCAGTTGGTGACTGTGTAACTGAAGGGTAATGGTTTATTTATACATTTACAAACACTAAATACTATTATTGTGATAGTTATTGACATGCCCCTGCATCTTTCAGGTTTGAACCGCCTACTCTTGGCATTCTGTTTAAATGTGACACGGTTGTTTCTGAGAGGCCTGTACAGTTTACTAGAGTGGCACAAATTGATAGGAAAGGCCTGGATGAAATATTCTTCTGGTATCCAGTGCCACCTCCCGGATATGCTTCCCTAGGATGTATAGTGACAAAAACAGATGAAATGCCAAGCAAGGACTCCATTTGCTGCCCTAAATCGAGTTTAGTTAGCCAAGCGAATATTGCAGAGGATCCTATCACCAGGTCTTCTAGCTCAAAGGGTCCTAACTGCTGGAGCATTTGGAAAATTGAAAATCAGGTAATCCTTAATGCTTACCTGCATTTCTTGTAGATACTATTACAGATCATGCCATTGACTCAATGTTCTTTTGGTTTGTAGGGATGTACTTTCCTTGCAAGGCCTGATGTGAAAAAGCCATCAGCACGACTGGCATACCGTATTGCTGACGCTGACCATGCGAAGCCCAAGGCACGTGAAAATATTACTACAGAGTTGAAGCTGGGATGTTTGTCAGTCAGCATCCTTGACAGCTCTTGTGGAATGGTGTGTATGCCTGCTAAACTATGACCCTCTTTTAGGAATTCAAAAGTTTAATATTCTTAAAAATGTTTCTATTTAGTATTTACTGGTCAGCTAATATTCCAAATTTTTAGGTAACGCCACTTTTTGACACTACAATAGCAAATATAAATCTTGCAACACATGGAAGATTTGAAACAATGAACGCTGTATTGATCTGTTCTATTGCTGCATCGACATTCAATAGACACTTGGAGGCATGGGAACCCTTAATTGAGCCATTTGATGGGATATTCAAGTGAGACCTGCTTAATCATTTTGCATCTATTTTGACAATATGTACTGTTCTCTTCTAGAATTATGAGCAGGGACCTTAACATTATTCTACCATCATTGAAGGTTTGAAACATATGATACCAGTGAGCACCCTCCTTCAAAAGTTGGTAAGAGGATTCGTGTTGCCGCAACAAGTCCTCTAAATGCCAATCTGAGCTCTGCAAATCTTGAGCTTCTTATAGAAACTTTAATTTCATGGAGAAGACAGATTGATCTAGAAAAAGATTCATCAATGAAAAATGGGGTATGACCTTATACTTTCTACTATTAGATCCTTCCTGATATGCGTATATTTTATGGATTGATTATGTGCATATCCACTTTACAGGACACTGTCGGAAATATGAAAAAAGCTGAAGATTCTTCCTGCTCTGCTTTGAATGAAGAGGATTACCAGAGAGTAGTTTTTGAGAACAAATTAGGATGTGATGTTTATCTTAAGAAATTAGAAGACACTGAAAACATTATTGAGCTCTTACAGAATGATAGTAAAGTTTCACTGTTGATGCCACCTCCCAGGTTTTCTGATAAACTAAATGTATTATCCAATGCTACAGAATCAAGATATTATGTTGTCATACAGATCTTCGAGTCCAAGGTAGTATTGAACTTCGTGCGTCCTGTACTCCACACTTTTTTTTTATGAAGCTTACAGTTTATTTTTTCTCCATGTCAGGGCTTGCCTATCATAGATGATGGCAATGGTCATAGCTATTTCTGTGCTTTACGCTTACTTATTGGAAGTAATGCTTCTGATCAGCACAAAGTATTCCCACAGAGTGCCAGAACAAGATGTGTAAAACCTGTGAGAACTAGTGAGTTACGGACTCATTATGCTAAGTGGAATGAGCATTTTATATTTGAAGTTCCAGAACAGGTAACTGTCAATCTGGTGTTTTCTTGTCCTTTCAATGTTTTACTGCAGTTGCCATCTTTATTTCTTTCGCAGCATGTTACGTAATACAGTGATAAGCTTTATAATTGTTGAAGTATAAGTGAATTGCCCACTTCTCCCTGTCAGCTTAAGCTTTTGGGTTGAATTAGTTGGTGCATGCAACTCAATATGGTATCCGGGCTAGAGGTCTCAGAGTTTGAATCCTAGCGGGGGTGATTAAATAAAATAATTGCAGCCGATTCCTATTCCACGTTTGAGGCCTAGCGGAGCCTACACTAAGGGGGAGTGTTGAAGTATAAGTGAACTGCCCACCTCTCCTTATCAGCTTAAGCTTTTGGGTTGAATTGGTTGGTGCATGCAACTCAATAATAATAACTGAATAACTGATGACATTTTTATTTCTTTGATCGAACTGCAAGTATATCCTTATTGATTCAGATGGGATTTAGTGTGCCTAGATTTTTTCCATTTCTTTTACAACATAGTGTACCTAATTTCAGATGTATTCCCCTATCTATTTCTTCTTGAACGTTAATGACACTGCATTAATCCTAACGCTATATTTTGCAGGCCTCAGCTAATTTAGAGATTGAGGTAACAAATCTTGCATCAAAAACTGGGAAAGGTAATTTTTGGAGCTATACCTTAAAATCTGTTCACGACTTGTCTTGATTTTTTTTCTTCGGAGCAATACAGTACATGCCAATGTACGCTGTCATTAATCCTTCACATGCCACCTGTTTTCTCACTGGCGTATGTTATAGGCCCACCTGTCAGTAATCTTTTTTCCTCGAAAATATGTAGGAGAGATGCGCGTCATTGCATTAAGATAGAAAAAAGGCCAAAATAGGCAGACAACACACACCCATCAGTGATATAACTCAAAATATTGGCCCACCTATTAGTGATATAACTCAAATTTATTTTGAGGGAATTGGATCCTCAAATTTCAGTGGGATTTATCATCATTTAGGTTGTGTTTGGTTGGTGGATGGATGGTTTGGGGATGGAGCAACCCCGTTCCTACTGGTGTTTGGTTGAGGGATGATGGGATAAAGTTGCTCCCGGAGGGGACTATATTCCAGGGTGAGCTCATCCCAGAAAAAGAGTCGGATGAGCTCATTCCGGTTGCAAGGCGTCAGCTCCCTTCTCCACCCTTTGCTCCTCCGATCCACGCTCCTCATGTGTGCAGGCGCCCCTCCGACTAAGTGAGGTGCAAGCAGGGGTGGGTGGGGCTGAGGCAACCCACGAGCAGGGGCGGGTGGCAAGCCGGAGGAGGGTCGAGGTCATCCACTCATCCAGTGCCGCAGCCCTTTTGCATCCTCTCTGCATCTGTGTCTCCTCTCCGCTTCCTGGGTCCACATCCATGAGCAGAAGTGCTCCCTGTTGGTGTATATGTGAGCTCATGTATAGAGGCCCATCTAGAGGCCCATGTATAGGAACTATATATCCCACCCTTCTAGGGTTTGGAGGAATACATCCATTATTCTCTTATCATTTGCCTAGGGTTTCTCCTCTCTCCTCTCTTCCTCCAATCCCAGCTGGCGCCGCCCCTCCTTTCCCTCTCCTCCTTACCTCCCCTCTTCCTTTCCCGGCGGCAACTCCTCTGCTCCTGCGTGGATCCCGGCCGCCGACGCTTCCTCTGCTCTGGGAGCCACGCGGGCGCCCTACGCCGCCGTCGCGCTGGCTGCAGCCGCTGGCGGACCCCTTCCCGGCACAGGCGTCGCTACTGCCGCTGCCCCCGCCGCCGGCCCGGGCGCGGCCGGCGCGGATGCAGCCGCCGTGGCCGCCTCTCCTCTGCTCCAGGGCGGGGCCGCCGCTGCCGTCGCTGCTGCCGCCGCCGCCGCCGCCGATCCAGCCTGCTGGCCAAGCTGGCTTGCTGCCCCGCCTGGGCTGTTGCCCCGCGGTTGGGCCGCCTCCCACTGCTTGCTGGGCCGTGCGGGCTCTCCCCAGCCCACCTGGCCCTGGCGCGGGCGCGCCTGCAGCCGCCGCCACCACCGCCCGGGGTAAGGGCGCGTGCGTGTGGCCGCCTCGGCGCGCCGACGCCACCATGGGCGCGGGCTCGAGCGCGGCCCCTGCTGCCGCCGCTGCGGCCCAGGTCGGCGTCGCCCAGCTCGCCGCCGCTGCCTCCTCTGCGCGCGCGTGGGCCGTGGCCGCGGGCGCTGCCTCCTCTGCGCTCGCATGGCCACAGGGCGCCGCCGCCGCCGCCGCCGAGCCCCTGGCCGCCGTGGGCGCGGGCGCGGCCCCTGCCGCCGCCGCCAAGGCCGCCGCCGCTGCCTCCTCTGCGCGCGCCGCCGCCGCACAGCCCCCGGCCCTTGGCGCGCCCGGTCCGCCCGCCCTAGCCCTGCTGGCCGTGGGTGCGGCCGTGGTCGCGGGCGCCGCCGCCTCTGCGCGCGCGTGGCCGGCCCCTGGCGTCCCCGCGCCGCCCGCCCTGCCCTAGCTGGCCGTGGGCGCGGGCGTGGCTTCAATCGCGGGTGCCGCGCCGTTCACCGCCGCTGCCTTCCGCGGGCAGCAGCTCGCCGCCGGAGCTGCTACGGACGACGCCGCTCTTGCAGCGGTCCTCCTTGCTGCCTAGTCCGCGGCCCTCACTCGTCGGGTCGCCGCGGAGAAGCCCGTCGTTCCCTTCACCGAGCCCGGCGCTTCGTCCTCCCACCAGGATCCGCTCTCTGGATCTGGAACCCGGAACGACCCGACTGACCCCCTCCTTGATGCTCCTCTCACCGGCCAGACCGGGAGTGGGGGAGGCCGCGGCCGTCGTCGGCGGAGGGGACGTGGTGGAGGCCGTCGGGGCACTCCGACCCCGACTTCGGCTCCCACTCCTGCTCCTGGCCCTGACGGTACGCCCTGGCCATCCTTCAGCACCACATGGTCAGGGCACATCTCGATGTGGCTGTTCCAGGGTCAGGGGGGTGGCCCTCGTCCTCAGCCCCAACCGGCGGCCATGGTCATCGGCGCTGCTCCCCTAGTCGCGTCGCTCTGGACCCCGCCCGCTTAGCCCAGCCAGCCGTCGACCTGGCCTTGGGGGGTGGCACCAGGCCGCACTGGCGCAGTCCTTCAGCGCCATGGGGCTGACGCCGCTAGTCAGCACCGAGTTGATCGCCGACTCGGGTGCCTCCTTCCACACCACCCCTGATGTCGGTATCCTCTTCCGTCCGACACCCACCCCCTTTTGTCCTTCTTCCATCATGGTTGGTGATGGGTCTTGCCTTTCTGTCACCGCCGTGGGTTCTGCTCCTGGTTCTTTTCTTCGTCCCAATGTCCTTGTTGCTCAGTCGTAGTACCGATGTTCGACTGCCATGCGTGCCAGCTTGGTCGTCATGTGCGACTTTCTTTTTCTTCTTTTTTGCATGCGACGCCTGCCTTTGATCTTGTTCACTGTGACCTGTGGACATACTCTGTACTCAGTATGTCTGGCTATAAATATTATCTGGTCGTGGTGGATGATTTTTCTCATTACTCTTGGACTTTCCCTTTGCGCGCCAAGTTCTTTGCCTGGGTGCCCACTCAGTTCGGCCTCACCGTTAAGGCCGTCCAGTGCGACAACGGGCGTGAGTTCGATAACTCCACCTCCCGTTCCTTCTTACTCTCTCGGGGTGTTCAGCTGCGTATGTCTTGTCCGTATACTTCTCAGAACGGCAAGGCTGAGCGTATGATTTGCACGACGAACGACGTCGTGCGCACCCTTCTGATCCAGGCCCCTCTGCCCCCACGCTTCTGGGCTGAGAGCATCCACACCGCCACCTACTTGCTCCACCGTCTTCCGTCCATTGCTTCTCCTGCTCCCACTCCACACCACGCTCTTTTCGGTACCTCTCCTCGCTACGACCACCTTCGGGTCTTCGGGTGTGCGTGTTACCCTAACACCTCCGCCACAGCTTCTCACAAGTTGGCACCCCGCTCGACTCGTGTGTTCCTTGGTTACTCCCCTGACCACAAGGGGTACCGATGCTTTGACCTCACCTCTCGCCGCATCCTGATCTCCCGACACGTCGTCTTTGACGAGTCGGATTTCCCCTACTCCACCTCCTCCACACCTTTTCCTGACCCCGAGCTGGAGTCTCTGTTTCCGACTGACTCGGTGGTTCATCCACCGTTACCTGTCTGTCCTTTCCCTGCAGCTTTTTCCGGCGCACCGACGCCGCTTCCAGTGATAACTGGTGCGCCGAGCGCGGCCCCGGTGCCCGCAGTCGCGCCACGCGCGGCCCTTGGACCTCCGGTCGTGCCGCGCGCGGACCCGGTGTCTCCCGCTGCGCCACGCGCGGCCCCGGTGCCTCTCCCTGCACCTGCGCGGTATGCTCAGCCGATGCAGGTGTACCGGCTCCTGCGGCGCGGACACCGGGGCCGTCGCCGCCGCCGACTCGCTCTCGATCCGAGCCGGCGGTGTACCACCCGCCAGTCATCCATCGGGATCCTCGGTGTATCCATCCCATGGTGACTCGACGGATGGCGTCTCAGGCCGCGACTCTCTCCGCTACAGAGGGGGAGCCGCGGGTCTTTCCGGTACCCTCCTCTGTCCGCGACGCCTTGGCGGATCCACACTGGCGGCGCGCGATGGAAGAGGAGTACGCGGCTCTTTTTACCAACCAGACGTGGGATCTCGTGTCGCGTCCGTCTGGTTGCAATGTGGTCACCGACAAGTGAATCTGGACGCATAAGCGTCGGGCTGATGGCACACTGGAGCGCTACAAGGCTCGTTGGGTTCTCCGGGGGTTCACTCAGCGGCCTGGTGTGGACTATGATGAGACCTTCAGTCCAGTGGTGAAGCCCGCTACTGTGCGCACGGTCCTCTCGCTTGCGCTCTCTCGCTCTTGGCCTGTGCACCAGCTGGATGTGAAGAATGTGTTTCTTCACGGCACACTGTCAGAGACTGTCTTCTGTTCTCAGCCAGCGGGATTTGTGGACTCGGGTCGTCCGGATATGGTCTACCGGCTCAACACGTCCCTCTATGGTCTGAAGCAGGCTCCACGGGCTTGGTACTCTCGGTTCGCCACGTTCTTGCTGACTTTGGGATTCACCGAGGTCAAGGCTGACACATCTCTGTTCATCTACCGCCGTGGAGATGAGACTGCCTACCTGCTACTCTATGTCGATGACATTGTGCTCACCGCCTCCAGTCATCAGTTGCTTGAGCGCGTCATCTACTCTCTGCAGCAGGAGTTTGCTATGAAGGATCTTGGTCAGCTCCACCACTTCTTGGGCGTTACTGTTGAGACTCGTCCGTTTGGCCTGTTCCTTCACCAGCGGCAGTATGCACTCGACATTCTGGAGCGGGCTGGGATGACTGATTGCAAGCCTTGCTCCACTCCTGTCGATACTCAGGCGAAGCTGTCTGCTGATCTGGGTGATCCCGTGGCTGGTCCTACTGCCTACCGCCTACCGGAGCCTTGCCGGTGCCTTGCAGTACCTGACCTTCACCCGGCCGGATCTCACCTATGCCGTTCAGTAGGTCTGTCTTCACATGCATGATCCCCGGGAGAGTCACCTTGCTGCACTGAAGCGTCTCCTCCGCTACGTCCATGGCACTATTAGTTTCGGCTTGGTTCTTCACCGCTCTCCCACCTCTGAGCTGGTGGTCTACACCGACACTGACTGGGCTGGCTGTCCGGACACTCGCCGCTCTACTTCCGACTACGCCGTCTTCCTAGGCGTCAACCTTTTTCTCCTGATCGTCCAAGCGGCAGCCGGTTGTCTCCCGCTCCAGTGCTGAGGCGGAGTACCGGGCTGTCGCTAACGGCATGGCGGAGGCGTCCTGGCTCCGACAGCTCTTGGCGGAGCTCCACAGCCCGCTCGCCAAGAGCACGCTCGTCTACTGCGACAACGTCAGCGTCGTGTACCTCTCCACCAACCCCGTTCAGCATCAGCGGACGAAGCACGTGGAGATCGACTTGCACTTCGTGCGCGACAGGGTCGCCGTCGGCGATGTTCGGGTACTCCATGTCCCGACCACCTCCCAGTTTGCCGACATCTTCACCAAGGGACTACCCTCCTCGACCTTCTCGGAGTTTCGCTCCAGCCTCAACGTAGCAGGTGGCTAGTTGTGGCTGCGGGGGGTATTTGCCCTTTGTACTTTTTTCTTGTCCAGTCTTGAACACCGCTGCGACGGTAGTTCAGACTGCGGGGAGGGGTTGGCTTTCTTGTTGTCCAGTCTTGAACTCCGCTGCGCCGGTAGTTCAGACTGCGGGGGGGCGTTGGTGTATATGTGAGCCCATGTATAGAGGCCCATCTAGAGGTCCATGTATAGGAATTATATATCCCACCCTTCTAAGGTTTGGAGGAATACATCCATTATTCTCTCCTGCACTCCCTCTGCTGCTATACCGGTGCTGGTGGCTTGGTCTTGGATGCTGATTGGTTCGGTTGAGAGAGGGAAAAGAGAAAGTAGTGCTGGCTTCTGCTGTTTGCTTCAGAGAAGGAAGATCCGGGAGGCAGGAAGAAAGCTACTCCCTAGCTAGCTGCTGCTGGCGATTGGATGGAGAGCTGCTGGTGGAGGAGATTGATGGTGACTGGTCTGTTAGATAATCACCATGCTCTAGCTTGCTCTCTTTCTTTATAGTAGTAGTAGCTCTACCTCTTTGACCTGCCGTGGCTTGCCACTTGATTTTGGGCGGCAAAGACTAGTGAGCATAGTTGCAGCTGCTAGTAGCAGCATGGCAGCAGTAGCAGCAGCAGTAGCAAGTAGTGTTAGAAGTTGCAAAGCACTGTAAGGCCATACCTTGTAAATGACTCACCTTGACTTGGTTGTGTATAAAGGAGAGAGTAGCTGCAGCTCAGTGGTTCAAGCAGCTCCACTGCCGTGTGTGCTCTTCCTGAGCTTCTTCTTCCTCTCCCCTTCTTCTTCTCCACCTGCAAGAGTGAGTGAGTGTGGTGAGGGAGTGCCAACAAGTGGTATTCAGAGCTTGAGTGTTCGAGCTTGGTGGCCATGACTTCCCTGGATCGTGAGCGTGGGCGCGGGCGTTCCCCGGAGCGGCGTGGTCGGCAGACGACGTACGTCGTGAAGAAGACGGTGCGGGAAGCCGGCAACGCGCAGTATCCCATGCTCACCCGCACGAACTACGCCGAGTGGGTGGTGCTGATGAAGGTGATGCTCAAGGCAAGGCGCCTGTGGGCGGCGGTGACAACGGGCACCACCGACGAAGAAGACGACCAGTCGGCCATGGAGGCCATCCTCAAGTCGGTGCCAACAGAGTACGTCGTCCCGCTCGGCGCCAAGGACTCCGCAAAGGAGGCCTGGGAGAGTTTGGAGACGATGCGGCTGGGAGGCGACCGCGTGCGCAAGGCGAAGGCGCAGCAGCTCAGGCGGGAGTACGAGGCAATCGCGTTCCGCGATGGAGAGGCCATCGAGGACTTCGCGCTGCGGCTCACCTCACTGGTGAGCCAGCTAGCGCAGGTCGGCGTCGCCATCGGCGAGGAGGAGGCGGTGGCGAAGTATCTCCGCGTCGTGCCGCCGCGATTCGCGCAGATTGCGCTCTCGATTGAGACGCTGCTCGACATGAGCACGCTCACAATCGAGGAGGTGACCGGGCGGCTCAAGGCGGTTGAAGATCGCGCGGAGGCAACCGCCCGCACGACCGCCGGCGGCCAGCTACTGCTCACGGAGGAGCAGTGGGCGGCGCGCCTGTGCGAGAGGAAGCAGGGGGAGGGCTCCTCTGTTTCGCGCGGAGGTGGCGGAAGCGGTGCGCGCGGCAGGCGGCGCGGCAAACCGCGGCGGAAGGCTGAGGGGACCGACAAGGACGGCGGCAATCGCGCCGCCGACAAGGATCGGTGCCACAATTGCGGCAAAATCGGGCACTGGGCCCGAAATTGCAAGGAGCCAAGGCGCCAGGAGAGGGCGCATCTCGCCCAGGATGACGAGGAAGAGCCTGCGCTGCTCATGGCGCAGGTCTGCGCCATCAACACCGAGGCAGAGGACCGCGGCGGGCACGTCGAGCTCGACGAACCGCGCGCGCGGGTCAACCTCGGGCGGGCGGAAGAGGAGGCGGAGGAGCAGTGGTACCTCGACACCGGCGCGAGCAACCACATGACCGGCAACCGCGCGGCCTTCTCCGAGCTCGACACCTAAGTCGTCGGCACCGCAAAGTTCGGGGACAACTCCGGCGTTGGCATTCAGGGGCGCGGCACGGTCGTGTTCCAGTGCAAGGACGGCGAGCACAAGGCGCTCACGAACGTGTACTTCATCCCCAAGCTCCGGAGCAACATCATCAGCATTGGCCAGCTCGACGAGCGAGGCTGCCAGGTGCTGATTGACGGAGGCGTGCTCCGGATCAGAGATCGCGAGCGGAAGCTACTTGCCAAGGTCGCGCGGAGCAAGAACCGCCTCTACACCCTGGCGCTGCGCATTGCGCGCCCGGTGTGCTTGGCGGCACGCTGCGACGACGACGCATGGCGCTGGCACGCGCGCTACGGCCACCTGAGCTTTGACGCTCTGGCCAGGATGGCGAGGCGAGGCATGGTGAGAGGGCTGCCGCTGATCGAGCACGCGGGCGAGCTCTGCGACAGCTGCCTCGCTGGGAAGCAGAGGAGGCTGCCTTTCCCCAAGAAGGCGAGCTACCGCGCCGGCGACATCCTCGAGCTCGTCCACGGCGACCTCTGCGGGCCAATCACGCCAGCAACGCACGGCGGGCGGCGCTACTTCCTGCTTCTGGTGGACGACTGCAGCCGCTACATGTGGCTGCACCTCCTGTCAAGCAAGGATGAGGCGCCGGCGGCGATCAAGGAGTTCCAGGCGCGGGTGGAGACAGAATCGGGGAAGAAGCTGCGCGTGCTGCGGACGGATCGCGGCGGCGAGTTCACTTCGATCGAGTTCGGGCTCTACTGCGCCGGACAAGGCGTGGAACGCCATCTCACGGCGCCGTACTCGCCGCAGCAGAACGGCGTCGTGGAAAGGAGGAACCAGACGGTCGTCGGCATGGCGAGGAGCATGCTCAAGGCCAAGAGGATGCCGGCGGCGTTCTGGGGCGAGGCGGTGAGCACGGCGGTGTTCATTCTGAACCGCGCGCCCACCAAGAGCTTGGACGGCATGACGTCGTTCGAGGCATGGCACGGGAGGAAGCCGGACGTGTCCTTCCTCAGGACATTCGGCTGCATCGGGCATGTGAAGAAGACGAAGCCAAACCTCCCCAAGTTGGAGGATCGGAGCAGCCCGATGGTGTTCCTGGGTTACGAGCGCGGTAGCAAGGCGTACCGGCTCTACGATCCGCAGGCACGGCGCGTGGTGGTGTCCCGCGACGTGGTTTTTGATGAGGCGGCGTGTTGGAGTTGGGAGGAGGAGCAAGGTGATGGGGAAGCAGTGCGCGGAGCCTGGAGGGACTTCATCATCGAGCACGTGGAGGTCCAGGACGGGGAGGACGCCGACGGGGAAGCAGCGGCGAGCCCAGGAGTTGGCTCCCCTGCTTCAGGTGCGGCGGCAACGAGCCCAGGCGGCGGCTCCCCTGCTCCAGCCTCCCCTGTTTCGAAAACAGGGGAAGCGGAACCGGCTCCGCATTTGCCTGCGGGGTCGCCGGCCACACCTGCGGCACCATCACCAGGCTCAGCATCGCCGATCCACTACGTCACGCCTCCTCCGAGCGCCTCCTCGAACGTCGATGCGGAGTACTCCGGCGAGCCGCTCCGGTTCCGCGCGGTGGATGATCTCGTCGATGATTCCAGTCCACCAGGGCAGGCGGCCCGGGTGCTGGACGATCTCGAGCTGCACTTGGGCAGCGCAGAGGAGCCACCGAGCTTCGCCGCAGCAGAGCAGGAGGCTTGCTGGCGGGTGGCGATGCTGGAGGAGATGGCGGCGGTGGAGGAGAACCACACGTGGGAACTTGTGAACCCGCCGATCGGATGCCGGCCGATCGGATTGAAGTGGGTGTTCAAGGTGAAGAAGAACGAGCGCGGCGAGGTGGTGCGGCACAAGGCGCGGCTCGTGGCCAAAGGATTCGTGCAGCGCGAGGGCATCGACTTCGAAGAAGTCTTTGCGCCGGTGGCGCGCATGGAGTCTGTGCGCCTACTACTGGCGCTGGCGGCGTCAAGGAGCTGGGAGGTCCATCATCTGGACGTGAAATCGGCGTTCCTCAACGGGGAACTCGCTGAGGAAGTGTACGTGCAGCAGCCGCCGGGATTTGTCGTCGCCGGCGAGGAGCACAGGGTGCTCCGCCTGCGCAAGGCCTTGTACGGGCTGCGTCAGGCGCCGCGCGCATGGAACATCAAGCTCGACGCCAGCCTCACCACGCTCGGCTACACCAAGTGCGCCACCGAGCACGCCCTCTACACACACCGGTCGAAGGGCGGACTGGTAATCGTCGGCGTGTACGTCGACGACCTCATCGTCACCGGCACAGAGCAGCGTGACATCGATGCATTCAAGAAGAAGATGAAGGCGATGTTCCGCATGTCTGACCTCGGCCTGCTCACCTACTATCTCGGGATCGAGGTGGAGCAGGGGAGGGACGCCATCACGCTCCGCCAGAGCTCCTACGCCGAGAAGCTGCTGGAGCGGAGCGGGATGGGCGAGTGCAGGGCGTGCCAGACGCCCATGGAGGAGAAGATCAAGCTGTCAAAGGACAGCACTGCCCCCTTGGTGGACGCCACGAGCTACCGGAGCATCGTCGGCGGGCTACGCTACCTCACACACACGCGGCCGGACATTGGGTTCGCCGTGGGGTACGTGAGCCGGTTCATGGCGGAACCGCGGGAGGATCACCTCGCCGCGGTCAAGCATCTGCTCCGCTATGTGGCGGGGACGCGCGGCTACGGGCTCATCTACCCAAGGAGGAGCAGGGGAGAGCTGGAGCTGATCGGTTTCAGCGACAGCGACATGGCGGGCGACGTTGATGGACGGCGGAGCACGACTGGCGTGCTCTTCTTCCTTGGAGCGTGCCCGATCTCCTGGCAATCGACGAAGCAGAAGGTCGTCGCGCTAAGCACTTGCGAGGCAGAGTACATTGCGGCGGCGACGGCATGTTGCCAGGGAGTTTGGCTGGGGAGGCTGCTGGCAGAGCTCACCGGAGAAGACGCTCGGGCACCCGTCCTGATGGTGGACAACCAGTCCGCCATTGCCCTTGCCAAGAACCCCGTCCACCACGACCGGAGCAAGCACATCGACACCAAGTTCCACTACATCCGTGACTGCGTCGATGGTGGACAGATCAAGCTCGAGCATGTCGAGACTGCTCGACAGCTCGGTGACATCCTCACCAAGCCACTTGGGCGCGTTCGACTCACAGAGTTGAGGACCAAGATTGGAGTTGAGGAAATCAAGCAAGAGCAATGCGATTAGGGGAAGATTTGTTAGATAATCACCATGCTCTAGCTTGCTCTCTTTCTTTATAGTAGTAGTAGCTCTACCTCTTTGACCTGCCGTGGCTTGCCACTTGATTTTGGGCGGCAAAGACTAGTGAGCATAGTTGCAGCTGCTAGTAGCAGCATGGCAGCAGTAGCAAGTAGTAGCAGCAGCAGTAGCAAGTAGTGTTAGAAGTTGCAAAGCACTGTAAGGCCATACCTTGTAAATGACTCACCTTGACTTGGTTGTGTATAAAGGAGAGAGTAGCTGCAGCTCAGTGGTTCAAGCAGCTCCACTGCCGTGTGTGCTCTTCCTGAGCTTCTTCTTCCTCTCCCCTTCTTCTTCTCCACCTGCAAGAGTGAGTGAGTGTGGTGAGGGAGTGCCAACAAGTGGTATTCAGAGCTTGAGTGTTCGAGCTTGGTGGCCATGACTTCCCTGGATCGTGAGCGTGGGCGCGGGCGTTCCCCGGAGCGGCGTGGTCGGCAGACGACGTACGTCGTGAAGAAGACGGTGCGGGAAGCCGGCAACGCGCAGTATCCCATGCTCACCCGCACGAACTACGCCGAGTGGGTGGTGCTGATGAAGGTGATGCTCAAGGCAAGGCGCCTGTGGGCGGCGGTGACAACGGGCACCACCGACGAAGAAGACGACCAGTCGGCCATGGAGGCCATCCTCAAGTCGGTGCCAACAGAGTACGTCGTCCCGCTCGGCGCCAAGGACTCCGCAAAGGAGGCCTGGGAGAGTTTGGAGACGATGCGGCTGGGAGGCGACCGCGTGCGCAAGGCGAAGGCGCAGCAGCTCAGGCGGGAGTACGAGGCAATCGCGTTCCGCGATGGAGAGGCCATCGAGGACTTCGCGCTGCGGCTCACCTCACTGGTGAGCCAGCTAGCGCAGGTCGGCGTCGCCATCGGCGAGGAGGAGGCGGTGGCGAAGTATCTCCGCGTCGTGCCGCCGCGATTCGCGCAGATTGCGCTCTCGATTGAGACGCTGCTCGACATGAGCACGCTCACAATCGAGGAGGTGACCAGGCGGCTCAAGGCGGTTGAAGATCGCGCGGAGGCAACCGCCCGCACGACCGCCGGCGGCCAGCTACTGCTCACGGAGGAGCAGTGGGCGGCGCGCCTGTGCGAGAGGAAGCAGGGGGAGGGCTCCTCTGTTTCGCGCGGAGGTGGCGGAAGCGGTGCGCGCGGCAGGCGGCGCGGCAAACCGCGGCGGAAGGCTGAGGGGACCGACAAGGACGGCGGCAATCGCGCCGCCGACAAGGATCGGTGCCACAATTGCGGCAAAATCGGGCACTGGGCCCGAAATTGCAAGGAGCCAAGGCGCCAGGAGAGGGCGCATCTCGCCCAGGATGACGAGGAAGAGCCTGCGCTGCTCATGGCGCAGGTCTGCGCCATCAACACCGAGGCAGAGGACCGCGGCGGGCACGTCGAGCTCGACGAACCGCGCGCGCGGGTCAACCTCGGGCGGGCGGAAGAGGAGGCGGAGGAGCAGTGGTACCTCGACACCGGCGCGAGCAACCACATGACCGGCAACCGCGCGGCCTTCTCCGAGCTCGACACCTAAGTCGTCGGCACCGCAAAGTTCGGGGACAACTCCGGCGTTGGCATTCAGGGGCGCGGCACGGTCGTGTTCCAGTGCAAGGACGGCGAGCACAAGGCGCTCACGAACGTGTACTTCATCCCCAAGCTCCGGAGCAACATCATCAGCATTGGCCAGCTCGACGAGCGAGGCTGCCAGGTGCTGATTGACGGAGGCGTGCTCCGGATCAGAGATCGCGAGCGGAAGCTACTTGCCAAGGTCGCGCGGAGCAAGAACCGCCTCTACACCCTGGCGCTGCGCATTGCGCGCCCGGTGTGCTTGGCGGCACGCTGCGACGACGACGCATGGCGCTGGCACGCGCGCTACGGCCACCTGAGCTTTGACGCTCTGGCCAGGATGGCGAGGCGAGGCATGGTGAGAGGGCTGCCGCTGATCGAGCACGCGGGCGAGCTCTGCGACAGCTGCCTCGCTGGGAAGCAGAGGAGGCTGCCTTTCCCCAAGAAGGCGAGCTACCGCGCCGGCGACATCCTCGAGCTCGTCCACGGCGACCTCTGCGGGCCAATCACGCCAGCAACGCACGGCGGGCGGCGCTACTTCCTGCTTCTGGTGGACGACTGCAGCCGCTACATGTGGCTGCACCTCCTGTCAAGCAAGGATGAGGCGCCGGCGGCGATCAAGGAGTTCCAGGCGCGGGTGGAGACAGAATCGGGGAAGAAGCTGCGCGTGCTGCGGACGGATCGCGGCGGCGAGTTCACTTCGATCGAGTTCGGGCTCTACTGCGCCGGACAAGGCGTGGAACGCCATCTCACGGCGCCGTACTCGCCGCAGCAGAACGGCGTCGTGGAAAGGAGGAACCAGACGGTCGTCGGCATGGCGAGGAGCATGCTCAAGGCCAAGAGGATGCCGGCGGCGTTCTGGGGCGAGGCGGTGAGCACGGCGGTGTTCATTCTGAACCGCGCGCCCACCAAGAACTTGGACGGCATGACGTCGTTCGAGGCATGGCACGGGAGGAAGCCGGACGTGTCCTTCCTCAGGACATTCGGCTGCATCGGGCATGTGAAGAAGACGAAGCCAAACCTCCCCAAGTTGGAGGATCGGAGCAGCCCGATGGTGTTCCTGGGTTACGAGCGCGGTAGCAAGGCGTACCGGCTCTACGATCCGCAGGCACGGCGCGTGGTGGTGTCCCGCGACGTGGTTTTTGATGAGGCGGCGTGTTGGAGTTGGGAGGAGGAGCAAGGTGATGGGGAAGCAGTGCGCGGAGCCTGGAGGGACTTCATCATCGAGCACGTGGAGGTCCAGGACGGGGAGGACGCCGACGGGGAAGCAGCGGCGAGCCCAGGAGTTGGCTCCCCTGCTTCAGGTGCGGCGGCAACGAGCCCAGGCGGCGGCTCCCCTGCTCCAGCCTCCCCTGTTTCGAAAACAGGGGAAGCGGAACCGGCTCCGCATTTGCCTGCGGGGTCGCCGGCCACACCATCACCAGGCTCAGCATCGCCGATCCACTACGTCACGCCTCCTCCGAGCGCCTCCTCGAACGTCGATGCGGAGTACTCCGGCGAGCCGCTCCGGTTCCGCGCGGTGGATGATCTCGTCGATGATTCCAGTCCACCAGGGCAGGCGGCCCGGGTGCTGGACGATCTCGAGCTGCACCTGGGCAGCGCAGAGGAGCCACCGAGCTTCGCCGCAGCAGAGCAGGAGGCTTGCTGGCGGGTGGCGATGCTGGAGGAGATGGCGGCGGTGGAGGAGAACCACACGTGGGAACTTGTGAACCCGCCGATCGGATGCCGGCCGATCGGATTGAAGTGGGTGTTCAAGGTGAAGAAGAACGAGCGCGGCGAGGTGGTGCGGCACAAGGCGCGGCTCGTGGCCAAAGGATTCGTGCAGCGCGAGGGCATCGACTTCGAAGAAGTCTTTGCGCCGGTGGGCATCGACTTCGAAGAAGAGAGGGCACAAGAGGGCTTGGAATTTTGGGGAAAAGAAAGAGGATGACGAGGGGATTCTGTTTTACCTCTTGCGTCGGAGATGCATCATAGCAGTCGGAATCTCGCCGAGAAGAATGCTGCGGCGGTGGTCTGTTCCCGCGAGACCATGGTGGCGGCGATCTGTTTCGTTGGCGAGCTCTTGGAACCAGCGCTGGGCATCCACGGGGACATGCAGGATGGGGTCTGGCACGGCAGGGAGGGTGCGGTGTAGGGTAGGAGTCGTGGGGAGCGCGACACAGCGGGAAGATGACGGCGACGGGAAAAAAGAGCGGATGGGGAACGACGGAGGCATGCGTATTTTGACGCACAAGAGAACCCAGTTTGCCAATTGTTAGGAGATGGGGAACTTGGATAGGGAACTATTAGAAAGTTTTTTTTCCCTTTTTCCCAAAAAAACAAGGATGGGGAAGGGAGATTGGGAACTCTTGGTGTTGGGATATATAGATCCTATACATGGGCCTCTATACATGGGCTCACATATACACCAACACCCCCCAGCAGTCTGAACTACCGGCGCATGTATAGGATCTATATATCCCAACACTTGGAGATGCTCTTAGGACTTGAAAATGAAATGTTTATTCCACTTCGGTGCCTTTATATAGGTATTATAAGATTTGCAATGTTTGTTGTTGCCATTTCTTCTCTATTAGCCTTTGTAGACCAAAACTTATATAAGGACTGTGTGATGCTTCTACTATGTTAGTTCCTCATAGACAAACTTGGGGTTTGATCTTTGAGATGCAAGATAAGACTGGATAAGTATCACGGAGTACCTTATCTTTTATTATCTATATGGCTGGAACCATAAGAGCTCATTATTTTATAGAAAAAGGAAATGTATCCGGCCTCTGGGACCTCACACAGCCAAACCATAAGTATTCATGAGAGCTTTTTGTAATTACCTCTGCCAGGGTACTTAAAGCTATTGGAAGGGACAAGGGTGGTTGAAACCTAGGTTGAAATGACTAATAAAATATTAGGGCACGAATGGAGTAACTCTTCACCTCAGCCCAGCCATAGGCCCTGGTAAACAAGATTTGAACGTTTAAACTTGTATGTTACATGGAATATTTCTACAAGGAAACTGGTCAAATTAACATGGAAACTAATAATCCTCAGTTTACAACTTATGCTTTATATCTGAATGTTTCTGCTAATAGAACTTAAATTTATAGGATATTTGTATAGTTAAAATTATACTAGCCTAAGTTTCCCAGTTTTTACTGGGAATTGCTGGGTGATCTCCTTGTGGGTTGTACTTGTGACCTTAATCTATTATATACAAATGATTCACCACTCTCCTCGGTTTTTGAGGCAAAAAAAAATAACAAGATCTAACATGCTGTGCGTTTTATAGTTTTAAGTTTCCACTTGATAAATAAAGTAGAATGGTGGTAAATGTGTTGACTCTTTAAGATTTGTTAACATCTTCTCTATTTGTTTTGGAAGGTGAAGTACTTGGTTCTTTGTCAATCCCAATTGGACGAGGAGCAACAATGTTGAAACGAGCTCCTTCAATGAGGATCCTTCAGCAAGCTTCTGATGTTAAACGAGTACTAACATGTCCTCTTACAAAGAAGGTAACAGTTTGGGTTTTCTAGTTTATGCTCATCTGTTTGGATAGCATATGAAATTCATGTTCCGTTATTGACTCTTCTGTTCAGCCCATACTGAGATCAACAGCACATTTTTAATTTGTAGGGTCAGGTACCTAATTATGAAGACAGGAAAAACTGTGGTGTTTTGGTCCTCTCAAGCTGTTATGTAGAACGACCTACTCATTCAAACTTCCAGAGCATGAAAGACAGCATAAACCATGCAGACAGTAACTTCTGGATTGGACTTAGCCCAGATGGTCCATGGGAAAGCTTTACTGCAGCTTTGCCGGTGACAGTCCTTCCAAAATCGCTTAACAATAACCATTTTGCATTTGAGGTCAGCATGAGGAATGGAAAGAAACATGCAACCTTGAGAGGTCTTGCAGTTATTGCTAATGATGCTGACATTAAACTTGAAGTATCTTTATGTCCGGTAAACAAGCTTAATTGCTCTATGCCGAATACTAGATCAGTGAGTTCCACCAATTCTATTGATGAAGTATTTGAAAATCAGTGGTACCGACCAATTATGGGCTGGGGACCTAACCCCTCGAGTGATTATGCAAATGACTTAAAGCAATGGAGCACAAGGAACTGTTCGTACTCATCAAAGGTATTTTTTTTCGTATATGTTTACTAATGGAGTTCTTGTGTTCGTATATGTTTACTAATGGGGTTCTTGAGCGGGTCGATAATGTAAAGAGGGGTAGAGGTAGACCTAAACTGACGTGGGATGAGTTGGTTAAGAGAGACCTTAAGGATTGGAATATCTCTAAAGAGATAGCTTTGGATAGGAGCGCTTGGAGACTAGCTATCAATGTGCCTGAACCTTGAACTTTTTTCTTTCGGGTTTCATCTCTAGCCTACCCCAACTTGCTTGGGAAAAAAGGCTATGTTGTTGTTGTTGTTGTTGTTGTTGTATATGTTTACTAATGGAATCAATTTTTCCTTGAATTAAGAAAATAAGTATCATGGTTGGTTTATATAATGTGAAAAGCTCTTAATTCATAATAATCTATTAGCTCCTAACAGAATTTATGAAACCTATTTTGAAGGTATTTTTTGAGCCTAATCTTCCATCAGGTTGGAGATGGACGTCACCATGGAAAATTGAAAAGTCAAATTTTGTAGATAATGATGGATGGGCATATAGTGCTGATTTTCAAAACTTGAATTGGCCGTCATCCTCTTGGAAATCTTCTAAATCACTACATGACTTTGTGAGGAGAAGGCGTTGGGTACGTTCGAGACAAAAATTGCAAGAACAGGGTGCGGAAATTCCTAGGAAAATACTTGGTACTGTCAGTCCTCATTCATCTACTGCATTGCCTTGGACAGCGATGATTAGGGATATGGATCTGTGCTTGCAAGTCCGTCCGTATTCTGAAAAATCAGAGGAACCTTACAGCTGGAGCCAGGTTTGTTCTCTAGGTTCTGAGAGCGTACCTAAGCAGCAGCAGCAGTCTTCACTTTCTAGGCCAAGCACCTTAAACCAGTCGACAGCATCATCAGGGAATTCCTTTCTTAAGCTTGCTGAACTTGAGAAAAAGGATGTGCTTTCATATTGTCATCCTCCTGTTGGCAATGAAAGATATTTCTGGTTTAGTGTTGGAATCGATGCTTCTGTCGTTCATACAGATTTGAATGTGCCTGTTTACGATTGGAGAATTTCTTTCAATTCAATCCTTAGACTTGAAAATAAGCTTCCGTATGAAGCTGAATATGCTATTTGGGAGGTTTCCACTAAAGGTAATATGGTTGAAAGGCAGCATGGTATGGTCCCGTCAGGTGGAAGTGTATTTATCTATTCAGCAGATATACGGAAACCTATTTATCTCACGTTATTTCTCCAAAATGGTTGGATTTTAGAAAAGGTATTGTATCTATTTTCTTTACAGAACATGTTAGATGTCAAACTAATAGTTCATGGCATTATAGTATACCTAGAGTTCTGTACCATATGCATTTGAGGATCTACAGGACACGTGATTCCCCAATCTTACATATGGGACCGAACTCCGAAGGGGTTACTCCCTCTGTGTTAACATGTTTGATACTGTTGCATTTTGGGCAAGACATTTAATCATTCATCTTATTCAAAAATTTAGTGCAAATATACAAAAACAGAGTTACGCTTAAAATACCTTCAGTTATAAAAAGTTGCAAGTTGTTTTAATATGATGAGTGATCAAACATTATTAAGGAGGGTATTCAGTGGCCTGTCTTGGCATTTTCTCACAGAACTGAAGTACAATAATATTTTGTTTAACTTTTTCTTTCAGGATGCTATATTGATAATGGATTTGTTGTCCTTGGAACATGTTTCTTCTTTCTGGATGGTTCAGAAACAAAGCCAAAGGTTTGGAACCTTTTGCGATATTCCTGTGTTCTTTTTTTCTTGAACTCATAATCTTGTGTTTGATAAATAGTATTAACACTTCCAATTTTTGTGGACCCTGACAGTGTTGTGTTTAATTTCTTTCATTCTTCACAACAAAAATGAAATATGTCGGTTGTGGACATTGCATGTACAATGAATCAGTGTTTTCAGCTAGACTGCAGCAAAACCTCGCAAACTTCTTATATCAATCATCCAAGTGTTCGCATTTTGGATTATGTGGTCATGGTTTGGCACTTCCCCAATTGTCCTATACAAACTCCTCTCTTCAGAGCATATGTAGCAGCCTCACTGTGGTGACATCTTTTAGAAAACCTGCATCGCTTTTAATTGATGTATCTAAAGTTCTTATATGTAATTCCGATTTGAGCTGTTTATAATTGATGCATTAAATTCAGTTATTGGATGGTTTGGGAAATGATGAGTCAGTCCCATCAACACATTATACCTAGTAGAAAAATGAGGAATGTTGTTGTCTCACCTTGTTCCTGGAGCTGGGAATGGCCCATGATTGTCTTACCCTCATCAAATTATATACACCCTAATATGAATGGACTTATATGATAAGATTTTCGGTAGCATGACCAGTGTTCTCTTTGGATTTGTATGCAAAAATCTTATAATAATTAGTTAATTACCTAGGTTGTGCAGCAAGCACAAGCTCATCACTGCTACTTGCTACTACTGAATACGATCCACTCTGCTACCCCATTTTTCATATACATCTGCCGTTGAGCTTGTATTAGATAATGATGGGGAATAATGTTTTCATTCTTTTCAGGTTCAAAAAAAATGATTTCATTCTTCTGTTATATTCTTTTATTTATTTCACTAATTTTGATGAATATTAGGAGACTACGTGTAAGTGTTGAGCATGACCTAGGAGCAAGTGATGCTGCACCAAAGACGCTGAGATTATTTGTTCCTTACTGGATAAAAAACCATTCTTCAATTCCACTATCTTATCGCATTGTGGAAGGGGAACCAACAGAAAGCTCAGATGCAGACTCACTTAGTAGACCAGAATCACTAAGTAGAGTGGCTAAATCTTCAAAATTTTCCCTTAAGTATTCTTCAAAGTCCCTTGTCAGAAGAGGCACAATGTCGAGAAATATGCAAGTACTGGAAGTTATTGAAGATTGTGGCACAAACTATGTGATGCTATCGCCACAGGATTACTTGAACCGGTCTGCTGGTATGCGCTCTGAGTCCAGGGATAACAATTTCAGCTCAGCTCGAGTTGCAATATCTGTGGCTGTTGGTAGTTCCACACAGTACAGTATAGGAGTGTCTCTTTTCGAGCTTGAGAACAAGGTATACCTTGTGTAATGTATGCTTTGATCTATTGCTTATCTTCTTGTAGCATCATTTCATATATATGGCATCATTCATCTCCAGGAGCATGTTGACATCAAAGCATACGCTTCTGATGGCTCATATTACTGGTTCTCCGCTCAATTGAAGATGGCTTCAGATAGAACAAAGGTTTGAGTCTTTATATTCCCAGATTTGTCAAATATTTGTGGTTTATTATATGTTAATTGGATATACACCAATTGCATATCGTTTGATGGATTTTTCAGATGTAGATGCTTTAGTATGTTGTTTTTTATAACTCTGTGCTATATTTAGAGATTAGACATAAAGATTGTGTTGCTAAGCATTTTGACTCATTTGTTAATTTGGAAGTACAAATGCTGCCGATCCCTTGGAAAGTGATTGCAGTGTTGACTCCCATTCATCTATTGCATTGTCTATGAATGAATTTATATGGGATACATATTCGCAGTAGGAAGTGTTTTGGTCCTTGTGCTCAGTTACGTATTATCTGATCAATCTCATATTTAAGTGTTCTTATTGTTTTGTCAGGTAAAACCAAAGGCAAATAGTTTCAGTGTTCATTCTGGTCCTTCCGCTGGCATAGCCTGCTAGGCCACTTAATATTCAAAACATGAATTGAATTTTGTTATAGATTTGCTCTCTTTTTGTTTTTTGGAATCTTGTTTCTTGTGTGTTGGAATATAAGTGAATTGCCCACCTCTCCCCATCAGCTTAAGCTTTTGGGTTGAACTGGTCGGTGCATGCAACTCAATAATGTGTTTTGATAATTCTATTGAGCTCTCTTCTATTTTTACGTGAGAAGGTTTGTTATGGAGTGTTGTTTGAATAATTCGCTATATTCTTTGGACACTTCAGAAAATAATTAGCTATTATGCAGGTGGTAAATTTTCTGCCACAAGCACTTCTTATCAATAGAATTGGGAGGAATATTTTTCTATCTGAGTATCATAATGAGGCTGAGGAGCCCTTGCTGTCATATGAACCTCCAAAAGTATTTCAATGGCGATCGGAATTTGGATGTGAACTTTTAAAGGTTATTAACTTGAACTGGCAGTTATTTGCTTACTTGTTAATGTTATTACTCCACCGTTTTTAATCTTTGTGATGCTTGCAGTTGCGGCTGGAGGGATACAAATGGAGTACACCTTTTAGCATAAATGCCCATGGAGTTATGTGTGTGCTCATGAACAGTATTACAGGAAATCATCAAACTTTTGTGAGGGTAAATGTTAGAAGCGGAACAAAATGTTCACGCTATGAAGTTGTATTTCAGCTTGATTGCTGGTCCAGCCCATACAGGTACGTGCTTTATTCACGTCAACTTCACACCAAAACTTCTTACACTTAATTAAGCAAAATAAAATTATGTAAGCAGGGTGGAGAATCGCTCCATGTTCTTGCCTATACGGTTTCGGCAGGTCGGTGGTGATGATTATTCATGGCGTAGTCTGCCTCCAAATTCATCAGCTTCCTTTTTCTGGGAAGATCTCAGCAGGAAGCGTCTATTGGAAGTATTGGTTGATGGAACTGACCCTATGAACTCCATGACATATGACATTGATGTTGTTATGGATCACCAGCCACTGACGAATTCAAGTGCTCTTAAGAAGGCTTTACGTGTCACTGTTTTGAAGGAGGGGAAATTGCGTGTTACCCAAATTAGTGATTGGCTGCCAGATAGTCGAAATCGGGGACAGATAATTGAAAGGATATTATCACCAATCTTTCAACCATCAGAGGTCGACTATGGGCAGTCATCTCCAGATCTGGATAGTGAATTCCATGTTACTTTGGAACTAATGGAGCTGGGCATTTCTGTAATTGACCATATGCCTGAGGAAGTTCTTTACCTCTCAGTGCAGCAACTATTAGTTGCATACTCATCTGGAATGGGCTCCGGAGTAAATCGGTAACAAGAATATACTCTTGGTTCTTTTCTAGGTTACTTTTGTCACTTCTCAGAAATTCCCATTTGTGTATTCTCAAATATGCTCCTTTCATGGCAGGCTCAAAATGCAGATGCACTGGTTTCAAATAGACAATCAATTGCCATTTGTTCCTATGCCTGTCCTTTTCTGTCCTCAAAAGCTTGAGAATCAGTCAGAATACGTTTTCAAGTTTTCTGTGACAGTGCAGACCAATAATTCTCTAGATTTTTGTGTCTATCCATATGTTGGTGTGCAGGTGATGATCAGCTTTCTTTTTTAGATCACAAAAGGGAAAACCCTCTGAGAATATATATAAATTTTATTAAAATCTGTGCAAGGAGGGCACCAAAAATCTTATAACTTTTACAGTTTTGTGGCATCATTCACCTGGCTATTTTGTTTTATATTATTTTTCTTTTATCCTTTGTAGGTTCCTGAGAGTTGTGTGTTTTTTGTTAACATACATGAACCAATCATTTGGCGCCTCCACGAGATGATTCAACACCTCAAATTTGATAGGATATATAGCAGCCAACCTTCAGCTGTTTCAGTGGACCCTATACTGAAAATTGGGTAGGTGACTGACCACATGGTGTTCCTTTATTTTATTTTATTTTATTTTATTTTTTGTCCCCCTATTAACTAAACTGAACCTTTTCTTACCAGCCTTTTGAACATCTCTGAGATTCGATTTAGAGTGTCAATGGCAATGTCCCCTAGCCAAAGGCCAAGGGGAGTTCTTGGGTTCTGGTCGTCCTTGATGACTGCATTGGGAAACATGGAGCATATGCCGGTAGGACAGCTATTGATATTTTGTATCTTCATCATCTATACAAGTAAAGATGCGATTTATCTGCACATGTACATGCAAAAAAAAAGATTTATCTGCACATGATACTGCTCCCTTGTCATAGTCTGCCCCTTATACACTGATTTTTTTTCACATCCAGGTGCGTATAGCTCAAAGGTACCGAGAGGAATTGTGCATGCGGCAAAGTGCACTTACGAACTCAGCTATATCTAACATTCAAAAGGATCTTCTTAGCCAACCTCTTCAACTACTTTCTGGTGTTGACATTCTTGGTAATGCTAGTAGCGCTTTGAGTAACATGAGCAAGGGTATAGCAGCACTGTCTATGGACAAGAAATTCATTCAGAGCCGAATGAGACAGGTGCGTTTCAGTTTCCTTTTTCTTTACTAAGCTTATGAATGTATTTGACTTGCCAAACTTGAGATATGTAAGAAGAATTCTCATGTTATTGCTTTGTTTTCTCCAGGATAGCAAAGGTGTGGAAGACTTTGGTGATGTCATAAGAGATGGAGGTGGTGCTCTTGCAAAAGGCATCTTCAGAGGTGTCACAGGCATATTGACAAAGCCCATAGAGGGTGCAAAATCTTCCGGTGTTGAGGGTTTTGTTCAAGGAGTTGGAAAGGGAATAATTGGCGCAGCTGCACAACCAGTTAGTGGAGTTCTTGATCTTTTATCAAAAACTACTGAAGGTGCCAATGCCGTAAAAATGAAAATATCGTCAGCTATAATGGCTGAGGAACAATTGCTGCGTAAGCGTCTCCCTCGGGCTATTGGTGGTGATAGTTTGCTCTATCCTTATGACGAGCATAAAGCAACTGGTCAGGTAATTAGTTTTTTTTTTCTCGGCTAGTCTTAATTTACTATGAAAGAACCTCTCTAATCTGGTGACCTTTTGCAACTTATGTATTATGAAGGCTATCTTGCATCTAGCTGAATGTGCTACATTCCTTGGTCAAATTGACATTTTTAAAATCCGTGGAAAGTTTGCTTCTACTGATGCTTATGAGGATCATTTTGTACTTCCTAAGGTGAAGATTCTTTTAGTTACTCACAGAAGAGTACTATTGCTTCAGGTAAGACCATTTTTACTCATGATGTGCCATTTTTTTTTCACTTGCCAGTCTGATTTTATTACATGCTTGCATTTTTTGTTTCAGCTACCATTGATGACTCAGCGTAAGTTCAATCCTGCAAAGGATCCTTGCTCAGTAATCTGGGATGTGTTATGGGATGATCTGGTAACGGTGGAGATGACCCATGGGAAAAAAGACCCTCCAGGATCCTTGCCTTCAAAGCTTATTTTGTACTTGAAAGCTAAACCTTCAAACTCGAAGGAAGTTGTTCGGTTGGTCAAGTGTAACCGTGGTTCAGATCAAGCAACTGTCATTTACTCTGCAATTGACAAAGCTTATAAAGCTTACGGTCCAAATTCAGTGAAGGTACATTGAACTGACTTGTAACTTTTTAAATTAATGAAAAAATTCAATGTACTCCCTTCAAGTATAGCTAAAGTCTGAATAACCTCCTAAACTATAACTTGGTTCAATTTACCCTCTAAACTATGCCATTTAGTTCATTATACCCTATAAAACAATTTGTCTTTTTTTTGTTTCTGCATACACAAGTTGAATTTTAATTTCAATTTTTGCAGCATAGTGGACATCACAATACATATTAAAAAAATTATAATTTTTTCATCATCATTTTTTATATAATCTCGAACTCCAATGGTTAATTTAATATCCTAACCTATCAACTTAAAACTCCACCTATGCATGAACTTTGTTGGCATGACCGAGGGTTTGTTAGTTGCCTAGTCTATTCTGAGAGTACAGTTAGTTGCCTAGTCTATTCTGACCGTGGGTTTGAGACAGTGTACCAATCTTTAGTGAGTCTCACTTAAGTTTATAATTTAACCGTACTAGGATATTGTACCTTTTTTTACTTTACCACTGTTTCAGTAACCTGACCCTTGCTCATGACATTTCAGGAATTATTGAGATGGAAGGTGCCAAGACCATATGCCCCACGCAGTAATAGCAGTCGAAGTTCCCAAGACTTGACATTTGGTTAAAAGATCGACAGATTCCGTTATTCCAAATTTGTAGAAAATTATATTATGGATATGTGTTAATAGTATGATACAACCAACACACTTCTAGATTGAAGGTAAGCGCACCTGAGTCCCTTTTCTCAATTAGACTAAATGTTCCATTGTTGATAGTATGCTGTGTCGTTTGGCTTCAAAGAAAAAATAAATGTTTCCAGGCATAGTATACGAGTATGTACTGAACTGTGGTTTTTTGCTTTGCAGGTATTTTAGGTTCCCGCCTTGTTAACATAAGTGGCAGTTTGTTAGGTTTTCTGCGTTGCATTGCTTGTACATAGTTTTTCAGGTGGCGCCGATATGGTGATGTAAATGACGACCATATCTGTGATAAAAAATTTTCTAATACTGCACCATTTATGGCTACTGTTCTTGATGCAAAAGATCGTGCTCCTTCATGAAATATCTTTACCCTTACCCACCTACGTAATTTCGAAATTTGCAACAGAAATTTTCGTTTGAGACAGTTATTATGCTGCTTGTTGTAGAGCAGATGTGATCACCCACTGAAAAAAGATAAAGCTTCTTTTTCTGGTACTGGCTACCCTCCAACTCAAAAAAATAGTTTCACTTCACTAACTTCAGGTTTTTTTCAGCTCTACTTCGATTGTTCTACATGTTTGGCTCGTTGGCTGACTGCAGCTCCACGAAAGGGAGGGTTAGGAAGTCTTTTTTTTTACCCTTTCCTCTTTTTTTCGCGCTACAGTCATTTCTGACATTTGCTACAGTACCTGAAAATGCAACATGCAGCAATACTTAGCAAAATGAGAACGGATTTTTTTTCGCATAGACAATTTTGCTCGTGTCAATTCTGATGTCAATTGTTCTGCAAAATTTACATGTTCACTCTTGCAAGTTAACAAGATAGTACACGATGATAACATCCAATGCAAGCAATGGTAACATGAATTGTTTTGGCCCTGGACAGCAAAATATGAATGATTGGAAATGCTCCAGAACTGGTTTTGCTGCTTGCTGCTCTTCAGCAGCTTGCTTTCCTTTCCATGAAGTATGCCAGCCACAGGTTGCCCACCCACACGATGCTCACCACTATTCCGGCGCCGATCACCACCGTCCACGAGGCCCACGCCCATGCCGGCATACAAGAGCGGCATTATGACTGTATAAATGTCGGTACCGCGTTGAGATCCGAACCCTGGAAAGTGTACACCATAAAATTTGACGAAATCATCTGAAATTTGATGGAGATGATTTAATATGACTAGCAGCTACTCTATCTTTGATCAGCAGTGTGGCTAGAATTACATTTGGGCCACGTCAAAAGTCGGACCCTGAAAATAAAATTGTGTTCACACTATAAAAATTTATCAAAATTAGCTGAAATTTATTGGAGATGACTGACTGGTAACTACTCTATGTAAAACAATATTGCTAGACCTACACGTGAGCTCCATGTAAAAAGATGGACCCTAAAAATAAAATTTTGCGTTCATACTATTACATTATATCAAAATTGATTGAAATTTTTTGGAGATGAATCAGTTGACTAATAGTTTGGAATCAGGTTCTTATGTGGGTAAATACACTAACATGCTCATCTTGCCTAGGGAGAAACACACTAACAAGAACGAATTCTAGTCCGGAGATCACACTACCATGCAAGTGTCCTAGTCAAACAACAAGCAATCAAGAGCAAGAACAATTACAAGGAAATCTAATTGCTTAAAAGTAAATGCAAGGGACACGAGACAACCGAATTTTTTTCCGTGGTATCGAGGAGTTGACGCTCCTCCCTAATCCACGTTGGAGTACCCACACAAGGATATTGCTCTCTTGCTCCACTAAGAAGCAAGTCTTCACTAAGAATGCTCCTTCTCCATCTCCAGAACCGTGAGCTTCACACCGTGTACAATCATCTCTTCTTGGGGCTCCCACAAACTCTAAGAGCTCACCAAGAACCTCACAATCACAAGACCATCTAGGTACCGTCAAACACTAAGAGTAACAAGCTTCTAAGCCTTTGCTTGACCTACACTCAGTTGGCCCTAAGCTCAAGCACTCTCTACACTTGAAAAGGATGGTTTCTTCAAATTTGGAACAATTTCAAGCTCTAGATCTTCATCTCTTTGCTCAAAGCACTCTCTTCTCTTCTGATGGGTGGTCTCAAATATTCAGTGTGTCAAAGTCATCATAAATGAGCTAGGGGTCGACTTATATAGAGTGGAGAAGCCCCCATAGCCGTTATAAACCCACTGCATAAATTTCGTTACCATCGGTTAAACCGGTGGTAGGCATCGGTTCAACATGTCTCCCTGCGTCCATATAATAGCCGTTGGAACCCTGACGCAGTGTGCAAGCTTGCGTCATTGCACCAATGATTGCGTCTCTGAGTAATACTAGTGTCAATGCACCGATGCCTTCCTTAGTTGCGTCGGTTAAACTGGTGCTGAAGGCGAGTTTCATTCCACCAAAACATGCTCTCTGAGTAATGACATGTTGATTAGACCGACACATGCTTCGGGACCAATGGTTAAACCAGTAACCTTGGGTTTCTTGATTTGATTCTGTTTTGTATTGAGAATTGAGCCGACGTGGAGGCGTTGGTTCATCCGACTTGCTTTGGATGCACCAATGGACGAGCATCGGTTACATCGGTGGTGCTGATTTTCTTAATTTTCTGCTGAATTGACTTGGAGTTGATTCTTTCTTCAATTGTTTTTTCTTCCAAGTATTGTGGTCAAGTGTGCAGGATTTCAAAGACCAACTCAAATTTGAGCAAGCTACTAACTCAAGAACCCCTCTTAATAGTGCGGTCAAGAACTAAAAACTATGAAACCTCAACTAAATCAAGTGTCCTTCACCTCCTTGTGACACTAGAAAGGTCCTTAATCTTCGAAAATGAGTCCTTGGTACGCATGATTGTTTTAAATTAAGGGGTCTCCTTTCACATTTTATATGAGACTTAACTAATCATTGATTTTTCCTTTAAGACATACGTTAGTCGCATACGGTTGTCATTAATCATCGAAACTTACTATATGCATCTATCGGCCTAGATGCGCTTCGAACATTAATTTTTCTCTTGAGCAAATCCATACTTGAGCTAGTGACTTAGAATTTCCATCATTCTAGCAAATCACTCCTTGAAGCTCTAAGTCATTCCATTCCATCGTCCAAAATGTATTTGTTGCATTGCATTGCTTTTCCCAACACAGCTTAAATATGATAATTCGAAAACCCCATAGACACTAGTCACTTCACCTTAGCAATTCGCACATGGTAAGCCATCGCTTCACTAAAATTTTCTTAGTCCCTCGCTCTAGTCATCTCGATTTGTTTCTTCATCACTTACCTTCACCTTATTGAGCTAAACTATGGATATCTAAGTAGCATTCCATAACTCAAGCTTCAACAAGAACAATGATGTAATTCACACGCGCATATGCTAGTATTGCTTTGCAATCACACTTTTGACCATTCACTTCTCATCTTGTGCCAAGCCATGGATAGAAACCATCGTTGTCATTGCATGAACACTTGTTTCTATTTTCTTCACACTTTGCTTGACATTCATCAATATAACCTCTTTATTTGATTGCATGTACCATGAGCCAATTCATAAATTGATTTACAAATAAATTTCTTATTTATGTAGCAAACATGTTAATCCTTTAATCATGTTATCATGCAACTCATCAAAATCCATTAGGAGCCTAGATACACTTTCAACAGGAAAGAAAACAAAAATATGTCACACGCACATGTGGTGCCGCTCCCAACGGGCGCATGTGGAATCAGGATTGTGGGGCGCGCGACATGAAATAGCTCTTATACCCTTATTTGTTGACCCACATACAGCTAGTTTTGGCATGTGAATCAAATCTGACCATTTAATTAGGTAGGTAGTTGAGATTTCATTTCTAGAATTGTACTCTTTAATATGTGGGATTTTTTGAAACACGGGATTGCAATTTTCATAGGATGAGTAAGTATGTTGTAAAATATTTAAAGGTAGTATGATTTAGAAAGGGCATGTAGTTCGGTGATTAAAAAAACTTAGTAGCACCTCATGTCATGTATTCGATTCCCTGTGCGAATATTTTAGAATTTAACGATGTTATGGTTTCAGTGGTAGACGATGCTCCTATCGACAGTGAGGCATCTGTGATAACTTTGTCAATCTCAAGGATTTACTGGCTCATTCTTTGAATTTTCTTTTCCCTATGTGCTCATAAGGGTGAGTGTGAGTTTCTAAATTGTACACTTGTATCGTGTAATCTTAAAAAAAGGGTAATGCTTCCCTTTGTGCATCCGAACGCATCGGACGCAGGACGTCGACATATCTAGATGTGGTCCCGTAATCACCGACTCTAACTTTAATCGTCATCCACACACCGCTTTGCCCTGTCTATTCTTCCATCCAACATTTCTTCTTTCTCCCTCTCCATTGTTGCTCCCCACGCCGCCTCCACTAAGATTGCCTTTCCACCTCGCACAATCACCGCCACCGCTGTTCGCGTTATCGGCCTCCCTCAGACCTTACCGTTCCTCGCCGGCGCCGAGCGATTCTCCCCCACCGCCAGCTCCGTAGAGCTCCACCTATTTCTCGGCTTCCCCGCCGACCTCGTCCTTGCACTCCACCTACTCCTCGCGCTAGCGCTCCTCCTCCCCGTGTCCCCATGCTGCTCCCTGCCCCCACTGCAGCGCGTGCTCGCAACCGCCCTCCTAGGGGTGATAATGGGCCATGGCCCTAGTCACATCTTCACAGCCGTCTTTAAATTTTCTAACTCAAAATTATATAAGATTAAAGCCCGATCCTTTTAGGACCCGGCCTTTAGATTTTCTAGTTCAAAATATTGGACCCTTTACCACCCCACGCCCTCTTTGCCATCGCCGGCGCGCTCTCCGTGGGCGTCGCCTCCGCGATTCTCCCCGAGGACGCTGGTGGACGTTGGTTGCTGGGTTCAAGGTCCGTGAGGGCGTGCTGGGTGCCGCCGTGGCGCCGTTGTTCCTGCTTCTTGTGATTGGGTCTACTTTGCTGTCGGCAGGCTACATACTGTAGCCTGGCCACCACACAAGCTCTCTCACTCTAAACCAGTGCTCCACGCCGGCAGGGACAAGGGCGGGGCGCGGGGACCACAGGGAGGAGCTCTATGGAGATGAGGGAGCTCGGGAGAGGCGGCACGCGAGGACCGACGTTGTCTAGATCGAGTTGGAAGAAAGACTCTCTGTACTTCTCGACATCCATGTTGCATTATATATCTTTAGTGTTGCAGCACAATTTTTTGGATGTTGCAAAACACAACAGATGTGTGCGAATTTGTGTTTTCAAGTTTCACCATGCTCAATCTCAATCTATCATATGGTAATTTTTGTTTGGGAATGTTGCATGAAATATGAGTTCGATGTTGCGGCAGGATTTTTTTTTCAGAATACGATGTTTAGATTGAACTATTCTTTTCGTATTTTTTATTATTTCAATTTTATATTTTTTATATTTCAAAATATTTTGTTTTGACGTGGCAACGGAGCGTCCGATAGGAAAGTAAAAAAAAAAACTAATAACAACCACCAACAGAACGACAGCCACACATATCCGTAGCGCAACTGCTTCCAACCCGAGCATGACGAACACCCTAAGAATGCCCTCTCCTTCCTCCTCGCCAGCGCCGCCACCCGCCCCCGTCGCCGCCCATCGACTCTCCCCTCTACGGATATCTCTCAAACACAGCAAGCCCCGCCGTCATCACCTCGCCGAGGCCGTCGCCGCTTCAACGCGGAGGTCAGACCGCCGGAGCCAGAGCCAGACCCCACCCGGGCGGCGCGGCGGGGCGGGCTCCATCTGGGTCAATCCGAGCGCCCAGCCGCGCCCTGGAGCCGCTAACCGCACGCTTCGCCGCCTCGTCGAGCTCGACGACCTCGACGCCGCGCTGCGGCTGCTCCTCGGCGGGCCCTCGTCCACCTCCACGCCCGCGGCCTCGGACCCGGTGCCGGAGCCCCCGCCCGTCATCACCTGCAACATCCTCATCAAGAAGCTCTGCTCACGCCGCCGCCTCGCGGACGCGGAGCGCGTGCTTGAGGCACTCAAGGCCTCGGGCGCCGCCGACGCCGTCTCCCACAACACCCTCGTCGCGGGTTACTGCCGTGACGGCCGCCTCGCCGATGCGGAGCGCGTGCTCGAGGCGGCGAAAGCCTCCGGCGCCGCCAACGTCGTTACCTACACCGCACTCATCGACGGGTATTGCCGCTCCGGCCGCCTCGCGGACGCACTGCGCCTCATCGCCTCCATGCCCGTGGCTCCCGACACCTACACCTACAACACCGTGTTGAAGGGCTTGTGCGGTGCTAAGCAGTGGGAGGAAGCCGAGGAGCTCATGGCAGAGATGATCCGGAACAATTGCCATCCAAATGAAGTCACGTTCGCCACACAGATCCGCGCTTTCTGCCAGAATGGGTTGCTTGACCGTGCTGTGAAGCTTCTTGAGCAAATGCCCCACTATGGATGCATTCCTGATGTTGTCATCTACAGTACCCTGGTCAATGGATTTTCGGAACATGGGCGCGTCGACAAAGCGCTCGAGCTGCTTAACACCATGTTATGCAAACCTAACACGGTTTGTTACAATGCTGCATTGAAGGGTTTGTGTATTGCTGGACGGTGGGAGGAAGTTGGGGAGCTGATAGCTGAGATGGTTAGGAAGGATTGCCCACCGAATGATGCGACATTTAGCACGCTGATCAATTCCTTATGCCAAAACAGGTTGGTTGAGTATGCAACTGAAGTTCTAGGAAAAATGCGCAAGTATGGATATAAGCCTGATGTTGTCAATTACAACACAATCATCAGCTGTCTTTCTGAACAAGGGCATGTCGATGATGCCCTGAAGTTACTGAATGGCATGCTATGCAAGCCTGACACAATTAGCTTCAACGCTGTATTTAAGGGTTTATGTAGAGCTGAGCGATGGTGTGATGCTGCGCAGCTTATAGCTAAGATGATTAAGGAGGATTGTCCTATAATTGAAATGACATTTAATATACTCATTGATTCACTATGCCAAAATGGTCTGGTCAGCGATGCAATTGAAGTGTTTGAGATAATGCCAAAGTACGGATGTACACCTGATATTGTCACATACAGTAGCCTTATTAATGGCTTTTCTGAACAAGGACTTGATGAAGTGGCCTTTGATTTATTTAGAAGCATGCCATGCAAGGCTGATATCTTTAGTTACAATGCTGTGATGAAGGGTTTGTGTGCAGCTGCACGATGGGATGATGCTGGAGAGCTTATAGCTGATATGGTTAGAAAGGAATGTACCCCAAATGAAGTGACATTCAATATACTTATCAATTCCCTGTGCCAAAAAGGGCTAGTTGATCGTGCAATTGAAGTTTATGAGCAAATTCCAAAGTATGGAATTACACCTGATATTTTCACATATAATGCCCTTATCAATGGATTTTCTGAACAAGGCCGTCTGAATGATGCCCTCAAGTTATTGAACACCATGTGTTGTGAGCCTGACACCATTTCCTACAATTCTGTATTAAAGGGTTTGTGTAGGGCTGAGCGATGGAAAGATGCAGAGAAACTTGCTACTGAGATGCTTAGAAAGGGTTGCATTCCAAATGAAGTAACATTCAAGTATGCTAATCAATTGTTTATGTCAAATAGGACGGTTTGAATGCATAACTTAATTCCTTGAGCATATGCTTGTATGGGTGGCTGACTTTTGTCATCTATGCTGCCTTGATTGATAGATTTTGAGCTCTGCTGATTCTCCTCTAAGCTAAGAGGCGGCATAATTGTGCAAGCCTAGCACAGTTTTTGTGTATGCTGCCCTGGAGGCTTTTTTTGTAGTAGAAATGAGCAACAGGAGAATTCAAAAGCTTATAGAAAACAGTGGTAATGAGAGCATCCCAGGAGTTTATGGTTGTGATGGACATGAATTCATGCTCCAAAATGAAGTGTTACTTGGTATACTGGTAAGAGGCAGTTGAATCTGCTTCATGATCAAATGCCAGAACAAGGTTTGTAGATGGTGCCTGGCTGCCTGCAAGATTTGACTCCAAGGGTGATCTTGGTCATGTGTGTTGATATGTAGCACTGACTGAGACCTTTGGATTCGTTCTTTTTGCAAAAAGATAAATATTGGTTCTAGGCAACATCAAATATTAGAGAATGCTTGTGATCTCATGCTACTTTAAGAATTGTCGAGGTACAACCAAAATTACTGGGCAAATGCCAAATGATAAATTTGGATTTCATAGCATCATGTGTGATGCTCTTAAATATACAGTCATACTATGAATATTTGTAGAATTGATTGATGGAATTGTATATATCCAAATTGATTGTAAGGGTTACCCCTTAGTAATCTCAGAAAATTCCTTGAGCTTATTAATCTGCAAACTAACCTGTGGACTCCTCTAATTTTGGATGTTTAGATATCCATGTAAGGACATGTACATTAACGCAAAAAGGAGGTATTCGATATATTGGCAAAAGGCGTGAAGATGATGTAGAATTGTCAATTGAACATGCTGTGTTTGTTATAAAAAAAATGCTATGTATGATAAGTCGTGCAGTTTTATTGTTCATATTCTGTTTTTGGTGACCCTGCTGATGCTTCTTAATTCATTTGATTGACCATCAAATTCATTCCAAACATCAAAAATCTTTAATCCTTGAAAGGTCGGTTCACATGTTCTTTTTCTTTTTTCCTTCCCTTGTTAATACAATATTATGGAGGCGCACTATGGCTCATGTGTAAGTTTTCTCCATTGTGAAGCACATTTTCTCAGAATAGGAAAATGCTTCCTTCAATTGTGGTATTAAATTCCCTCCTTTTGTATCCCTTAAAATTATTGTTTCCAAAATTTGGGACTGGACCCAAAGGGTAGGATCTGCCTCAACACTTCTCTTTAGACTCCTTGTACATAGGACTTTCTGCTAGTTCTGTCCCACTTCTTTCTTTCTCTTTTTTTATACAGCCTAGCTCTCCTCTATAAGTATCTTTTGTAACTTGCTCTTTAACCGCTTTTAATAAAATTTTACAGTGGGGGCTTCCCTTGCTGTGTTTCCAGTTCAAAAAAAAAGGGATACATTTTTTCAATGAGTTCAGGATACATAGTGGTCTGTTTGATATATGATGCCAGTACAGTGCATTGGACATACCATCGAATTTTCATTTGAATACTCTTAAAATTGAGTACATACACAGTTGCAACGGAAATCCTCTAAGCCATGGTGTTTGTTATTAGTAGCAGATTAGCAGCGATCCAGGGCATGAAGGTATTTTCAGACCATGGCATTTTTGTAGATCTCTATTTGTAGAGGGAGAGCTTGATCAAAAGTTCTAAGAGGAATCCAAAATACAGTAACTTCTAATGGGATTTTTACAACTTCACTAATTTGATTCAAATTCATGCAGATTTGACCCAGGTTGTAAAAAACGGTAGCCAATACTCAACTGATCACCCCCCTCGGGATGACAACAATCTGCTGGGTTTTACCATCCCAAACCTGTGCCCGCAAAAACAATTTAGACTAGGTGTAATCACGGGCGGGCGACCCGACAAACCCACCTAGCTAACCCACCCAAAAAAATCTAACCCGACCTGCCCAGACAATATGTAAGCCGGGCTTGGGCTAAAATTTCCCACCCACACCAAAAGTCGGGCCGGGCATGGATCGATTTTTTTGACCCAAAAACCTAACCCAACAGGAAAATTATACACAAAATTTTGGATTTAACCCGACTCGACCTAGCCCATGATCAGACCTGATTTAGACCCATTAAAAACTCATACCCATGATAGGTATAAAATTTTGCCCAAACCCTAACCCATCGGCACTATTCACGTACACGACCATCTAGCCCATGTACACGTAGTGTACACACTATACAGTGGCTTATCTTATCCTTTCAAGCAGCTGTTTATCCTATTAAATCACCTTTTAGTCCGTTTAAATGGTTATTTAGCCCGAATAAATAGCTAAATGGTAAGTCACTGTTTAGACCGTTAAACATTTTGGGTAACACTGTCCATCGGGTTAACGGATACTCACCGGTCGCTCATGACCGGGAACATTCTTTTACACATTGGTTGCACCCTTGCCAAGATAGAAGCTTGTCAAGGATCAATACTTGCATATTCTTCTCATTATCAACTAAGCTTCAAACGACTAAGAGAGACAATACATTTATCTAAGCAACAAGTCAGATTTTACATAAATATAAAATGAGCCATAAGTTCATACTTTATTGTATAAAGATACTAGAGGAAATAAATATTACATGAAACAAGTTTAGTACTTCAAGTGGCAGTGGTATTAACATCAAATTTTTTACAAGTTCACAATAAAATCTGGTGGTATTAAAATCAAGTTGTTTTACAAGTTCACAATAAAATGGTGGTATTAAAATAAAGTTCGTTACAAGTTCACAATAAAATGGTAATATGCACTACGTTGGATTGGGTTTAAAAAAAAATCCATGAATTTACAGGTTTTGATACTTATATGAAAAAACTCATGCCCATAACCCAACGAGTAGAAATTTTCCCATTAACAAACCCACATAATTAAAATTGACCCAAATCCATACCTTAAAGGAGTAAATACCCATCAGGTTTCGTGTTTGGTGAACTCATTTCCATCTGTAGTTACCCCACCTACACGTTATAACCAAGGCATAACTTGGCGGTTGTGGCCAAACTATAGATTATACGGTCCTCCACGGGCATGATTTCATACCCAACAGAATTTTTAGTTTTGCTCAGAATTCATTCCCAGTAGGATTTTCTTTTTTCCTCTAAAAAAGTAGGATTTTCTTTTTTTGCTCAGATTTGGAAGGCCAAAAGATATGGCCTTGCTCAACTTTAAAAAGATACAGCCTTGCTCACGTTTGCAGAGTAAATCAGAGAATTGATGTGTGCCAATGTAATGCCATGCTGGTCTGTTTGGCTGCGTCTTCCTCATCGACCGTCGTGAAGGTCAAGCTCGTCGTTCATGATCGGAGGAGACGGAGGCAAGTAATCCAGGATGCAGCAGCGCTCCGTCGAGTGGCGCCTATCGTCCATACTGAATCGACGGACGCGAGAGCCATCTGGTCGATCGACCGTGTGTGGGCTTCTTCCTCACCGGAGCACGACGTACGCATTGGTGCAACAGCACTGGAGTTAGGACGACGGTAGGGGACTGCCATCCATTTGATCGCTCGGAGATTTGCTTTCTCCTCCTTGGCCAGCACCACCTCCTCACGTTCCGTTTTACTCAGCTGCATCTTCCGAAGCAGCTCAAAGTTTTATTTTTTTAATACAAATTTTTACTGAAATTACAGATTAATACTCTGAATTTGAGTAATTTCAAAAATAGGTCGCGATCGTTTGTGCAGGAGAAGAAATCTCAATTTCGTCAACCAGAAGGACGAAATACCCATATTTCATCTACCGGATGGACGAAAGTAATTATCGTCCAACCATTAGATGAAAACTATATTTTCATCCACCTAGAAGACAAAAATGCAAATATTTCGAAGATTTTGTCTACTCGGTGGATGAAATCTCAATTTCCATCCACACATTTTTTATTTTCATCTACCGATCAGACGAAATTCAATTTGTTTTATTTTTTAAATTTAAACATTTTTATGTTGTTTTAAACATTCATCACCGTTGATTTTTTGTTTTGACAAACTTCTCGAGCTACATATAGGTTGATCACGCAGACAATAGACTTTTTGTACAGTTTTTTTTCCAGTGCACTCATGACTTTGTAGGCTTCTTGCATTCAACAGCATGAAGTTTGTTGTCTCCATGATCTTACTCAAAATTAAACCAAAATGTTTTGAATGAAAACCTAAAAGACAGTATTTATTTAATGCCATGCTGGTCAGGTTTCAAGTGGGGCGGCGTGCGCATACCCACTACCCGGCCGCATCAACCGCTAGCTTCTGGCGGGCATTTGCGACGGCCTGCAAAAATCCGGCACGCTAGCTGTGCACTTTTGTGTCATCCCGCGGAAGCCGTATGTCTTAACAATAGTTCAGTACAGTCGACGGCGGGCGTGCATGTGGCGAGGATGATGCGGGTGACGGACAGTTGCTACTTCGACTGGTTTGGCTGGTGCTGATTTGGTACGAGAGAATTGCCAACAGAATATGACCCCCAACATTTTAGACTGCTGATGGACACCCATGGGTCAGTTCAGTACATTCAGCAGTTAGTACACCAATATTTTGAGGTGCAGATCAAAAGTAAGCTAGATTGCTACAGGGATAATCTTGTAACGACAGTAATTTTAGATCATGAATATATTTTTTTTTAAAAATACATATAAAACAAAGGAAAACCCAATTAGTTTACTAACTTACAAATAGCAATAATTATTTCCAAATCGAAAACATGCATAGAAATTACTCATGAGTGCTTGCATTTTGTTTGCTCTCTAATTCTATTGATACAAAGACAGTTGGTTTAAATTTAAAACTCATTCAACTTTTTGAATGAAAACGTAAAAGACAGTATCACTACTACAGAAACGGTTTGTAGGGGCGGGTAGAATAGCATTTTTAGGGGTGGGTGCAATACCCGCTCCTGTCTCTCGCTGCTACAAATTGAGATTTCTAGGGCGGGCGAAGGGCCCGCCCCTGTAAATGAGTTTTCATGGGCGGGTCAAGACATCAGCCGTCCCTGAAAAATGATTTTCAGGGGCGGGCAATGCCCTGACCCACCCCTGAAAATGAGTTTTCTAGGGGCGGCTTGTGGCACAACCCGCCCGTGGAAATTGGTTCCCGCCCCACCCGTTTTTCAAATTTGTTTCCCGCCAATTTTTATAAATTTGTTTCTCACCAATTTATACCAAATCTGTTTCCTACTTCTGGTTCGCGTGAATTTTCACATATCAAGCTAGCGCGCAATTGATGATTTTCTGATCGATGATGCTTAAATATAACTAATTATAAATTCAAAATAAAATTATAAAGAAAGTATCAGTATAGTGTATCTTTAGAGTACATACATTCATCATGAAATTGCACATAGAAATAATTGCATAGTTTTGTCCTATTTCTTCTGACTAATGGTACTATAGCCGGCTCGGAGTTGCTGATTGTCCCACTGACGGAGGCTTCTATATTTTGAGTCAGTTGATAGTTCATGCTCCGGGTGAATAAAATATCCATCTATATGGACCACTTCATGCAATATGAAATGACATAATCATCAACTACATTGAGAAGTTGTCGCTCATGGAGTGGACCTTGGTGTTTTTCCCGTGAAGCCTGCAAATAAAAATTTCCATTAGATGCAAGCAGAATAATATGCAATTATGCTTCTATTCCTAGCAAAATGTAGACCCTTACACGTTGGGGATCTGTTGTGTATCTATCGAGCTCCCTCATGTGCTCGCACATGTAGTATCCACAGTACACAGAACTTGCATGTTGCTTGTGGCATGGAAAGTGTGTGTATCACCATTTCTTCTTGTCTATCTTGGGGATGAATTCCTCCTTTGAAAATGTAGTGCTTGTAAGCCCTGTTATTTTATGGAAAAAATAAATAAGAAGTTATTTATATATGAAAGATTTAGTATGATGTCCAATACGATATATGAAAAAATAAATATAGAGAATAACAATTTTGCTAACATTTTTAGGATGGATAGGAATTCTGCTTATGTTTTTTCTCAAAATCAGCAGAGTCAAATACAAGTATTTTTCCGAGCTTCGGCTGTAACATAATTGCAATCCAGTGATTTCTGCAAAAATATCATATAGGCATTTAGTCGAAGAAAGTGCATATTATAACAAATGATTGAAATTACACATACCGGAAGTGGTATGGTGCGCATATGCCATCCCTGTCCTGCCACCGTTGCATCTGAAGCGATATGTATGCACCAACTCTTCTTACGATATCTTTGTGTAACTCTCTTCGCTTTTTAGCTTTTGCTTTGCGCGTTGAACACTTGTTCAGCTCATCGTGGTCGTCCTTCCACAACATTGGCCCGTAATGCCTTGCCTCACAAATAGCGAACAGGTCAAGGAACACAACCTTACGATTTATAGCATCCGCTTGTCGTTGTTGCATCCTGTAGAATGAAATGTCCCAACTAATTAGATATGTATGCATATATAATTATAGGTCATTGCATATAAGGTATTAGTATGGATGCAACACTTACATGCACCAGAGTCTGACCATTTCTATGTTGAGTTGTTTGAGGCGGAACATGTCATGAATATCTTCAAAATCGAACATGGTATCACAGATACTCTCAGTTTTGGCTCCAAAAATATCAGGATCATACCGAGCCCAAATGGTTTTGAGTCCAAGTCTACATGCTCTCGTGTACCAACTATGCATCCTCTTCATAAAAGGAGGAACCCCTTCCATCAAAGAGTCGGGTAGAAATGGCTTACCATATTCAAATTTTAGCGGACATTCCGGTAAATCTGCTATATCATTGACCCCAACATAATGATGGAAGTCGTAGTCAGTGCGGGGCAAGGAAAAGCCCGGTCGTCTGGTGACACTAGAATCCGAAACATCCTTTGATTTATCCTTGGACTTATCCTTTGAGCTCTGCTTGGTGTTTGCTACGTGCCATCTATTTACAATCTCTGAGTCTTCCTTCTCATAAGACCGTATCACTCGTGGTACATACTGGCCAAGTTGTGGTGGTGGAGTCGAGCCCGTGTGCGCTTGAGGTGATTCTTGCCTAGGTGCTGATGATGCTTGAACTGATAGATGAGCTGGTCCGGAAGCAGGAGCTGATGGTGATGTTGGAGCTGGTGGCGATGCAGGAGCTAGTTGCGATGATGCTGGAGCTGGTGGCAAAGATGGAGCTTGAGGAGCTGGTGGCGAAGGTGGAGCTAGAGGAGGTGGTGGCGATAGTGGATCTAGTGGAGATGCTAGAGCTAGTGGCGAAGATGGAGCTTGAGGAGCTGGTGGCGAAGGTGGAGCTGCAGGAGCTGGTGGCGATGGTGGAGCTAGTGGAGATGCTGGAGCTTGTGGCGATGTTGGCGGGGCCGGTACATATGGTAGAGCTGATAGAGACTGTTGTGGTGATGGCGAGGTAAAATCTGGTGAAACAAGCAGTATAATATCTCGCTTGTGCCACAGCATGGTGATGCCAATGCATTGTCCAAGCGTGGTCTTCTCATCTGCAGTGGAGATGTCTATCTCGTTGTCTTCATAGCTTGATTTCAGGAGCTCCTGCACTCGCACACATGCATATAGGGGCGGGATTGGTTTTCCCTCAAATAAAGCCCCAGCAGGATCCACGTGGGCCTTGGCAACTTCTTTCGTCTTCCCAGCTCTACCGATTAGATAGAGCAGCATGCATGGAGTAGTACTTGTTACAGAATCCACCGGGTATGGTTGTGCTGTCGTTGACGCAACACTGCTCTGAGCACATGTCGAATTCGATTGGGCTAATACCGGAGGGGGCACCATCACAAGCTGGCCGGACTGCTGCTCTGCAATTTGTGCAAACATTTCCTTAAATTTTGATTCTGCTGCTTGCTCTGCTGCTTGTATCCTCTCTTCCTTGTAGCGGTCATGCCTCTTGTAGGTTGACCGGTCCTCTTGGAACCCATCCTTAAATGACAACTTAGAGGACACGCCTCTGACGCGACCTCCATGCTCTTTGGACCCAAGGGCTGTACTAAGCACATCCTTGTCCCTCTTGGCTTTGAACTTTCCTTGACTCTGAAGGTCGGTAAGTTCATACATTTTTTGTGCGACGGCTTCGGTCAGTGGTTCGACAAAATGTGGCTTGCCATCCACTATCTTAGGCTTCCTTGCTTCAAGCCAGAACTAGCCATGATCAGTAAGGCCTTGAAAAGAGTTAGGTAGCCCTGCAGCTATTATAGCTTCTCTTTCACGCCGCCACTGATCGGCCTTCCTTTGGTATCCCCCCGGGCCAAGACGGACTTTATGTACGTTGCTCAATGCTAGATCTCTATTTCTCTTGCTCAGAGCTAGATATTCCTCAGAGTTCTTTTGTCGAACAAACTCTTCCCATTGTTGTGGTGTGATGTCCCCATAATTTGCAAAAGGTGTTCGGCTCTTCTGCACATACTTGGTATTTAGTTCACTCTTCCACCGGCGAAAAATTTCACCCAACATCTTCTTAGCATAATGCTTCACTTTATCTTGAGTTCCTCTTGGCAAAATAAAGGTTCAGCTCAATAGTTGCCACATCGCCTCCTTCCTACCCTCAGGAACTGTTGGCCAATCGGAGATCGTTGGATCCAAAACCATCTTTGTTCTTATTATAGAACCGATTGCATTCTGAAACTTTGCACTTACATCAAGAGGCTCTATAGGCTCGCTTGCTGGACAAACTACATTGACCGTCCATTGGCCTTTGGGGTATTTGTTTCTTCCATGCCGACCCCGTTTCCTTTTATTTTGGCTGCCAGAGGAAGTCGATTGAGGTTCTGGACCAGAGCTTTCATTGCCTTCAAGTTCTCCCTTTGTTGCATTTGCAGGTTGACGTCGACGATCACCTCTTCCTGTCGGAGGCTCCTACATGGACCATACAATTCGGCAACTCAGTACGCGTAGTCGTTGAAAATGTATAATAAATGCTCGCTAGTAAGTCTTTACCCGAATTGGACTCGGAACGTAATCCGGATCAAACTCCGACCTCGAACGTCTTTCTCTTTGAGGGAATGGATGTGGATCAAGAGGATCCTGCCACACTCTGTCTACATAAGCCCCTCGTTGTGGCAGAACCACCAAAATTAATCCGACTCAAGTGCGTTAACTATTACCATTAAAGATGAAATAATTAACACGCACTTCGAACAGAGAAATCTGACAGTCTGTCAGGTAAAATCCCGATAACACCACTATATTTCGGATCGAAACAACATACCTCACTCGAAGGTGAGCCCAAAGATTACAATAACCATAAGTTTAACAACACAAACTTCAATAGTAAATGTTATTACAAACTGAGTTTGAGAATTTAAACAGGGTTCCTCAGAAATTTGAAAGTAGATAAGTTCTTCAGAGTTTATAAACATTGGAAAAGAAAATGATATCTAGCGATGATATATGACATCATGATAAAGCCCGTACATGACGTCAATCTCACCAAGCATTCCAAAGATTACCTAAAAATAAAGTCAAAGGCAAGACTGAGTATACTAATACTCAGCAAGACTGACCCGACTAAGGATATATAATATCCCTTTAACTAGACATGCAAGGCTTGTGAAGGCTCTGGGTTTTATTTTGCTGAAAAGCAACAAAGAGTAGGTCTTTAATTTCAAGTTTTAGCTGTCAGATTCTAGTTTTATTTACCATTCTAGGTAAGCACTTATCTATACAAACATGGTAGAGAAATTAATTGCATTCAACAAGATTTAGTATCATAATTATTCCACTTCTTACTCTATGTGGCAAAGGGATCAAGCAGTCTCAATATCCGCGAGAAATGGACGATTCTGAATCGAATTTCCAACCTTGCAAGGGTAAACCTAACACACATACTTGGAGCACTGATGAGTCACTCTCAAGCAACAGTTTGCTTCTCATTCCGGGTCGTGGATCAGCGCCACTCTCCCCGACTACAGAGAGCCCGACCCTCTCTGCTGAAGCACCCCGACCCCAAAGATCGAGGCTAAACCATGTATTAATAACTGAAGCAAGTCTCCGGTACAATACATGTTACATCAAGTGGAGTCCAAAGTCATACAGAGCTTTATTCCACCCGTACACGAGGAGTAAAGTGACAACACAAAGCTACCGCAAATAACCACAGGATAATGAGTAGCATAACGATATGCAAGACTAGCTCTTCGTCCATCACGGCTCCATTCGATCAGCTTGGGTGCGGACACGATCTACTCGTAAGCTTCAGGCACAAAGTCAGGATCCTCTGAAAAAAATAATCAACAAGGGTTGAGTACGAAAGTTCTAAGCAAGTCCCACCTCACTCTTACGGGGAGAGAGTTACAGATTAATACGCAAAGGTCCATTAATCGACCAGAATAAATAACAAATGTAGTATTAAAGGTAACCCAAACAGTCATCCATCTCATAGGCTAGGTGGCTCAACTAGTTGAGATGTCCACACCGTAACCTGTCCAAACCGAGGACATGGACCATTCGAATGGATTGTACACTCTGCAGAGGTTGTACGCTTTACCTACACGCACTTCACCGTCTAGAGACAGCTCCGTCATAGCCGACACCCAGCCGTGGCTCAACCCCGACTAGTCGCCCACAAACCCCCAGGTCTGGACCAATCTAGGTCTCGCCCCAAAACATATCCACCTCGGACGACTACCAGGTTAGCCAGTGGGATTAGACTAAGGCTTACCCATACAAGCTCATGTGGTCGTACTAAAGGTAGGTTAGGCGAGATGGCACCACAACACTCGGTCCTTAAGGCTCATCAGGGCAGCCAACAACCATAACCAACCAAACCCGAGATGTCACCATGACAGAGCTCGGTCGCAAGTCTACCACCACGGTAGCGCATGCACCAACACATTCCACACTGCCCTGGTCTCATTCCCATTCCAGTTTCATCAATTAACAAGGTCTGATAATATACCAGTCTGACAGTAAATCAATATGCAACATGGCTTCCATCAATGGTTTCTCTCATACCCTCAGTGTATCATCTCATGCAATCCCTAAGTCTAGTAAATTTTATATTTAACCTTACTTAGGATCAATCATGGTCAACGTAAGGGATCGATGAGACTTGCCTTCGCTTTCGTACGCGTCGGCGGCGGCAGTTTCCTGATCTCCCGGCTCCTCTGGTTTCTCCTCTGGAATTGGTTCTACTTCGTCATACGCGGCGGAAACAGCACAACCGACGAACAACATTAGCAAGCATAAACATAAAATAAAATGAGCTCGAATCGGAAACAATTAAGATATGGAGATAGGAGTAATATTTTGTGGTGGTTTTCTAATGGCACGGCCAAAACTATGTTAGGTTTGGCGTGGTAAAGTTTCAGGTCGATCGGAGATTGTTTGGCGCATAAAATTTTATGGCTAAATAAGGATCCAGGGGCTTGTTTGTAATTAGTTTTGAGAGTGAAAGGGCTTGATTATAACTTCTAGGAATATGTGAGTTACTCTGAAAAGGGACAGGGGCATACTTGGAATTTTGTTTATATGGTGGAGGGACTAGTTTGCTAAATAAATAAAAGAGGAGGGCTTTTCTTTAAAAGGGACATATAGGGGGATCTTAATTAAAATAGAAGGAAGGGAGGGGCTTAAGGGCAAAATCGCCCCTTCTCCTTCCTCCCTCCCGTGACCAAAACAGAGGAGGGCCATGGGGCGCCGGCGGCCATGGGCCTGCGGCCCTAGGGGCACAGCGGCAGCCGGGGGTAGGGGGAAAGGGAGAGGGGAGCGAGGGGGTTCGTTTGCCCCTACCAGCTTGGGCTGGAGTGGAGGGAGGAGACGCGCCCACGGGGGCCGGCGACGGCGGGCGGAGGCAGCCCTGGCGGCGGCACTGGGAGGTCAGGGAGGCGGCGAGCGGTGGTGGCCTGGGATGTGGAGCTCGAGGGCGACACGAAGGGCCGATTTATAGGCCAAGGCGTGGACGAGGAGGACGGGGCGCAGCGGCCGGTCGGCGAGCTACAGAGCGGCCATTAATGGCTCCCAGAGCTCGCGTGGTGTTGCAGAGTGGCGTGGGCGTCGAGGCGAGCAGGTTTCAGGGAAATAGGGCTTGGACATGAAGGATTGAGCTCAACGACGAATAAAATTTTGAAAATTATTTTTTTTATCGTGTAATATGATTTGGTAAATTTTTGGGATGTTACATCTGCACCCGTAGTTTGTTGCGCAATTTATCATAACTTTTAACATAAATTTAATTTCCTATTTCTAAGAGAGAGTGGAGGGCATGTCCACTTGCCGGGCTGATCAGTTACTAGGCTTGCCGCGTATCATATTTACGGCATGTGGTTAGTACGTTCAAACGCTTAACCACGGCTACCACACACTGCGGCCTTATCAATTTTATCAATACAGACGGACTTCAACAAATCCGTCCATGATCCTTATAGTGATTGCAAGAAAGTAAACAATCAACTCCTATGTAGCTCGCGAGTGACAAGCAATCACTCGACTTTTACCGGTCCTATTAGCATAGCAGCTATTGCAGACTTAAAGCTAGTGTTCAATCAATAGGAACCTAGAATTATGCATATAAGGTTTTCATTCAACTCCAATACTTAAATGCACAAATAAATAGTAACAATAAATTGCATAATTTAAAATAATAAGATTATGCTCCGGGGCTTGCCTTTAGTGGCGTCTATAAAGTTAGTAGGCTTTAACTCTTCCGAATCTGGGTTCGGGACTTCAGTTAGTTCTGCGATGTTGGTTGGACTTCATGTAGTTCACTTTCGGACTCCAAGTTCATGTTCAGGTCTCCGTTGTCTTCTATCAAGCTCCTGTATGAGTTCGTGGTTCCGTCGACTAGCGATATTATTTCTATATGCAATGCAGTAGTCGAAATTAGTGAAGTGCTTAAGTATAGCTTTCCTTCACTAAAAAGTTGTAATTTAGCAAAACAAACATTCTAAACTAGACATATCAAGTTTCAAAAGGTTTTGAAACTTCATGAGCATGAGATATCACCCAAAAGTAGCTTTCAAGAATAAATTCATAAATTTCCATGATGAGGAAAAAAATATTATATATGAATCAAGTTCTATATTCAAGGCAAAATTAAATACCTAAATTAGATACTAGTAAAATTCTTCCAAAAATTACCATAAACTATTTATGAACAGAAAAACTCATGGTAAAAAGATGACTTTAAGAAATTAACAAAAACATGCTTTAATAAATAAAACAGGTGTATATGCTAGAAATAAACAAAACACATGAAACAATGAGCAAAAGTCAAGTATTTGGGCCACAAATTTTTCACAAGACTATATATGGCATAAGGATGTTAGGTTCCAAAAATTAAGTATAACAAAGCTATGGCTAAAAAGATATAAATAAATTACTCATTTCCTAACAAATAAACTAGAGCACACAATATAAGTTTTCATATAAACTTTAGTAGCCAAAGTTATAGAGCTAGTTAAGAGGAACACAACAAAATTAATTTGGCATTTTTTGATTTTTCTACATTTTTCTAGGATTTTCCAAGTTTATAGCATAAACTAGAAAGGGGGCTAGGAAATTTTGCAAAGAGAACCCTATGAAATATTTCAAACAATGCAATCAGGTCACTGACCGGTTGGGCTGAACAGAGGAGGTGCTAGGGGCGGCGGCCGGCCGGATTCTGGTGAGGTCCGACCCTGGTGATGAGGGGGAGGTTTGGGGAAACGGTGAGGGGGCTCGTGCGCACCTGCCGGTGGTCTCAGCTAGGGCAGAGATGGCCTGTGGCGGGCTGTCCACGGTGAGTGGCAGGCCGGCGGCGAACTGAGCCGCGGCGGCGGTGCTCCGGCGAGATGTGGAGGGGACAGCGGGGCAGAGAAGCTTCACTAGGATGAGGGCAAGCTCGTGGGGTGCTCTATTTTGGCAGAGGAAGGGAGGAGAAGTGGCTCCCCGTGTGGGCGGTGAGCGGCGGCGCAATGGTTACCGGCGGCCTTGCTTGATGTCATGCGAGCAGGAAGGGCTCGGCCGGGCTTTTTATAGGCTGCAGAGGAGTGAGGATTAGTGAGGGAGGGGGCTCAAAGGATGAACTTGACAAGGAAGGGCGAAACCGGTGGCGGGGGCGGCTGTTCAACGGCGGTCAGCAAGGCGGCGCGAGGAGATGCTGGCGGGGCGGCGTGGCGCGGCCAAGGGGTGCCAGCGAAGGCGGTTCAGGTGGTGGCGGGGCTTACTCGCGACGCGTGGGGCGGTGCGGGGCAGCTGGCAGGCGAGGAACCAGCGGCGGCGATGAAACAACGGCGAGGGGCGGCGGCGCTCTGTTTTCAGCAGAGCAAGGAAGAAGAAGCTGTGGGTAGACTTATTTGTAATTTCCCAAAATTCCAGGGGTTAAACTGAAAAGTAAATTTTCTCGTTGATCTAGGGCTCAAATGAAAAAGTGTTTACCATGAAAGTTGTATAACTTTTCAAGATCTACAACTTTCCTGTTGGGCAAAAACACACTAGATCAAAGGATTCTAAAATATTTTGAAATCCGTCAAATTTTTTATAATACAAAGAACACAACTTAATTTTAAAATTGCAAGGGTAGCCCTAAGTATAAAATATCTTTTTATGAGCGTAAAAGTGAAAAACAAAAATATGCATTTTAACCCCTCATAAAATTTGAAATTTTTCCTTTTGCAAAACTATTTTGTAAAAAGGACTTTGCACTTTTTCAAAATAACAAAAATACCCTTGCTATAGAAATCATGGTTTAAATTTTTAAATAAACACAAAAGTTATACTTTTAACCTCTAAAACCTAGATTGTCACACTCGTCCTATCTGGGGACCCTCGTCATCCCCAGATTCATTTTGAGCATCGCCATGATCGTTTCAGTGTATCTGGGATGCAATTTGCTCAATTTCCTCGTCTTCAATCATTGCATTTTTCCCTTGCGGGGAAGGGGACGACGGATGAGACATTTACGACTTCTAGAAAACGTAACCATAAATGTAGATGAGACATTTATAAAATTATTTTTCACTCTGTTAAGTTTGTTTACAGATTTACAATTTCTTCCATATATTTGAACATTGGTACAAAAAGGAATCAGCAATGTCCACATTATCACTCTCTCTATTTTTCTCTCTATATCACTCTCTAGTACATATATTAAAAAATATATGTAGTTTTTAATGCCTAATTTGTTATATAGTAAATTAAATATCATGAACCAAAACAATAGTAATCCATTTTTTCATAATTATCTAATGCCTAATTTGTTGTATAGTAATTATTATGAACCAAAACAATACTAAATTGATAACTACTAGTACATAATAAAAAAATAGTTACATTAAAATAATTATCTTATGCCTAATTTTTTATATTACATTATCAACTAAATAAACTAAATTGCTTCTTATAGTTTCATGAACCAAAACAATAATAATCTATTTTTTCATGTACATCTAAATCAACTATATTGCTGCGCAAATCTACAAATCATAATTACAAATTTCATATATTTGTAGATACATCAAGAACCAAGAAGAAATTAAAAAAAAACCTTGGACACCGGCCGTCGGGAGCTTTGTGCGCCGGCACGGGAATGATGAGGTGGCGGCGAAGGAGCTCAGTCGTCGCAACACTGGCGCAGAGGGAGGGTCGCCGGGAGAAGACGACGCTGGGGCGGGGAGAAGCCTCGGGTCCCGGTTGGCTACGGCCCAGGCGGCGGACGGCGACACGGACGAGCGGAGGACACTGCGGAGTAGATCCACACAGCCCACTGGAGGACGCGGCTGGAGGCATAGATCTGCGTGCGGATGAGAGAGCGGCGGCGGCGGCAGATCTCGGGTCACTTGAACCCCGGCGGTGGCGACGGCAGAGCGGGTCGCTTGAACCCCGGCGGTGGCGGCGCGTGCGTCCCGGCTGGTCGGGGCGCGGGGACGGCGGCGGCGCTGGCGCGGAGGAAGCAGGATGCGGCGGTCGTGGGGAGGGCGCGCGGCGGCGGCGTTGGGGCTGGGGCGGAGGAGGAAGGCGGCACGATCCAAATTTTGGCAGCCTCCCGGCGGCAGTCTGCGAGTCCAAAATTTTTGCTAAGTCCCTGGACGCGCCTTGATATTTATAGCGCGTCAATTTCTAGGGGCGGGTGGTGATGTCACCCGCCCCAAGTAATTGTTTTCAGGGGTGGGTGTTGATGTCACCCTCCCCTAGTAATCGTTTTCATAGGCGGGTGGTAATGTCACCTGCCCCTAAAAATATTTTTTAAAATGTCCTGAAAAATGTTTTATGTCCAAAAAATAGCAAATCATATCCAAAAAAGATAAAAAATTAACCCTAGCATTGTTGAGACACATTAAACAAGGAAACAAATATTAGAATTAAGTTTTCAGATTGTATTATATTTCATTGTGTGTAAATCACATTATAACCCTATCACTACTATCACATAACTATATGGTTTTAGATTTTCACACCCTCAAGGCAAATATACAACGATTTGTGGTTTTCATATTTTTTCCTTGTTATATGTGTCACAATTATGTCAGGTTTAAGGTTTCACCTTTTTTAAGTTCTTCTACTATTTTTTAGAATTAATTGAATTTTAGAAGGTAATTGGAAATTATTAGCAGGGGCGAGTGGACTTACAAGCCACCCCTAAAAAGGCTTTTGTAGGGCCGGTTTATGTTTTAACCCGCCCCTAAAAATGCTTTATAGGGGCAGGTGCTATTATGACCTGCCCCTAGTAATATTTTTCAAAATATCCTGAAAATGAGTTATATCTAAAAAATGGCAAATCATATCCAAAAAAAAAGAAAATTTAACCCTACCATAGCTGAGACCCATAGAACAAGGAAAAAATATGAGATATATATTTCTATGTGTTTTATATTTGATAGTGTGCAAACCCCATTATATAGTCTCTCACTACTATCTCATTACCCTATACTTCTAGATTTCCACAACATCAAGGCAAATATACAAAGAAATCTAGTTTTCAAATTTTAGTTTATTATATGGGTCAAAAATAGGTTCAGGGTTAAATTTTGGCTTTTTTGGGGTCCTTTCCTATTTTTTTCAATTAATTGAATTTCTGAAGTTAATTGAAAAATGTTTTTAGGGGCGGGTGGTGATGACACCCGTCCTTATTAATGTATTTTCAGGGGCGGGTGGTGATGTCACCCGCCCCTATAAATATTTTTAGAAGTCACGTGAAAATTAGTTATATTAAAAAAATAGCAAATCCTATCCAAAAAATTGAAAATTTTAGCCTACTATTGTTGGGACTCATACAACACGGGAAAAATATGAGAACCATATTTTAGTGTGTTTTGTATTTTATGGTGTGTAAACCACAATATATAGTCTCTCACTACTATCACATTACCCTATACTTGTAGATTTCATCACCCTCAAGGCAAATATACAAAGAAATGTAGTTTTCAAATTTTAGCTTTACTATATTGGTCAAAATTGGTTCAGGGTTAAATTTTAGCTTTAAAAGTCTTTTGAAAATGTGTTATATCCTAAAAAAATGGCAAATTATATCCAAAAAAAATGGAAAATTTAACCCTACGATTTTGGAGACCCATAGAACAAGGGAAAGTTTAACTATTAGTTTTAGAATTAATATTATTAGCCTGACTGACACGCAGAGTGTTTAAGAGTGTCTGAACACGCGGGCCCGCAACCCTTAGAATCATAGGAATGACCGAGGGTAAAGAAATAATTGCTCCTCCACACGATCTGAAACCCCATTAAATATTCATCGCAATAAACGTTACAATCATTCCATCATTCAGAATGCAATGCCATACAGAACGCAAGGGAAATGATACAAGTCCATACATTACATTAAATATCACATGCAGTCCATGCATCTAGCTAGTAGTCCATATTATTACAAGTCCATAGAGAAAGCAAGGGAAATGATACAAGCACACATAGTGCAACGAGTATTTCACGACGACGACGTTGCTCTAGTGGGTTGAACAGACTGGTACTCCGTGGGCAAGCCTGAGGACACGTGCTCGTGGCATCTAGCACAGTTTTCTTGAGTTCTTTCTGCTTCCAATGTTTCCTCATCTTTGGAATTATTATTCTTTGTCACTGTAAAGGAGTTTTGTTAGCAAACAGACGATACAAGTCCATACATTACATTAAATATCACATGCAGTCCATGCATCTAGCTAGTAGTCCATATTATTACAAGTCCATAGAGAAAGCAAGGGAAATGATACAAGCACACATAGTGCAACGAGTATTTCACGACGACGACGTTGCTCTAGTGGGTTGAACAGACTGGTACTCCGTGGGCAAGCCTGAGGACACGTGCTCGTGGCATCTAGCACAGTTTTCTTGAGTTCTTTCTGCTTCCAATGTTTCCTCATCTTTGGAATTATTATTCTTTGTCACTGTAAAGGAGTTTTGTTAGCAAACAGACGACTGGACAAGGTCTTCTGTTTTAGTTGGATAGTTGTATACATAAGGATTGAAGCTCAACTAAATGAACCCTTGTGTGGAGACTATTTGGGTGGAACCTTCGTAGTTGCCGGAATCTTCGTCGTCGCCGTATGCTTTGAGATCTAGTTCGGTGCCTCCTATGGTGAGTCCGGTGGTGTCTCCTCCACAATAGTGGATCCACTTCCCTGTTCACGTGGAGAGGGGCTGCCTTCTATTTCCTCAATCAAACCTGCATGAGAATCCACATGAGGTAGCGCAGTTTATGGATTATTTGGGTGCTCAAGCATGTAATTAGGACGATGTATTGACTAGTTGAACCATACATAATTGCACACGTTATTGTCCTTGTGCACCTCCTTGTCCAGAAGGCCCCGCACCCTGGCAAGGGGCGGGTTTAGGGTAAAGACTTAATCGGACTCAAACTTCTCTCAGATCTGCAATAAGAGCGACAATTGTTAGAAGGACTAGTGTAACATAAATGAAGCAAGGTTCTGTTATTACTGCAATTATCATTCTCGTGTTGCTCGACTGCCTGTGGGTCAGCTGGTGGAAGATGATATGGTTGAATCCAAACTGGCCACAGCTGCACGTAGGGACCACTTTGTCCAACTTTCCGGACGCCTACATATACAATCCTAGGTATAGATTCCAATTCTATAAATGTGTTCGCCCTGAGTGAGTAATCACTTGGATCCCTCTCGACGTCGCGAAGCTGACATATGTTTGCGAAGACTCTAGGTAATACCAATTGCGACTGCGCAAATAGATGTAGCCTGCAACATACTGTTCAAAGATCTCCTACAGTACATATAACTTGAGATGTAAAAACTACTACAGCAAAAACTACTTATCAAATGAAAAAGTGCATGTAACAAAAAGTGTGGATCTAGTTACAATTCACTCAGAACAATTGAGTTTGTATTTTTTCTGAATTTTCTACGATTTGTTATGGATTTTTGAAGTTCACTATTTTGAAAAAAAAAGAAACGAAACATTGCACAGAGGCCCCTGGAAAGATTTGGGGCCATGCAATACAGTCCCTGGCCAGACTTGGAGCAGGGGAGGCACGCCGGCCGAAATCCGGCGGGTTTAGTCACCGGCGGCGGGAGAACCGGAGTGGGAGAGCAAGAGGAAGTCGCAAGCTACCTCAGGGAGGCTTCGGTTGGGGCAGAGATGGCTAGAGGCGGCTCGCCGGCGAGGAAGAGGGGGCGACGGCGGTAGTTCTTGGCGGCGGCGGCGCTCCGGTGATGGGTTCGGGGCGTGGCCGGGCCTAGGAGCTTCAGGGCGGCGCGAGGAAGCTAACTCCGGCTGTGAAGGTGGGCGCCGGAGTGGAGGAGGATGTCGGCGCCGGAGTGGAGGAGAACCGCGACGTAGATCTGCACTGGTGCCACGGGCGGAGGAAGACGGAAGGGGCGCAGACGGAGGAGGATGGCGGCACGGGCAGAGGGGCACGACGGTCGCGCGGGCGGAAGAGGACGGCGGCGCGTTTCGGTTGCCTGGCGGCGGCGGCGTTTTCGTCCTCCGCAAAAAAATGACTAAGTCCTAAGTGCCCCAGATATTTATTGGAGAGTTTGTAGGGGCGGGTGACATCATGACCCGCCCCTGAAAATGTTTTGTAGGGGCGGGTGGTGATGTCACCTGCCCCTAGAAATTGTTTGTAGGGGCGGGGACAGAACCAACCGCCCCTGAAAATGTTTTGTAGGGGCGGGTGGTGATGTCACCCGCCTCTATTAATGTATTTTAATATTTTTAAAAATTCAAAAGAAAATGAGTTCTATCCAGAAAAAATAGAAAATCATATCCAAAAAAATTGAAAATTTAACCCTACCATTTTTAGACCAATAGAACAAGGGAAAAATCTGAGATCAATATTTTTGAGACCCATGGAACAATGGAAAAATATGAGATCAACAATATATTCCAAGTTTCATAAATAGGTCTAATATTCCAAGTTTCATGAATCCGATTACATGCACTCGATTCTAAATAGCTACTGATTCAAGCGGTAACAATTCTCGATTCGCCATCCTTGCGTGCCCATGGCTTGTCATCTTTTCTTAAGCTTACTTCTATAATGTTCATCTTCTGTGGTAGGTCTGCGAAGAGGTTCATTTCGTTGTACTGATTATAATCTTCCACATCGTTGATACCATCAACTCCTATGATATCTTGTTTTCCAGGAACAACAACATGTTTTGCTTTCTTTACGGGGTCAGCTACATACAGTACTTGTGCGACTTGTGAAGCAAGTACCCATGGGTCATCTTTGTAACCAACATTATTGAGGTCAACAATTGTGAGTCCATAGGCATCCACCTCAACACCTCTAGGGTGTTTAACCCAACGACACCGAAATACCGGTATTTGTATATTGTAACCATAGTGTATTTCCCATATATCATCTATGACACCATAATAAGTGGTACTTTCTCCTGTTCTCTCGTCCAAGGCCTCAATACGGACACCACTATTCTGGGATACGCTCTTCTTATTCTTTGCAGAAGTATAAAATAAATATCCATTAATATCATACCCTTGCCATGATGTGACCTGGCTAGATGGACCTGATGCTAATCTTTTAATCATTTGTTCTTCCAAGGTATCTCCATCTGGTAGATCCATATCCTTCAACCATGCAGTCAATCGACGCTTGTGCTCTCCCATGATCCAATCATCTGAGCGGCCATTACATTCAGCACGAATCATGCTCAAGTGCTCATTGACTAAAGGAGTCATTATCGTGAGATGCTGCAAGATGCTATAATGTGGTTGTTCCACTCCTTTAAAATCTTTGTCAATAAATGTTTTTCTCCCAATCATCCCAACCCCTTCCAACCTCCCAAAATAGCGAGGAACGGGCAGACCAATGGATACTTTATCATTTAGGTAACCAAGGCAACACTTAATGACTTCCTCAGTACTGTATCCCTCGAACATAGAACCCTCAGGATAAGCACGATTTAGTACATACCGGTTTAGAATGGACATGAAACGCTCGTACGTCCACATTTCGTGTAGGTAAAGTGGACCCAGTGCACGTATTTGGTCAACCATGTGAATCATTAAGTGCTATGTTATATCAAAATAACTAGGAGGGAAGCAAATCTCGAGTTGTGCCATAGTCTCCCCAATAAATTCTTGAAGCTCATTCAATTCATCTTCGTTGATAACCTTTTGAGAAATCTTGTTGAAGAAATAGCACAGCCGAGTGATTAACATCTTCATGTATACTGGCTTGATCGCTCTAATTGCAATATGGAGGAACACCGTCAACAACACATGATAATCGTGACAGTTATATCTGCATAGCGAGAGGTCTTTCATCGAGACTAGTTTCTTTATGTTGGATGAAAAACGACTAGGCACTCTGATCCCCCGTAAGCTCTCGCACATTGCCTTCTTCTCATCATGTGTCAAGTTGTAGGAAGCCGGAGGAAGTTCATATCTTCCATTTCCTTTTTCAATAGGGTGAAGATCCTTTCTTATCTCCATGGCTACCAGGTCTTGACGTGACTTTAAGGTATCCTTTGTCTTTGATGATGTCTCTAAAAGGAGCCCAATCGTGTTATCAAACACATTCTTCTTCAGGTGCATCCCATCGATTGCATGGAGGACCTCAAGATCACCCTAATACGGCAAGTACTTGTAGAATATGGACTGTTTCTTAAATGGTACACCTACGATTGGTGCCTTATCTCTATTTTTTTCTTCCCATCTTTTGTCACCTTCCCATAAATGACCTGGATGGCCCTCACCATTTTGAAAATATAGTGCCCATCTCTTTTTACTGGAGCAGAATGTAATTCAGGCTTGCCATCAAAAAAGTTGTGGAACTTCTTACTTCGGTAACGATGTCCTTCCACCAAGAAACGTCTATACCCAAGGTAAACTAACTTTCTAGAATCTTCCAGAAAAGATGATACAGTCTCATCCACGCAGACCGTGTAGCCCGTCCTACCTTTGATCTGTCCCGAAAGGACAAATAGATCCTGGTAATCATGGATGGTGGTGAAGATAATAGCTCTGAGATTAAAGATCTGCCATGTAAAACCGTCAAACATATCGATACCCTCCTTCCATAGTGTTTCCATCTCTTGCATCAAAGGTTCAAAAAAACACCAATATCGATGCTAGGATGCGTGGGTCCTTGTATAAGGATGGACAACAGAAGATATTTTCTCTTCTGGCACAACCATGTAGGCAGGTTGTACATCATCAAGATCACCGGCCATGTGTTGTGCGTGCTAGTCCTTTCACCAAATGGATTCCATCCGTACTCAACGCAAATCTAATGTTCCTCGGGTCCTTTCCAAATACTAGATAATACTGCTCATCGAACTTCTTCCACTGGCGAGCATCGGCTGGATGTCGAAGATTTCTGCCGCCCTTCTTGCACTTATCTGAATCCCACCAGCGCATCAATTCAGCATCCTTTGGGTTCAAGAAGAAACGTCTTAAACGGTCGGCAACCGGGAGGTACCACATAACCATCGCAGGGATTCGCCTCTGCTTCTCGAATATGCCTAAAGTAGTGTCTGGTGGCTCCACTGAGGCACCCTGCCTCTTCCTTTTGTTCTTGTCTGTTGGACCTTGGTTATCGCCACCACAATAACCAGCATTATTTTTGTATCTATTTGCAGAACATACAGGGCAATTGCCCAAGTCTTTGAAAGTATCCCCACGATACAAAATACAATGATTTGGGCATGCATGAATTCTTTCCACACCCATTGTGAATAGGCTGACAAGCTTCATTGCTCGATATGTGTTTGCATGCACTTTATTTGGTTTCGGAAGCAACCAGGCCAACATAGCCAGGAGATCATTGAAGCTACTATCTGACCAGCTATGCTTAGCCTTTAGGGTCAATAGCTCAAGTACAAAATGAAGAACGGTCCAGTGTTTCGAACATCCTTTAGATCGCTCAGATATATTTTCCTCTGCTGATTTCTTCACCGTCTCGAAATTTTATATCCCCTCTGCACTACCGACCAACAGCTCTGCTTTGGTGTGCTGCAACAACTGGCTCAGGAAATCACCATTATCAAGTTCATCGCTATCATCATCACTGCCAGTATCGATGGCCCCCATCCAAACCATCACTATAGCCACCACCAACATCTTCATCATCACCGCAAGCATCATCATAATCATCAAATAATATATTAAACTGGGGGTCTTGCAATATTTCTTTGAATTGATTCTCTCTCGGAGGTGGTGCTTCTTCACCATGTTTATTCCAGATCATGTAGTTGTCTACGAAACCACTAATTAGCGATCTAATTATAGTTGTTTCGCTAAATACTCTCATATTTTTGCAGGGTTTGCACGGGCAATGTATCAGATGTGTCTTCTCAATTCTTGCATGATTTTCCGCAGCTTGAATAAATTTATTAAGTTGTTCACGGAAATATGCATCCGTCCTTCGTGCTTTGTACATACATGTCTTATCTATCTCTAAACACCAACAACATAAAATCAATAGATAATTTCAACGGACTAAAATAAGCTCTTAAATAATATTGGAAATAAATGCTAAACAACTCAACAGCCAAGAGTAGATATTGGAAACAAATAAAAGGGAGAAAAAATTTAAACCCCAATCCATTACATTATGTGAAAAAGGGGGAAATCAACTCTTTTTCTCTCTCCTTTATATATCTAGTAATTTGTTTTCCTAGAAATGAGGCTAAAATAAGAAGATTGGTTGCAAATAATTACATAATTATGCTCTCCATCTAATTTAGCATAACTTGATCCAAAAACTTAAGGCAAATCATGGCTTAGATGGTAAATCCTCCAATGGAGATCTAGATCTAGCTAGGGAATGTGAGAGAAATTTAAGCCTTCATATTAACCCAAAAACTTAGGAAAACCATAGAGTTAGCATCTACTTACATCCTAGAGCCCCCAACTCCAAGGAAATCAAGTTCAAAACCTTCCCTCCTCTATTTTTGATTTATAGCATTTTCGGACAGCACCTCCCCCAAGAAGAGAGAGTTCTGTCGTGAGGAAGAAGAAGGTCTCGCGCCTAGATATTTATGGTTTTTTTCAGGGGCGGGTGACCCCACAAGCCTCCCCTAGAAACATATTTCCAGGGGCGGCTGAAGCCATCAGCCGCCCTTGAAAATGGGGCTCATTTTCAGGGGTGGCTGATAGTACCAGCCGCCCCAGGAATACACTACTACACAAATGATTTTCAGCAACGCCTCCTTTTTTTCAGGGGCGGGTGTAAATATACCCCGCTACTACAAAAGGAGTGGATACATCAGCCGCCCCTGAAAATGAGCCTCATTTTTCAGGGGCGGCTGATGGCATCAATCGCCCCTAAAGACATGTTTCTAGGGACGGGTCAACTGCTACAGTATCCCACTCCTTTTGTAGTAGCGGGGTATATTTACACCCGCCCCTGAAAAAAAAGGAGGCGTTGCTGAAAATCATTTGTGTAGTAGTGTATTCCTGTACCTAATTAAGGCACCCATGGGCTCAAATCTCCCTCCACTCGGTTGAGCCCAAAGTATCGGGGGTTCCTATCTATCTTAGATAAACCATCTAACTTTAAAGCCCACTTTGGCCTAATTATTTGCTACAAATATGTTCAATATTTTGATAGTATTAGCTCAACATTTTGTTAAACATGTTCAATATTTGGCTTTTAAAATGTTGAAATTGGAACATAAAATGTTGAAATTGGAAAAATAAAATATTGAAAATACTAAAAATAAAAATGTTGAATAGTGTTCTTTCTCCGGCGAGCTTGATGTTTCTTCTCCGGCGGCGGCCGCGACGGCGCGCGGCGGGCAGTAGCGGCACGTAGCAGCACGTGGCGTGGCGTGTAGCAGCGCAGCAGCAGCAACAACACGACGGCAGCGGCACGCGCAGCAGCAGCAGCGCCTGACAGCGGCGGCGGCAGTGCAGCAACAGCACGGGGCGGGCAGCAGCAGCATGCAGCGTTGTGGGCGTGGCGCACGACAGCGCAGCAGTGGTGATGGCGGCGCATGGGAGGAAGGAGGAGAAGAAGGTTAGGTTTGAGTAGATCTAATGGATGAAATAGTTTGCACGAATCTTAAACACTGGAAGATAGGGGAGAAAAAAATCTTCCAGAAAATGTATAGAATTGCTGCAAAGTATCTCTCTCGCGCGCGCATCTCTCTCTCTCTGAGTCTCGGCCCAACACACCCCAGCGGCTTTTTGCCGAGCTCGCCATGCACGTCAATATAGCCCATCTCTACCTACTATTCCGGGCCAATTCTGAGGCCTCTCATTGGGCCACGTCACCCGAAAAAATCGGCCGTCTGATCGGGCCATACAACGGCCAAGGGAACAGCCTCCGCCGCCGCCCGAGCCCCACCGCATGTACGCGCGCCGCTACTGCCCCATCCCCACCGCTGTGGAGGTCCCGCGCCGCCCTGGAGCCCCGTCGCCGCCCGCCCGCCACTGAACGGCGGATCCACCGCCATGCGCAACCGCCGCGTCCTCGCCGGATCCGGCCCTGGCCCCGCCGGATCCGGCGCCCGCGGAAGGGGAGGGGAGCCGCCACCAGCGCCAAAGAGGGACTGGGACAGGGAGGGGCCGGCAGCACTCGGGAAGAGGGAAAGCCGGCGAGTGTGGCGAGATGGCCCACCGCCACCTGCTCATCCTCGCCACCTCGCCCTTGCTGCCACCACCGCCGCGGCCGGGAAGAGAGAGAGAGAGAGAGAGAGAGAGAGAGAGAGAGAGAGAGAGAGAGAGAGAGAGAGAATGGGGAAAGACCGAGGGAGGGGAGGGGCGCAGGGCACCACGGCGCTGTGCGCAGCCCTCGCCCGCGCCGACTGCCGCCGCACGCCCTACTTGCTGCCGCCCAGAGCTCGCTGCTGGCCGCCGCCAAGAGCTCCCTGTTGACAGTGCCCATCCCCATCTCAAGCTCCCCATCCCTTCCTCTCCTCCCACAAGTGGAGGACCCTCCCTCCCACGCTTGGGAGCAGCTCGAGCTTCTGGGCATGGTGGTGATGGGGAGATTCCTGCGCAACGAGGTCACACACCTTGCAGGTTGCTTGCTCGGCAAAACGACAGGACAGCGAGACAGAGAGAGAGAGAGAGAGAGAGAGAGAGAGAGAGAGAGATTGGATTTGATTTTGCTTGGCTATGGAGCGGTGGAGAGGATAGATAGCAGATTAGCAGGCCAGATAAAAAAAGGTTATTACTACACAATTCTACGGATAAGAATGGAGGGGTCTGAATATGTGGATAGAAAGCGCCCGATATTTTCTCTCGACGCCCGAGTCCAAGCATTACTCCAAAACTACTGCATCCATCTCAAAATATTTGCATTTCTAGATTTAGGTATGTATACCAAGATAGTACATGAAAAATAACACTTTTACCCCTAAAAAGAGCCTCTCTTCTGTTATCACCAGAAACACCATGCAGCCTTGCTGCGCGAGACCTGGTTTGTACCATTTATTTGTATTATTTGAAACTTTATTTGAAACATGGAAGAAGAATGTAATTGGTTTGATATAATTTTTTTAAAGGTTGCTACGTATGTAAGACGATTTGGTCAATTTATTCTCTCCGTTTTTTTGTTTGGTCGCAGGTTATTGCAACACTAACTGTTAGTAGGTTGAACAACCTGTGTAGTCTAACAACTATATAGCATTAGCATGTAAGGATGTGTTTTATTTAATACGTGCATGAGATTTTTAAATGTGTGTCAAAGGCTAAGCACGGTAGAGTAATAGGGTGACATAGCACAGCACAAGAGGCGCCATATACTTGGTCCATGTTGGCCGGGAGGTGCAGCGGATCCTTGGGTGCTGGAGGTCTTGAGCTGTCGCACATGATGCTGTGTGACCCCGGGGACGACTAGGCGGATGTGTTGCTTCCAGAGCGGTTTCAGATATCTGAGTCCTTGGCAGAGGAGTGTGAGGCAGTGGGTGAGGCGAGGCCCCCACGCAGAGTGGCCCGGATCAGTGTTTTTCATCGGCGTCGCGACAGGACTTCCTGCTGATGCACCATTGGAGCAGGGGGGTCGACGTCTCTGTGTGTGCGGCTTGAGGGTGATAGTCCCTCGAAGGAGTTCGTGTTGCCGCTCAGACTTGCAGCGGGCCGTGACATCTGGCGCGGCACAACATTATTCACGACGGCACAGTTTGTGGTGGTTTCCTTTCGGCTCCTCTCCCAGGATGTGGTGGTGTAGTGATATGTTGTGTATGTATGTTTGTTTGCGTGCGTTGTTGGTGTGGTGGTGGTGGTATTCGCTTCGGCGCGTGATGTACAATTGATTTCTCCTTAAATGACAGAGCAGTGCTCCTGCTATTTTTTCAAAAAAAAAAACAAATACTAGTACTTGACAAAAAAAATCCATTGACTGTAATAATAGGACAAAACACACACCCTGCGGTAGTGCGACAGAGGTATCAGAATCTCCGTGTCAACCCGATGGGCAAAATAGTGATTGTTTTGCGAGGCATGTTTAAAAATTCTATGCACGGATTAAATAAAAATACACCTATACATACTAAATTGCTAATGCTACGCAGTTGTTCCACCATACAGGTGATCCATGCACCAATTTGTCTCACATACATCGTTGGAACCTTAAAAAATTAAAGAATGTAGTGCCAACATAAATACGTTCTTCTCCCATTTATCAAATAAAGTTTCAAAACATATAATCAAATGGTACAATACAGGTCTCGCGCCGCAAGGCTGCGCGGCCTTTCTAGTTAGTACTGAACGTGGTGCGATCAGAAAAGACCAACTATTCACCCTTTTCTGCTTTGTCTAATTAATACTCCCTCTATACTCCAAAAGAAAGTTGTTTTGATAAGATTTGAATCAAACATTAAGAATATAAATTATGAATAACTTTTAAATGGTTAAGTATCAAATACAAAAACTATATGAACAGATTTGTCATGAAAAATACTTTCATACAAATATAAATATATCACTTTGCGATAAATATTTTTATAAAAATAAGAAGTCAAAATTAAGTTTTGGAGACCGTATCGCTGTCCAAAATGATTTTTTTCGAGTATGGAGGGACTATATATGATTATAGTCTGTGCTACTTTTTAGCCAACTTAATACTGTAGCTTCAATTCATTTTTTTACCAGGAATAATTTATCATAAACCCGGAATATTTCCTTATGTATATAGAAAATTTGTTATGATTTATTTAGAAAATGGTCCATTTTCAGAAAAAGTTGCTCCTAAGACAATGTAATCAAAACTTACTCAAGCGTGATCGTGTTTTAAAGATCTTGTATGTTATAGCAAATATAATGGCGCAAATCGAAAGTTGATTAGGACGCTTAGTTTAGGATTTATAATTTTTTAACCAGTACGGGATATGACATCAACAATTTTATTCTGATTTGCATGGAAACGAATAGGAGGATGGGGGGGGGGTGAGCGGTTGGTCGTTTCCCACCACCCAGCAGGCGGATTGGATGCAAAGGATATGGACTCCATGATGAACACCTCTCAAGTCACGGAGAGGTCTCTTTTTGTTGACGGACTGGTCGCTAATCCTTCTTGGTCACCTGGTAGTGCACTTCTTTGTCGACGCGTGATTTGTTGACTTGGAGTCGTCGTCGCTTTATATTAGTGGCTTGACCCCAGGTCATCAACTGGTAGCCAACTAGCCATCCTCTTCTTCCTCCTCCAGTCCTCCTCTCTTATTTAAAGATCAAAGATGCATCGTTGATGGCAGATGACAGAGCGCGCGACCTCCGATCCCTCCTCAAATTTTTGTCATAATCTATCTGGTGAAACAAAACCAGCATCATCATCAGGTGTTCAGTTCACTCGGCAAAGCAAGCAGTACATAATCAATCGGACGACTTCGATCATCAAGCGCACACCACCGAGAGGTAAGCACGAATGCATCATCCCTCTCTTGTTCAAGCCCTCATTTATGTGGCGATCGGTCATATTCTGCTCACAAGTAAACTATACCTAGCATTCTGAAGCTGACAAGTAGAAGAACGAGAGGTCATCAGCCAGCTACTTGACATAATCAGGGGGGGAAATCTGCTATAAATAAACACATGCACGCACGCAAACACACATGTACGCGAGATCCTGCTGCGAGTCTACATTTTGTCCGGCATGTTTCCATTTACCGCACCACCCTTTAATTTGAACTAGATTTTTGCATTTTTCTTTTTGACATTGGATATTTATTAATTCAATTTTACTTGATATATTGTATTTATGTATTTCACTACTTTTATTTTTTTCTGTTCTTATGGAAGTCAAGTTAATAACTTTTACGTAGTTTTTATTCGAATTTGGCCCTAACTAACTGCGTTTTACATGGACTTCTTATTTAAGTATTTTGGTTCCAAAATCTTCTTGAAATCAAAATACTATGTTTTCATAATCTTTAATTCCAAAATTTGTGTTTAATAATTGTATTTGGTATGGTCTCCTTAGTCTGATATAGACTGTCGTTAGATCATCTTATTATATCTGATGGTATGAGTTCTTTTCTTTTTATGATTCATAATATATATGGTAATTTATATCCTCCTCGAACTAATTTGGTCACTTCTTTTAACACCCCCTTATGAAGATAGATAATATATAAGTACTCCTATCTTGCTATGAATTATACATGATATACAATAATAATTATACGGGTGAACATAAATAGATAAGAGTAGCATATATTTTCTTTTCCGTATTTACATACTAGCCGATTACTGCCTGAAATTTCCATCTTTTTTTTCTATGCACATAATCATGGTAGGAAATCTCGCTATGAAGCTTACTGCAGTGGGACAGTTTTCCTTTGTGCTACTGTCGTGCTGCATGCAAGCTGTCATCTGCTCTTCCACTGGAAACTACACAGACATGCTCTCTCTACTCGATTTTAAGAAGAAAATAAGTTTCGACCCACAACAAGCTCTGATGTCCTGGAATGACAGCACCCATTTCTGCAGTTGGAAAGGTGTCCGGTGTTCGGTCAAAAAACCGAGTCGTGTCGCTTCTCTTAATCTTACGAAACAAGGTCTAGTAGGGCAAATCTCTCCTTCACTTGGAAACCTAACATTCCTCAAAATCCTAGTCCTGTCGGCTAATTCATTCCTTGGAGGGATCCCTATATCCCTTGGTCACCTGCACCACCTTCAAATCCTCCGTCTGAAAAATAACACGCTACAGGGAAAAATACCTGCCCTTGCAAACTGCTCAAAGCTCACGTGGCTATCCATGGGACGGAACCAATTAACTGGAGAGATTCATGTAGATTTGCCTAATCGCCTTGAAGCTCTTCAACTTGGCATAAATAATCTTACTGGAACCGTTCCTGCTTCACTTGGTAAGTTGTTCAGAGAATAACATCGAGGGGAGCATCCCAGACGAGGTTGCAAATTTGCTAGGGTTGCAAGTCCTTTTCTTGGGTCTCAATAAATTGTCAGGTCGGTTTCCACAGCCCATCCTGAATCTTTCTAATCTAGTTTTTCCTGGGCATTACATTGAACAATTTTTCCGAAGTTATACCATCCAGTATTGGCACCTCTCTGCCCAACCTTCAGTTGTTTGAGATACGCGGCAACTTGTTTCATGGGCATGTGCCATCTTCATTAGCAAACGCTTCCCAGCTGAACGAGATTGATATGTCAAGGAATAAGTTCACTGGGGTGGTGCCTGGCTCCATCGGCAGACTTTCTGGATTGACTTGGCTAAACCTTTGAGTTCAATGAACTCCGAGCAAGTAACAAGCAAGACTTGAGATTTATGGACAGCTTAGCCAATTGCACTGAGCTAAAAGTATTTTCACTAGAAGGTAATTGTTTAGCAGGTCAAGTGCCGAATTCTGTAGGCAACCTTTCCCGTCAGCTCCAGTATCTATACATGGGAATAAAGGAACTTTCTTTCTGGAATAGCAAACCTTCGCAACCTAATATCTTTACAACTGACTGGGAATAATTTTACGTGTGCTTCCAGAATGGCTTGGGACTCTCAACAGTCTGCAAAATGTATTTTTATACGACAATTTATTTACAGGGTTCATTCCATCATCCGTTTCAAATCTATCTCAATTGGCAGACCTCTATCTAGATTGGAACCAATTAAATGGGTATATACTGCCGGACCTAGGAAAGCTCCAAATGCTTGGGACATTCAGCATTTCTTCCAACAATCTTCATGGCAATACCTAAAGAAATCTTCGCAATTCCAACAATAGTAAAAATTAGCTTATCCTTCAATAATCTACATGGCGCACTACATGCTGATATTGGGAATGCTAAACAACTCACATATTTAGATATTGCATCAAATAATTTGTCTGAAGAACTTCCTAGCTCTTTGGGATACTGTGAAAGTTTGGAAGATATCAAGCTGGGCAATAATCTTTTCAGGGGAAGCATCCCAACTTCGCTTGGCAACATAAGTAGCTTAAAAATGCTCAACTTGTCTCTTAACAACTTAAGTGGGTCAATACCTCCATCACTTGGAAACCTACAAGCTCTCGAGCAACTTGATTTGTCATTCAACAATCTTAAAGGTGAGGTCCCAATAGAAGGGATATTCAAGAATGCAACATCAACGCTGATTGATGGCAATAAGGGGCTTTGTGGCGGGCCGTTGGAGTTGCACCTGCTTGCATGTCCTATCATGAGTTTGGATTCATCTAAGCACAAGCTATTGCATGTCCTATCATGAGTTTGGATTCATCTAAGCACAAGCTATCAATTTTACTGAAAGTAGTCATCCCATTAGTCATAGTGTTGTTACTTGTGGTGATCATTTCTGTTTTGTCATTCCGGAGGCGAAAACAGAAAGCAAAGGATATTTCTTTACCCTCTTTTGGGAGAGAGTTCCCCAAAATTTCTCATAGTGACCTTGCCAGAGCAACAGAGGGCTTTGCAACCTCCAATCTAATTGTCCAGGGAAGATATGGCTCTGTTTATCGAGCACAATTGTTTCCTGATGGAAAACTGGTGGCTATCAAAGTTTTTAGAGGAGCACAACAAAGTTTCATCGCAGAATGTAATGCTTTGAGAAATGTGCGGCATCGCAATCTAGTTCATATCTTAACTGCATGCTCAAGCATTGATCCTAATGGAAATGATTTCAAAGCCTTAGTGTATGAGTTCATGCCACAAGGAGATCTGCATAGCCTACTACTCTAGACAGCGAAGGTTCTTCATATTTTATTCCACTAGTTCAAAGGTTAAGCATCATGGTGGATGTATCAGAAGCTTTGGCGTATCTACACCATCACCACCAAGGAACCATTGTACATTGTGATCTGAAACCTAGCAACGTTCTTCTAGATGGTGATATGGTAGCACATGTTGGAGACTTTGGGCTAGCAAGGTTCAAATTTGATACAACACCACCATCTCTTGTTGACTCAACTTCCACTTCTTCACTCACAATCAAGGGAACCATTGGATACATTGCTCCAGGTACTGTCCCTACTGTTCACTTTGTGTTTTCAAACTAAATACTACAAATTTTATGTTTACTATAACTAAATTAACTTCGCTACATGCAATGTATAGAATATGTTGTGGGTGGTCAGGTTTCCACTGCGGCGGATGTATATAGCTTCGGAGTTGTTCTCCTTAAGATATTCATCCGAAGGAGCCCGGCAGATGACATGTTCAAGGATGGGATGACCATTGCAAAGTTAACAGAGATCAACATCCCCGATAATGTGTTCCAGATTATTGACCCACAACTGATTTAGGAGCTAGAGCACAGAGAGGACATTACAATGACCATCAGGGACAGTGGGGCACAAACTCTTCAGTCAGTGCTGAGCATTGGGCTCTGCTGCACCAAGACGTCACCCAACGAGCGCATCAGCATGCAGGAGGTGGCTGCCAAGCTGCACAGGATCAGGGATGCATATCTTAGAGGAAACTTAAGAACCGGCTCTCAGTAATTTATGTTCTAAAATCAATAACTTGCAGAATGTTTTATTTCACGTGTCATGTGTGATGTTTTTCTTGTTCAGGCGTTCTTAAAAATATGTGTTATGCTTCATAAATTGTGCTACTTGAGCAGAAACAGGCTTACAATAGTTCTCTTCGTATAACTGTCAACAGTATATTGATGAAAACAAAGATCGCAGCAAGTGTGTGCTTGCACCTAAGAAAAGAATCAACAATCACTTTATTACTTCATACATGACACTTGAATCACTTCATTAATTCATGCATGGCATTTATAAAGTCAGTAAGTATAACAAAATTGAAAAACACTGAAGAACCAACTTAGTAATTTATGTTCTGAAATATGCATGAATAACTTGTAGAATATTTTTTTCACATGTCATGTGTTAAGTTTTTCTTGTTCAGGTGTTCTTAAAAAATCTGTATTATGTTTCACAAATTGTGCTACTTGAGCAGCAACAGGCTCCCGGTAGCAAAGAACGCAGCAAGTGTGTGCTTACACAAAAGGAAAAAAAAATCTACAATCACTTTATTAATTCATACATGACATTAGAATCAGATAGACATCAGGATTTCACAGAGTCGGTAAGTATAACAAAATTATAAGAGGAAACTAAAAGAGCCTTTTTTTTGTCGCTGCTAGTGCTTTGAATCAAGAACCCACAAAATCAGTATCCATTTACTATGCCACCATGTTTTTTCTTGTTCAGTATATGTTTCCTTTTTGTGACCATGGACTCTAGCAAAAATGACCCATTCCGTTGTTGCCATGACCATACATCAACCTGAGCCCAGACAACCCAGCCCAAACACCCAGCCAGTTCCAGGGCGTCTTTTTTATTTTTATATTTTTCAAAAAAAAATTTACAGAAATATATTTTGGTTTTAGATTTTACAGTTCTATACCCCTACTGCCCCCCTATATATAAATTAAAATATTTTTTTTTGCGCAGAGATCCTTGACGGGTGCCTGCTGCCAGGCCCCCTGCCGCCCCACCACTTGGCGGCAGGGGGGCGGCAGGCTCTCACCCCAAATATAAAACCCCGCCCCTTCCCTTATATTATGATATAAATTATGACGGGACGCATGTACCTTTAATTGCAATACTTATATATTTGCTATGTTTTATTGCAATGATTATATTTATGATACAATACCACATAAGATACAATGAACGAAATATAAATAGAACGTTAAACAAAATACCACATAACATATTACATTGAAGGTTTCATTCGTTACAACCAAATTCGAGACAAATACGCACTGCCAACTAATTATACAAGATATCTAGACATAGTATATACATAATACACTTAGTTTCGTACACACAAATACATTGCAAGCTGTTACGTGCACAACTAGATGCGGCGAATTCTTGTAGGTGGAGCCGATCCATCCGTCGGATTCCCGAAAGGTCCAGCCTCGGCAGCAGCAGTGAGTACTGAAAGTTGTGGGCACTTCATGTAAGTGTGACCGTCCGCTCTACACAAGTTGCAACGTTTTTTCTTCTTTCCAGCCTCGGACTTGTCCATTCCGTTCCGAATACGACGTGTCTGCCGTCGGCCTATGCCCCGCTTCGTAGCTGCATCAGGGATGAGCATTGGATGGGGATTTTTTTGAGTGAATGGGCCTAGAATACCGATGCCGTATATCTCATGACACCAAGTCTGTGCTGCGGCTTCTTTTATGAAATATTGAGAAACATATGACGCAGCATCTAACCCAGATACAGAACAAGCCGCGATGACATGGGAACATGGTAAGTGATGCACCTTTGGCTTCTGACATAGACAGAACACCCTCCCGTTAATGGTTATCAAGACTTCTTGAATTACCCTTTGTCTGCGGACACCCTGTCCGGTCATGTCCCTGCATGATACCTCAAATCTTTGCTCCTTTGTGCCCATCGATATGTCCGAGTGAAATCGAGCCTTTTCAATTTTTTTCTCCATGTACTCATTGACCCTTCTGCAAAAATGCACTCCTGGATCATTAAGTAAGGAAGCGGCTGATGCGTATTGCTCCCTAAAATACCTTATACATCCATATATGATGAACTCAATAATGCCAACAAGAGGAAATCCACGAACACGACGCATTACCATATTGTAACATTCAGCATGGTTGGTCGTCTCGATCCCATAACGTCTCCCATCTGTGTCATACAGAAGTGACCACTTCTCTTTAGGCGCACCATCAATCCACTGTGAAAATGGCTTAGCATGTCCAACTAATGAATCTGTAGAACGTCTCCTGCTGGATGATGAGGCCTGACTCTTAAGTAATTTGGTGCTCATATCATCAATTATACCCCACAAAGCATCGAACTTCCTCTGCTGATTCTGAGTGCACAATCGCTTGAACAAATTCATCAGATCCTTGTTCTTGAACCACTCATAAAAATTAGCAGTCATATGTCTCACACACCACCTACTGACAACATCTGGCCATATAGGAGGTGAAAATGGACTACCTTCTTGTAGCTGTCTTATAGCTGCAAGGAGACTTGCATGTCTATCACTGATAAGACAAACATTAGGCCTTCCAACAACAACGTGATTCTTCAGACGTTCAAGAAACCAGTACCAGGTTTCTGTATTCTCATTCTCAACAAAGGCAAAGGCGATGAGAACTATCTGCTTGTTGCAATCAATTCCGATTGCCGTCAATATTGTTCCCTTATATTTCCCTGTCAGGAAAGTGCCGTCAATACACAGAACAGGAAGGCAGTAAATGAATGTCCTCACACATGCTCCAATGCAGAAGAAAGCTCGTAGCAGAATGCTTGGCCCCCCTGACAAGCTCGGTACACTGTATGTATCAAAAGCATTTCCAGGATTTCTGTGCACAATTGCTTTAAGCATACGAGGTAGGTTGTCATATGATGCTTCATAAGTGCCAAACCTCATCTCAAATACTTTTTGATTAGCCCGCCAAGCCTTTGCATAGCTGATCATATACTGAAAATTCTGTTCAATGTCCCTAATTATTAATGTAGGCTCGTAATCCATTTTGTCAAGAATCACCCTATACATCTTCTTAGCCACGAAAGTTGATGTGATATTACGATGATGTCCCACAACACCTGTCAATCTACAAGTATGTGGTGTAACAATTGAACATTCCCAGTGTGTCTTGAACTTTCCCTTGTATGCATGCACTCGCCATGTACAGTCTCTATCTGCACACCTCACCTCGTATCCTTTGCTGCTAGACTTCAGTACTCTGAATTCCTTCCTCAGAGATATAGCCCAGAGCTTCACAGCATCCTTCGCATCCTCAATGGTACGATACTTTGCCCCTTGTACAACCTCATTCACTCTGTATTCAAACTCCGAACTCTTAATATCTTGTACCACTGGATTCCCAAAATCCTCTTCACGCCATTCACCTAGCACTGGGAAGCGTTCATCGTCCTCAACGTCCGATGAGTCCCCACATTGCTCCATTATTAGCGCATCCTGGTCTTCTTTCTCCATTTCCTCCACAATTCCAGGTATCTGCTCGCCTTCATCTGCCAAACCTTGTGGTTTTGGTTCTGGTTCTGGAGCTTGCATGTTCTCTTCTTCTTTATCTTCTTCCATCTCTTCATTGCAGTCAGATGTTGTGTGTGTTGACCCTTCACCTAAATCACTGGTCTTCTGGTGAATCTGAATTACCATTGCGAGAGGCCACCCACTTTCAAGAGCTGCGTGCATGTAATGTTGCCATTCTTTCGTACTACTTATATGCGTCAAGTCCTAGAAATCCCCATTAGTTTCCCAGGAAGTCAAGGTATGAACTGTAAGCAAATGGGTCTTTGGATTCACATTGAACATCCTGTGAATACATTTCCGTATGGACTCAAAACTCCTTTCTAGGGGTTTATCTAGACTGCACTGTCTTCTTTCCAATGCTGATAGATTTACTCCATAGGAATCATGAGTAATTCTATAGAAGTCACCGTAATAAACTTGAAACGCCACTTTGCTCAACATATCTGGCCATCCAAAGACTTCATTTTAATTAATCTAATATCTAGAAATATGCTATGGCTTCAATTATAACCACTAATCCGAACCCTAAGTGCTTACAATAATAAAAAATACTAATCATAAAATTAAATATACAAAAAATTTGGAATGACAAAGTTGAGAAATATTGGTTACCTGAGGTTCGGATCCAAAATCTGGCAGGGTTTCGTCGGTGGAATTACCTCCCTCACCCCTTCTCTCTCCCTCTCCTCTCTCTGGATCTCGTGGGCAGAAAATGAGGGCGCGAGGGAAGGGACGGAGTTTTATATTTGGGGCGGGAGCCTGCCGCCCCCCTGCCGGGCGGCAGGCCCTCTGCCGCCAAGTGGTGGGGCGGCAGGCTCCCGCCAAGGACCTCTGCGCAAAAAAAAATATATTTATTTACATATAGGTCTCTGCCGCTCCCCTGCCGGGCGGTAGGGGTATAGAATTCTAAAATCTGAAATCAAAAATATATTTTTGTAAATTTTTTTTTGAAAAATATAAAAATAAAAAAGACGCAGTTCCAGGTCTGGCTCAATTTTGGCCCACCCAGCGAAGCCTGCGGAATCCTATGGGATGATTTGGAAAGCATTCCGTTGGGCCAGAAACTGTTGCCAGCTTGAGATCGGCTCAACACATTAAATTGATGGATTACTTAAGCCCAACCCAACTAAATCCGTCCACGGGCCCAGATTTCATGTCCAACAGGATTTTCTTTTTGCTCAGATTTCATTCCCAGTAGGATTTTCTCTTTTTACTCAGATTTTGGAAGGCCAAAAGATATTGCCTTGCTCAAATGTAAAAAGATACAGCCTTGCTCAAGTGATTAGTATTGCAAGTCTGTTTGGGTGGTCCTTCCTCCTCAACCATCGTGAAGGTCAGGCTCCTCATCCATGATTGGAGGAGACGGAGGCAAGAGACGCTCAGGATGCAGCAACGCTCTGGCGAGTGGCGGCTGGCTACTGATGTGTCATCCATATCGAACCGACGGACACAAGAGCCATCTGGTCGATCGATCGCTTCTAGCTTCTTCCTCACCAGAGCACTGCAACTACAAAGGCAAAGCTAGCAAATATGAGGGGGGTGCACCATTAGCACTAGGTTGCTTTAAGGGATGCATAGATACCAATTTAGAGTGTGTGTGTGTGAGTGGTGGAAATTTGATTGTAATAAGTGTTTTTTTTTGGTGCATTGGCACCCACTACTTAGGGAGTAGCTTCGCCCCAGGACGACGCCCGGCGAGCGCGAATGCGAGCGCCGCTCATATGATGCATGGAAGCGAGAGCGTGGCAAGGATGAAGGCGGGTGCGAGGTCCTCGTTGGCAAGCGGTGCTAGTTGGAAGCAAATACGGAACTACGGAAGTAAGTACGAATACTGTTGATTTTTTTTGAAATGAATTTTCTAGACCTATTATCTACTTTGTTAAGTAGTTATTGTAGGTAAGTAACGAAGAGATTTGCATGCATAAGATTGTATATATGATGTCGTTGTTTTCCTCAGCTTTGACGGTTCCACCCCCACTGTCGCCACCCTCGCAAAGTGCAGATCCATCATCCATGAGTGTTTGTCATCAAGGAGAGCGGCATCCAATGAAGAATCATGAAGGTGAAATAAGAATAACTATATCATCAGCTCTCTTTTTGTGCCATGTATTCTGTCATGGCAGGATAACAAAGAACAACAATGAAATTATAAGCGCAAATGTATTACAAAGATGCGCAAATCTTTTGCGTATTCTAGAAAAAAAATATAACAAAGAACAACAATGAAACTTAGCCAAACTCGCTCCATCCATCGGGCCACGTCATGGTGGTATGAAAACTGTCCGATAATTAATGGACGGTGAGCACCGTGGGCAGCCACCGGCCGTCTCTCGAGCTGCTCCCTGCAGTCTCACTGCTCGCGTTGCACCAGAAGATGGAGGTCGGCGGCCATCTGCCGTGGCAGGGTCGCCGCAACTAACCGACGGCCGCGATGGGTCCCCATAATAAGAGTGCTGGGTGGAGGTCAAATGAAGCGTCCCATACCGCGAGCCCCACCGTCACGAGAGGATGAGGCAGAGGTTGGCGGCCATTGAAATGTTCGCAGAATTTACTTTGTTCAATTCCTAAAGGAGGCAAGTGTTAGGTTTACATTTCTAACCATGTTAGCATCTTCGGCCTTATAAGAAACAGTAATTGAAGTGCAGACTCCACCAAATATTGAGTGTGCACACATATCAACCATAACAGAGTCCGTAACAAGTCTTTCAACTTTAAGAATATGAATAGGTTTGGAGGTGCCCAATTGGAGAAGTGCTTATGTTTATCGTAGATACCTTAAAATAATTCCATCGTTGACCAGATTTTTAACAGGTCATTACCTTCAACAATACAAAATATACCTTCAACAATACAAAATATAAAAAAAATTGATTGATATAATTACAGGATAGCTACTGATTAATAAAATGTATATCTATAGTACATATAAAAGATAAAAGTTAAAAGTATCTCATCATGGTAGCACTGGCCAAAAACTAGTTAACATCTAACCGTGACCGGCGTCGTTGTCGATCTGTTGCCGCGGTAGCTACATACAGGGGCTGGGGGTGGGTGGGTAGAGGAGCTCTGAGCTCATTCAAAAATTTCCTACCCCAGGTAGGGGCATCTGTGCTGTGCATTATCACGCGCGGCTAGGAGTTGGTCGTAGAAGGATGACGCATGTTTTTTTCTGGCCCATGATTGGTACGTGGCCATACAAAAAATTCAAATTAAAAGGATTGCAAGTGAATATCCTATTTTTTTTCTTTCTGCAGTAGAATCACCAGTAGTCGCACATGTGACAGATACCCCTGGGCCAGCGGTATTGGCATACATAACTTAGTACAAGGAGCAAAATTCTCTTACTTTTAGCATTTTGGGGTTCTGCAGCAACCGAAAATTTTTAGAGAACCAGAGGTGCTAGTTCAAAAATGTTCAGCCAGAGGGAACCCGAAAAACAATTTGTTGATCAGACACTATTCATTTCCAAAAGATGCTCGGGCACAGATCTTAAGCAGCAAATAGGTGCGACTAGAAAGGAAGCACATGTTTGAATTTCCCCTGACATTGCAAATACTCAATATTGATGCATCAACAAACTGTAGCAATGATATTGAATGAAAGAATATATTTTCTCCGCAAATCAATCCAGTGTCCATCCACCCATCTCATCCCTAGATAGCGTGGGAAATTTACCTTCAAAATCTAAGAATAACCCCCCCTCCCACCCCCCGCCCCCCTCCTCTGAAGTTGGAAGGAAAATGAGCAATGCAAATTCAGAACTGGCAAAATGAAGGGTATTTCAACTCCTGGTAGAGCACTAATCGACAACATTAGCGCATAGCCTATGCACCTAAGGCAATGAGAATGTATAGTGGAAGCAGAAATAGGTAACCTACCAGACAGATACTGCAAAGAAAGCAACTGCATAATCTAGCAGCTTGGTACCACTTGGAAATTACCATTGAAATCGTCTCAATCATGAATCCGGTGGCACATTCTGTTTCTCATCTGCCTTAGGGTTTTCTCTTCGCCGCAATTCAAAGCGATCCCCATCAGCAGAGGGATCAGGGTGTCCAGGAGAACCAGTTGTTTCCATGCTCATCTCAGGGGATGTGTCGGTGTTGAGCTCCTCATCTTCTACGGTTTTTAATCCTGAATGCTCACTTTCTTCACTAGTGCTATACCCTTGGTTCGACAGCAGAATATCGCCTTCGCTCACCTTGGAGTCTACTTCATCAATCGTCACTTCTGTCTGAGGGAGTCTCTGCTGGATAGGCACAGCATTGCTGACAGACTGACCTGTCCTCTGTTCTTCTTTATAAGCAGCCAACTGAGTCCGGTATCGCTCCTTATCCCGTACGCCTCTTTCTTGATATACCTGAAATACCGGTAAGAATAAGAAAAGATATACTTGATATATAGCATGACCCCAGCTGCTGGTTCAGCATAGTGAATATTAACGATTTTGTCTACTCTTACAGCTTTATCTTCAGGACCTAGATTATTCCATCGTTCACCAATCATTTTACTGATCAGTCTGTCTTGTCCAGGATATTGTGGCTTAAGGATTCTGTGCTGATCCTGGAAGAAGAAATTATAGCCACTCCTGTTTGGTTTGGGGTGCCTGGGGTCTGTTGTACTTAACTTCTTCCTACGTCGCCTCCGAAGGCGACGTCCACCCTTCAGATCAGTGCTATTACTTGCAACAGGTGGTACTGGAGTTGGCAGAGCAGGTTCTTCAGTGCAATTATAGAGGATTGCTTTAGTGGATTTTGATCCCATAATAACAGTCACTATGTAACCATGTTCAAACTTGCCATCAATTATCACATCTACATCAACACTATCTGAAGACGAAGCTGGATCTGAAACAGTTAAAGCAACAAGATGTGAATGATATAATTGTAAACAGCTTTCCATAAGCATATCAAATTAGCAGAAAGCATTCAATCTGTTAACTATCCAAGTGGTAACAATGTTCTCCATAATTTATTTTCCATTCTGTTTGACAGCGCAAGGGATAGCATAATTTTATCAATTGCTAAGTGGGTTACAGAACAATCTACATGTAAAATGTGCTCGACAAGAACTCATAAGCTAAGGTTTGATGAAGATCGAAATACCATGATCGTATGAAGATGGTCACTATCTTGATAATTAACAGAAACTAACCTGAAGGAGATGCATTTGTGCCCCTTTTTCTTTTATGGGAAGCTTGAGCTTCAGTTTTTACATCAATGGAGGAATTCATTCTGGAATCTTCAGAGACAACAGGGGCATTTGTTAGGCAAGATTGCATCAGCTAATTAACAAGAATATAAAACTCTGCCCATCAAACAGACCTATTTCTTGCTGATACCAGCCTTGCATTCTAAAGAAATATAGCTGCTCAAAATGATATAAGAGTGACATATAGTATTTCTTCAACATAAAAGAAGCATTTGTCGCAGTGGCAGGGAAAATAAATGATGCAGTCACTTCCCTCCATCTATTCTCTGCCTTCACCTGTGAGAGAAACAAGATTCAGTTATTTATCCGCCAGTCTGAGTTTAAATGTTTGCAAATCAAGTCAACTAACAATGAGATAATGAAAGCACCGCACTCTTTGAACAAGCATATCTTCAACTTGGCTTTTATTGACAAAGATTATACTAGCCTTTTCATTACCACAAACAACTAAGCTTGCTAAAAATGACATAAAGCTGATATACATTCCAGTCTAGTACAAGAAACCAGCCACAGGGGCAATGTGAAGCGTACAAGGGCAGCGTCCAAAAGATATTTTAAGGGCTTAAATGGAAACATGCGATACTCTAAGGGATTAAGAAGGTGGACTTTTATACATTTATAATAAGTTAGGTATTTATTATATGTTCTTGGGTTTCAAGGAAGGATCCATTCCAGTCTAGCTACCTGTGCAAATGCAAGCTGGGTTCCTGTACTTTCTAACAACGAGTGGGTTGATTTAAGGAAATAAAGTACTGTTAAAAAAATCGACAACTAACAAATGGCAGAGTTCGGCTATTCAAACAAACGTTTAATGACAATGTACATCATGAAAACTATTACTTTGCATAGCACTACATGATTCCTGGTATGAATACCTTCATTACATTCACAAATGCAACATTTTGCGTATTCATAAGAGGTTAATATGGGCTCACTGACCACTTTAGCAATTACTGTATCTAGTAAATAAAAATAGTAACATGAGTTAGATATGCCCCTGAAGAATCTTACTTAAATGTCGCAAACAAGCACAGCGAAGTTAATACATTGACCAGATAAATTAATTTGTTAAGGGAAATTAAAGTTTGAATCTACAGCATTCTATTCATTTCTTGCCTTATCGATACCACCTCGTGATGTGACCTCCTTATATAGCTGATGAAGATCCAAATCTTTCCCTCCAATAATTGGCACCCTTACAAAAAAAACAATAATGTTAGAAGCATGGCAAATAATAAAATTAGAAAATAAATAAATAATGAACTCAGAATAAGTTACCAATACAGCAAACCTTTAGACGACATAGTATTAACAGAGATAAATTGAAGTAACTTTGTCTAACATGCCAGTCAGATCTTTTATACAAATCAGCTGAAGTTCTTTGACAAAAGTACACTGGTTTTTTATACACTAATAACTCAATTAAGCCAAATGCCAACTTTGAGTGAACAGTGACATAAAATGTTTAATAATATAAAGCCATCAGTTAGTCAATCTCATCAAAATAGAAAAGAAAGTTTGTCCTCGATATTTTGAGAGAGGAGGATTAATGAAACTCCAAGCTCTGTTTCGTGGTAGCACATAGTAATCTTGTTGATGCTAGGAACACAACAGTCATATTTCCTTACATAGTTGTGTGAAACAGCGGCCAGATACAAAGAATAGGGAGTACTCAAGAATAGGCTAAAAGAGAACTTTGTTTCATTGCCTGGGTATCAAATTGGGATGGCCATACATGTGAAAAGGACACTAAAGCTCAAAGCCAAAACACCTTACATGGTTAGACTCTAGCAACTTGCAAGAACCTCACAAAACAAGCCAACAAGCAGCAACAAATCAGAAGACTGATCGGTTTTTTTGCTGGGAAAAGACAGCCAATTTGTTCAATATATCAGACAGCATTTTCATACAAAAGGATGACTCTATTTAAGAAAAGCACCAGAATTTCAGAGCCTGAGAAATATATTGCTATATCAGTAAATAAGAGGGAAAAAAACAAAAGAATGCATACACGATCCAAATCCAATACAGACGTCGACGAAATGAAATATGATCAGTATAATTTCCCGAAATGGTCCCAAAGTAGAAGAATCATCTTTCATCCTCGACTGAAACAAAAATAATCCTAGATGCAACAAATGATTTGCCAAGAAACCACATCAATGTAAAAAGGGGAAACGGGTATTAAGAGGCCACCAACGTTGCCCATCAAAAAGATTAATGGCTGCAATCCCCATCCCGTGTTGGCGGATTTGGGCCACACATAAATATTAAAGGCAACACAAGCACGGGTTGATTAGTCAAAACCGATGAAACTCGCAGGCATTTGCATCGCACGTCACAAGGATCGTCACCGCTCCGCAAACTTATCTTTCCCCACCACGCATCTTTATCAAGTTGCAATTTTCGAGCATTGAATTCAAGAAATAAAAACAGCAACGACGAATACCAAGTGTAACCGCACCGCCGCATCAGACGCAGGAGAAGACGCGGACAGGAAATTAAAATGCGGCGGCTGGATCGGCGGCAGGGCTGAGTGCGGATGGGAAGTTGGAAGAAGGCTTACTTGAGCCTGGTGCCCATGTGCGCGTGCAGCCTCTCGAGCGCCGCCCTGAAGCGCGCGGCGTCCGCCACCACGTCCGCGTGCTCAGCCACCGGCGCCGGGTACGCCACGAACCGCCCCCTCCCGGCCTCCGCCGCCGCCACCTCCTTCCCCTTCGCCGCCGCAACAGCGTTGGCGATGGCGGCCTTCTCCTCCGCCGAAGCCGCCACCGGCGCCACCTCCTTCCCCTTCGCCGCCGCAGCAGCGTTGGCGACGGCGGCCTTCTCCTCCGCCGCCGCCGGTGCCGGCGCGCTCATCTCCCCTGCACACACGCGACGGGACCGTTGTCATCGTCGCCCCGGCGGCAGAGACGCGTGGAGGAGGGGAGGGAGACGAGGTGGCGGTGGCCGCCCGCCTCCTCTCCCTCTCTCAAAGATATAATCTTTTTGTGAATCATCTGTAAAAGAAAAGAAGAAAGGCGCCATGCCATGCCATGTGGTAGTGGGAGAGTATGATCCATGCGCTTGCTTACCTTAACCTCGTCTTCTCCTCCTAAACAACCACAACTATGCCGGCGCGGCGAATATTTTGGTGCTCCAACTTTAGGTTTTGGCTGGAAGGAGGGATTACTGTGAGGTTAACGATCTCTTAAAAAATTATACGCCTCCTACTATACTTGGGAGCGGATGGGTAGAGAGAGAAAAGGATGAGAGAGAGAGAGGGATAACGTTATAACCTAAGGTGGTTGTGGGGTGGAGGCAGAGAGCCATATGTGCTACCGTCAAATAAAGGGGAGATAAAGATGGATGGATGCAAATTTATATCGGAATGAGTCTGCTAGTAATAATAGACAAGACACCCATGGATATGGAAAATATATCGACGGTTTTCCTTAGCGTGAACAAAAAAAATAAGAAATAAATAGGCGAGAGGGACGAGTACGAGCCTAGATGTATAAGCATATATTGTAATATTATTAGACTAATTCTAATGGGTGGTTCCATATTGTTGTTTCCAAGAGTGGCACACGGCCCATATCAACAAAACGCACATGAAACACTAGATAAAAGTTACTCCACGATATATTGTTTCATATTTGCTACTCCCTCCATTCTCTTTTGATAGTCTTATTTTATTTTGGTACAATGACCAAGAAGAAGTATCTTGCTTATCATCACATTAATTATGACCGCTCGTTTTTTATGTTATCATAAATACATGCACCAATTTTTTTTAGAGAAGTTACTTTGCACAGAAATCGAAGGGGCATCCATATTATTCCCAAGATATCAACTCAAATAGGACTATCAAAAGAGAATAATTTAATTTTTGAAATAAGACTATCAAAAGATAATGGAAGAAGTATTTTGTAGGCTCTCGTCATATTTAATTCCGAGACTCATCAACGTTGGTAAACAGTAGATATATTTTATAGGCTCTCCTCATTAATTTAATATCACGTCATCTAAAATATCGACATAGCATCTTATTTAACAAACTCTCATGAAATCTCCACTGAAAATAGACTTAATGTTTCGAAAGGTGTGGCACACGGCATCACCGAGGATTAACACTCGAACTATAATTGGTTTTTATACATACTTTCTAATGGCGAAATGGCTATTTTAGTCATACAAAATGACTATTTACCTTCTGGCTAGAAGTAATGACCAACAAATAGAGACTTCAACTTTATCATAATTTGTAGAGATAAAAAATCAAAGGTGGGTTGTTTTGTGCGTAGTTGTTGGGGTTAGTCCCACATTGGTTGTGGGGGGAGAGTTGAACCAACATAAAAGTGGGGGGAATCTCTCACCTCTTGGGCTAGCTTTTGGGGTGTAGCAAGACTTCCTCCGGGTGTGCGCCCGGTTGGGCCGACTCTCCTAGTTTTTGGGCCAACAACTGGTACCAGAGCAAGGTTAGGTCGTCGGCATGCTGGTGGTGGCTGGCACAGGCGGCGTTCTTGGTGGCGGCCAATGCAAGCCGGACTTCCCCGGCAGCTGTGATGCGATGAAGCTCCGAGCCGTGTGTCGGCCTGTCGAGGTGCGCGGTGCTGCAGCTGTCTCGGGAGGCGAGCTGCGGCGCAGCGGGCTGCGGCGTGCAGCAGGGCGCGGGCGCGACGTGCTGTGGGGTCGCCGGTCAATGGTGGACCGCGGGTGTGAGGCACATATGTGCTCGTGTGTTGAGCCGGTCACTGGTGGACTGTGGTATGGGCCCGGTCAGTGCTAAGGGGCACCAATGTGTGACGGGGGAGATTGTTGGGGTTAGTCCCAATGTGTGACGGGGGAGATTGTTGGGGTTAGTCCCACATTGGTTGTGGGGGGAGAGTTGAACCAACATAAAAGTGGGGGGAGTCTCTCACCTCTTGGGCTAGCTTTTGGGGTGTAGCAAGACTTCCTCCGGGTATGCGCCCGGTTGGGCCGACTCTCCTAGTTTTTGGGCCAACAGTAGTGACCATAACTCTCATTGTCAAGCAAAATTTCATACAAAAGGCGGAAGCGTGAGGAGAGCATAATTGCACTAGCGTGGTATTGTTGACACCCCGAGCATAGAGATAGCAAAGAGAACGTCTATCATACAATTTGCAGGAATATGGCAATTCCAAACTAAACCCTTTTGACTAATACTAGCTGTTTTCCACCATCGCCTGCTGTATCATCAATTGAAATTGATGTGGTAGTGATAGGAATGGACGTGGATCAACAGAAAGTACAAAAATAAGATAAGATCTAGTAGCTAGTATTCATCTTGTATAGTTGTATGGACAATAATTCGAGCCGTGTGGCTTTCCTAGGTTTTCCTCACTGCCATCACTGTCAACGGAGCCGTGTAGGAGCACTGTTCCTTGGAGTTGGGACTGCAGGGCTTGCTGTGAGCGGTGACCTCTCTCTCTCTCTGTCTCTCTCTCTCTCTCTCGTGTGTGTGAGTCCAGGCTCCAAGTTTGCAAACAAACCAATATATTAAGTGCTATGTAATGTAAATATTAATTAGTTGAAATTTGTACTTGTTTCGAATTGCTTATTTTCTGGACCAATGACATGTGAAGGGAATGTATCGTGTGCACCCATGCGTTTTGGTGCTCTCGTACGCTCGAAAAAATGAACAGATAGAAATAGAAGATGCAAAGATCTATATTCATATAAAATTTGAGGTGCAACACAAAATTGTACAAGGAGATATAAATAATTGAATTGAGCACTTGAATAGTAACACGGATTGTACTGTTCATGCATGATTCACACCCTGCGCCTATTTTTGCATCATCTATCCATCCAAATTTGTTGTTGGATTTTTCGAGTATTTTTTATTTCTTTTTTTGCGTGGGAGTATGGAGACACCTAAACATATGGGAGTAGTATATTCTCAACATATAAAACCGTTACTTATCTAGCTCTCCACCAAGGAAACATATCAGATGCAAACCAATCTCTCCGTGCAGATCGTGCAAACTTTAATCTGAACCATTGGATCAACATCCAAAGGGTATGGGGATTGGGTAATTTTATAATTAACCGCCCGCCCTTGGATTGGGTAATCACGCTTTTGCAAATTCCTCTTCCCACTCCCCTTGCGTCCCCCTTGGATATTGATCCAGTGGCCCAGATTGAAGGTCGCATAGTTTGCACGGAGAGGTTGATTTGCATTTAATATGTTCCCCTCCACCAATGTCCTTCACATGAGGCTGACATAGTTTTTCTTTTCTCCTGTGCTTATTTAAAATATTCCCTCGTAATATTTGACTTTTGGATAAGGTTCCGTCGAACTGTTAAGAATTTGATTACCAATAACTTTTGAAATTTAGATTGAAAAAATAAAATTCATATGCATGGATTTGTCTGGAAAAGTACTCTCATGACTTTCTGATTCGCATTATATATATTTGATGAAATTATTCTAATAAATATAGTGGTTAGAGTTGCACCTCAAAGATCATGGAAAATATAACATAGTGTTTTGGACATTACAACATTTTCAATGTACACCTTGACTAGTAGTTATATCATAGTTCTTTGAAATACTAAGTAGGATCTAGGATTATTTTTTGCGATAGTAGCTAATTGATTAAGTGGGTCGAGACAACCAGAAAATAAATGAATGGTTGGGAAAAAAATCACACATATATAGCCATCACTCATATACTTATACCAAGCAAAATGAGGTCATGCATGTGGTGTTGTATGGTCCACAAAGTGCCACTTATGTGCCCAGGAATTGAAGAGGTGAAAACGAAAGGCCAAGTTTATCTCTATTCTCTCTTGTTCTGCAATTCAACGAGGAACTTTATCGCTTGGCTCGCCATCATCTCAGGTTAATTGACACTTGTGGCTCTTGGTGACCTCAGCCAGGGACAGAAGAAAGTGTAGACAGGTATGAGTATCAATCATAGATATAAATGTGAATATATATGGCTATGATGGTTTGAAGTTTCAACATATTCCCCCATTTTCTCCCTCCCTAGAGATGTTCGTGTTGTAACTCAGCGTAGAATAAATGGGCAACAGTAGTAATTTGCAAAGTAAATGTAATGAAATAAACATGGAAATGCGAAAGAGTGTCGAACAAACACATATATTTACATTAACAGGGAATTGAAAGGGTTTGGATATAAAGATACATAGACTCATGAACATCTGAATGTAAATAATAGGAAGTCTGATGACATGAAATAAATTCGTCGAATTAAAAAGATGGAAATAAGGGGAATGATAATTTTGTGGCGGGCTGAAACAATAGTCTCAGTTTCGGCCCCCACCACTTTTGCCCCAGGTGGCAGAGGGGGGCGCGATCATTCGATGGCGTCGTGGGCGGTCCAGAGTCAGGCCGCCACATAGGCCCACCTGGCCCAAGGTGGGGATAGCACTCGCGGTGGCTCCAGATCTGCTAGAGGCCCAGCTGTGCTCGGGTCGGTGCGCCAGGCCGTGGCCCGGTCAGCCCAATTCGCGGGTGCCTGGTATAAAGAGGTCGGTCGGTGCAGTTAGGGTTAGCTCACCCTAACCTCTCCCAGCCTGCCACCACCGCCGGTGTCGATGCTCCACCGCATCATTCAGATTTGCCACCTTCAGTCCCAGATCCGGCCATGGGTCGTCTAGATCCCTCCTCCTCCCGCCCTTTCCTCGGTGCATTAGCCGTGCCTAGGTCTCCCCCTCATCGGAGCGAGAGGGGCGAGGCCCAGGTGAGGGCGAGGTGTTCTCGAGCATTACTGATGCCTCCGCCTCACCGGAGTGAGAGGGGCGAGGCCCGGGCACGCTCATGGTGTTCACGGCCGGAGCATGCCCTGTATGGATCATTCAGCACCGGAGCTGGAGTTAGGGAAGCGAGGGCTGGGTCGACGAAGATAGGGCCGGGTCGACGAAGATGGGGGTGTCACCATTCTAGAGCTTGTCGTGGCGAGGATGAGCGGTGGGACTCATCGGCGTGAGGCAATGGTGCCCCGAGTCTCGGCGCAAGGTCATTAATGGCGGCACACTCATCGCGGCGTCCTCCAAGCCTTCCACCAATTAAGGCGCGTGGCGAGGAGAGGAGGGTGAGGACAGCGTGCCAGAGCCCAGCGAGATGTGCGCGAAGACGGTGAGCTCGCTATTGGTGTGGAAGATGCGGGACAGATGTGACGATCTCGAAAAAGGACGGTGAGTTTGGCATCTTACTGAGCTTAGCAGCGTTCTTCCGTCTGCCTCTTTTTTCAGTAGGCTAGAGCTGCAGATAATGAGTTGTAACCCGCGACGGATCTAGGATTTTAGCGAAGGGTATGCCGTGATTTTTTTCCATGTACCATCTTATATATATCATATAATTTGGTAAATAATACAAAGAAGATGCAAATCTTAATCACTAATTAAGTGTGAAAGTTGCATAAATTACAATGCAAATAGTTCAAACATGTTAAGTCTAAAACAAGCATAATAGGAGCTTATGCACCTATAATGGTTCAAAGATGATTACTCTTGTTGTCTGGGTTATGTTTTCTAAATGTCATGAAAGAGTATGTTCCCTTCATAATTTAATAATCTATAAAACCTATATAGAAGCTCCCCACTAAGGATCATTAACTTTGATTTTTCTCAACTCACATTGTGCCACATCATCAATAAAATTGTGTCCATTCGATCTTAAGCCCAAGTTTAATTATGACTGTTGATTCATCATTCTAGTTTGTCTTTTTATCTTCCGGTGCTCCACTCAAAATAAATGATCACTTTTTCATCTTCTGTGCTCCACTCAAAATAAATGATCACTTTGATTTTAATTCTCATATCTTTCTATCTCCCTTCCCCTACAGCAAGCCAAGTTGCGAGCAGGCGCGGGTGTTACAGGAATGTGTGCTATGTTTTCTCCATGCATGACTGGAGGAGCCAAGCAGTGGGTGCGCTACGGATATTTACTTGGTGCACTATGATTACTTAGTGCATGCACTACGGATACTTGGTGGATACAAATTAAATCAAAGAAGAAATTAACAGATCTCTCATGCATGCATGGTGCATATATAATGCAGAATATGTTTACGCCAAGGTGCAGCTAGCTGTTTTCCATCAGGGCGCCACCCCTTGCATGTATCTGTATATACTCGGTATATAGAGTTCCATCGCCCATCATCTACTTCACCTGACACCAAGTCCCTGTTCCGCTTAGTCCCTCTGCTACTCCCTTTGATGCAAAGGCCAATAGGAGGCCAACAGGTATCAGCTAGCGTCTTCTATTCCTCGTCCAATCACTTTATCTATATGATGTCGATTTTTTTAAAAATAATATTATTTTAATAGTTAATTGCAGAAATAAATAGTAAAATTGCAAAACTAGTAGGCCGTCGGCTTTTGAAAAGCCGACTGGGGTGTCGGCTGTTGGGTAGCCGACATGCACTAGTCTGCCACTCAGTAGCCGACTAGTTTGTCCATGCTGGCATGAGCTCCTGGTCGTGGCCGCCATCGTGGCCTGTCGGCCTTAGAAGGCCAGTCGGACCGATTAGGGGGGGGGGGGGCAGTCGGCCCATCAGCAGCAGCCGACAGACCCTATCGGCCCGACAAGACACTACTCGGCTCTTGAGGAGCCGACAGGCCTGTCAGCTGAAATACACCCCCTCCCCCCGGCCCCCTTTGACTTTCACCGCGCCCAGTTCACTTTTACCTCTGCCGCCACCGCCCGTCAACCATCTGCCCACCCCGTCGCCGCCCCTCCACCGGTCCTCCCCGGCCCGCCACACCGCCGGAGCCCCTCACCCGCCCGCGAGCGCCGCCGCCGCCCCTCCGTCGACCGGTGCGGCGCCTCGGCCTTGCCCCTCCCTCACTCGCGGGCTGCAGGGGGACGAGTGCGGGCTGCAGCCCCCCGCCCCCCTCCCTCGCCGCCCTACCCATGGGCGGGTGCAGGGGGCCGACGCGGCACCGAGGCGGCCCTGGCCGGAGCCTCGCCGCCCATCTGCAAAGCGCCTCGCCCGACCGGGTGCGAGGTGTGTGGTGCGGCTCGGACCTGGGTCCTCGGCTCCCTCACGTCCGACAACTAATCGATGGAAGGTGAATTTTTTTTTAACTAAGACTTATTTAATTACAGTTTATTTAATTAATTACACTTAAATTATTGTATTATAGGTTTGTCGTGGGCGACGTGTACCGTAGGAATGGGAGTTATTTTTAAAAATTGTTAGAATAACATGATGCACTTATAGAAAATTGAAACCAATAGATTGTATGCACATGATTGAATGCATTAATAATTAACTTTTTACAATTAGTTTGTTCAATTGATGTTTGGTGAGAGATTTTTAAGCAATTTTTGTTATTCAATTGATATAATTAGAAATTGGAGTTCATTATTTAATGTCATTAATTTGTACTGTGATAATATATAATTATTGCATGAAATAATTAATTTATTTGAATTCCTTTTATAACATCGTTGTTTGTTCGCGGGTGGGTCATATGAAATTTGTATCATGAACGTTCTTAGATTATAGAAATAAAAAGTTTTAGGGTGTGCTGTCTAACGTCCGATGATGTGGTGCATTACTAGGAATGGGTTTGCAACTAGTAAATATCAGAGTTCATCATGGCAACGGATTCATTAATTATTGCGACTCCGGGGTAGATTTGAGTCAGTTTCAGTACATAGATACAACAGTACCCAATCCGTTGCAAATGCGTCATGCGGATGTATTAGGTTGGATGCATGATTTTCTGCAAGTGGACCCAAGCTACTGGAGGATCAAAGTTAGTGGTGTGGTTCCAAGACTACGTGAACATGGTTGGCGGTGGGAACTTTGTGAGATGAGCAATTCGAAATGTTGGCGTGCTTTTGTCCATATGGCTACAAACAAAATAAAATTCCCTCTTGTGCTCGTTCAGCAAGAACTAGCTAACGAAACTCAAGGTGAGAGTAGCCATGTTGTTCTTGCAACTGAGGTGGTCTGAAACCGAGTGGCCTCCTGAAAATTGCGTTGTAGAGGATGAGCAGTCGCAGCCTGAAGTCCACCAACAAGCTGAGCATGAAACTGAAGGTGGCGATTGGGAATTCGGAGGTCACATGATTGCTGAACAGGGGGAATTAGATGAGATGATAGTTGATCAAATGGACCTAGATGACGAGGAGTACAAAACCTTTGTTGAAGGCAGAGATGGTCGTCTATTTGAAAATGAAGATACCGTCCCTGAGGATTGGGGCAACTTTGGCATAGATGAGCTTATGGTTAATGATGGCCATGACACTAATTGGGTGTACAATCAAATGGAGATCACAAGTGGTCAATTGTTTTATGATAAGAAGCACTTGCAGTATGCTGTTAAGAAGTGGTCTTTCTTATAGAAGAAACCATTCAAGGTGGCCGTTTCCAATCCGACCACTTATGATGTCAAGTGTCTCACCCCAGGTTATCCCTGGCGCGTTCACGGGTATCTGCCGAAGGCTGAGAGCAACTTTGTGGCCTCGATCATGGTTGGCCACTCATGCAAGCTTTTAGAAACTGTTGTGAAGCACAGAAACATGACAGCAAAATTTGTGGCTATTGTGCTGTATGGAGAAATTATGAAGAAGACTTTCATCTCACCCTTCCAGATTATGTTTGCAATATCAAATAGGTACTCCTATGAAATATCATATGACATAGCATGGGTACTTGCTATCACCCTTCGTTTCCACAAATCTTTTCTCATGTTTTCTAAAATTAACACGGGTTTATTTGTTTTAGTCTTCTGAGGCTCCGGAAGGGTGCAAATTCGCTAGATGGGTTGATCCTCCTCCTATTCATCCGCATGCCGAGTACATCTATTACCTGTAGAATCGTATCTTCGATCTAGAAAGGAAAGTGAGTGCCGGTGACGTGGAAGATAATATCAACAGCGATGATAATGATTCACAGGAAGTACTCTGCATTGATCCCTATTGCAAGTGCCCATATCACAATAACAAGGGTCCTCCGCCTCCTCATCCTCCCCCGCCGCCACCGACAAGCATGGGAGGATACTATGGAGAAGGTTCAACTCAGTTTGCTAGGTGGGATCAGTACTAATTGCATTATCGCTTCTTGTAACGATGTTAGATCATTTGCCGTGATTTAAATTCTCTAAGGCATGTTAGGTTTAGTTATGGCATCTCTGCCATTACATGCTACTACAACAATTGTGTTGTTTAAATTTCCTAAGGCATGTTAGGTTTAGTTATGGCACCTCTGCCATTACATGCCACTGCAACGGTTCTGTATTTTAAATTTCCTACGTCATGTTCAATTCAATCCCGTGACCTTCGAGTATTCTGTAAACCATATAATATAGTAGGAACGATCCATAAATTCCCGGCTCGTATTACAAAGTACAAATGCTGGTGAGATAGCTAAGCTTGCAGCGGACCATTGCATCTCTACTACTACGGTAACATGACACAATAGTTCTTTGCCCGAAATGGTAAACTTGATCAACGAAGTGCAGTGGCATGTGCAACACAGTAGCCTCGTGATGAAACTAAACCTAACATACCTTAGGGAAAATAAAATGCCGGGACTACAATAGTTGTGATTCACTGAGTGCACCGAGGATATTTTCCCTTTCTAATAGCTTCGGACCCTGCTTCCTTTGCACGGCGTGCCCTTTCTCGCTTCCTTTTCCTATCTTCTTTCCGTTCCTCCGCCTTCTGACGCTCCACTTCCTGAATCCTTTTGCGGATCTCTTCTTGATCTTTCTTGCGCTTCTCCTCTTTCTGTTCCTCGTGCAACATTCGCTGCCACATCTCCGTAGCCCACCTTGCTTGAAGTTCAGCCCACTCCTTATCTTGTTGGGTCTGCTCCGTGTCCAACCACTGCATGAAATCACATAGAGGGGCTGGACTCTATGTCCAACGCAAGTTAGAAGTTGCTGTCAAATCTGTAACTACAAACATTACATTCATGTCGTACCTTAGGTCTATTCTGGCCGCGACGCTTTGGCGGGTCGTGCACGTAGTTCTCGCACATAAAAAACCTCATTCTGAAGTCGTCGCCCAAAACCTTTGACCTCATGAGCTTGCATAAGGAACCACAGAAGCACATAGACACCTGCATTCCTTGAGGCGCTGGTTCCCTCACCTTGTCCCATGGGTTGTAGGTCGAGCCTGAGGAAGACATCGTGCTGCGATGTGGTGGTTGCGTTGTGCGGCTGAGGAATGCCCTGCAAACGCGCATTTATAAGTGGGCGGGGGATGAGGGGGCATGTCGGCTCTGTGGCAGAACCACTTTGAACTACACCAGTTTTAGTGCATTAAACATTTAAATGCACTTCAACTAGTATAACCAATGGTCCTTCGGGTAGAATCCCGATACAGCCACTCGATATCGGATCGTAATACAAGTATACATCCCGCACGAAGGCGAGTCAGAGATACAACAATTCCACAATATTTTACATCACATAGATAAGGAGTATAATTTACATCAAAGTTTCGAAGCTAGCAAGCCGAAGCTCTAGCTTTTACAGTTTTATTCTGAAAGAAACTAGAGAAGTTTCACAAAAACAAACTATAAGGAAGAGGTCCTGCAGCGGAAAGTAAAACACAACTATGTACAAACGTCATAGGGTTGATGTCATGGTAAGCCCGAGCATGACATCATTCATCCGAACCATGGCTGGTAGATGGTTCCCATTCCATCGTCCAGCCAGCAGGTAAACCACTAGGCCAAGTTGAACTAGTGTTTTGATCATCGGAAAGCATTCCTAAAAACATTAGCAAAAGCAAGTCTGAGTATACTAATACTCAGCAAGACTGACCCGTCTAAAGGTATAACATAGCCCTTTTAACTAGACATGAAATGTTTATGAAGGCTCTGGAGTTTCTTTTGCTGAAAAGCAACAAAGAGTAGGTCCTTAATTTCATGTTTTAGCTTTCAAATTCTAGTTGTATTAACCATTCTAGATAAGCACTTATCTATACAAACATGGTAGAAGATATATGCATACAACAAGATTAAGTATCATCAATGTTTCATTTCTTACTCTATGTGGCAAAGGGATCAAACAGTCTCAATTTCCGCGAGAAACGGACGATTCTGAATCGAATTTCCAACCTTGCAAGGGTAAACCTAACAGTATAACACACACGCTTGGAGCACTGACAGTCACTCTCAAGCAACCATTGGCTTCTCATTCCGGTTCATGGATCAGTGCCACTCTCCCCGACTACAGAGAACCGCTCTTCTCTGCACCCGTGGTTTGTTTTGCAATATAAAATAAACTTTAGTTATATATTAACTTCCTATCTCTAAGAGAGAGGGGGTATGTCCACTTGCCGGGCCGATCAGTTACTAGGCTTGCCGCATACCATATTTACGGCACGTGTCTAGTATTTTCAAACGCTTAACCACCGCTACCACACACTACGGCCTTAGCAAGTTCATCAACATAGACGGACTTCAACAAATCCGCCCATGATCCTTATAGTGATTGCAAGAAGTAAACAATCAACTCCTATAAACTCGCGAGTGACAGGCAATCACTCAACTTTTACCGGTCCTATTAGCATAGCATCTAACTCGGACTCATCTCTAGTGTTCAATCAGTAGGTACCTAAGATTATGCAACTAGGGTTTTCAATCAACTCCAACAACTTAATTGCACAAGTAAATAAAAATGATAAGTTGCATAATTTGAAATAATAGGATTATGCTCCAGGGCTTGCCTTCAGAGATGTCTATGGAGTCAGTGGATTTTGGGTCTCCCGAATCAAAGTTCGGAGCTTCAGTTAGTTCGACAACGTTGGCCTGAGCTTCAGAAGAAAAATCCCCGTCTGGCTCCTGGGTGAGCTCGTAGGTTCCGTCGGCTAACGGGGTGACTTCTATATGAAATGCGATATTCGAAAATTAGTGAAGTGCTTGAGTATGGCTTTCCTTCACTATAAAGTTGAAATCCAATAAAGTAAATATTAAGACAATTCTTAATTACTTTACTTTACTGGGAAATTGTTTATAGAGTAAAAGTAAATAAGGTGAAAATCTATAAAATAACATGGAAAATGGGTTTTTATTTCAATAAAATAATCCACGAGAAATTATATAAATAATTTCTTATAGATTCAATTTAAAATATAGGAGGGAAATTTTGAAAGCAAAGTTTATAGTATACTAATGAATGTAGAAAATGTTTATAGAGCTTGACATACTCAAGGGAGCATATGGTCAAAAGCTCATAAGCAAAAATTAATTGTGGAACATCAAATACAAATAAAAAGAGCTATTATCTAATCCTATTTTTAGATTTAGCTACAAAAGAGTTCAACTCAAACCAATAGCATAAAGCTGTAGAGTTATTTACAAGGATCAAAACAAAATTAATTTGGCATTTTTCTAATTTTTCTACATTTTTTTAGGATTTTGCAAAGTTCACAAGAAAAAGAATAAAAAGGAAAGGTCTTTTTTTGCAAAAAGGACCCTGGGAAGTTTTAAAAGTTTGCAATTGGGTCCTTGGTCGTGGTCAGCAGGGAAGGGGAGGTTTGACTGGCCGATTCCCGGCGACGGCGATCGCCGGCGGCGAGGGCTAGGGGGGCAGGAAGAATCAGCAGGTCGGGGCGCACCTGTGGGTGGGCTCGGAAGGCCGAGGGGACAAGTGGAAGGGGTTCGTCGGCATAGGACAGGGAGCAGCGGCGGGGAAGCTCGTCAACGGCGGTGCTCCGGTGGTGGATTGGTAAGGAGGGGTGGCGGATGAGCTGTGCTGGAGCAGGGCAAAGCTGACGGGGTGCTTAGAAGGGGCGGGGAGGCCCTGGAGCGGCGGATCGACGGTAGAGTCGAGCTCGCCGGAGACATAAATGGTGTGGCGGTGGTGTTTTGTCGGCGAGAAGGCTCGATTGGGCTTTATATAGGCCAAGGATGCGAGGATAAGCGAGGGGAGTAGCGCAGGGATTGAGTTTGATAGAAGAGGAGGCGAAAATGGCGACGACTGCGACTTCTCCACGGGTGTCGGCGAGAAGGTGGGCGGCAGCGGCGTGGCACGCATGCTGGGAGCCAGCAGAGGCGGCTTAGGGGTGGCGAGGCTCTTGCGCGCGGCACGTGGATACGGCGAGGCGGTCCTGGAAGATAATTCCAGTGGTGGCGTCGCGGAAACGAGCTCGCCGGTGATGAACCAGGGGCGGAG